>NC_056744.1:1134274187-1134632482 GCF_019279795.1 Protopterus annectens | reverse complement strand
AGTAAAATGTTCCTTATTGTTAGAGCAACAGTCTGCTCTATCTCTGAGCCTGAATCCTGTTAGAAATCCTTTGGTCAATCAGGTGTGTTTGACATTGCAATAAAGCCTTCCACTTGGCAGGCCCATGCCTCCAAGTAGAAATGTTTACCCATCTGAGCAGAATATTACCATATACCTCCCTAGTCATTCATCTTTTAGGGGGCCCTGACCAACTACAAGCGTTTCTGTGACCTGTGCCTTAATTATTCCATAGCCATGATACACATTGTTGTCTTGTGGAGAGCAGATTTTGTCTCAACACTAGCTATTTAGGAACTTCCTTAAAGGAGGGCTGTACCACTGTTTTCTTTGTTGAATGCCTTCACTCCACTGAATGTGAAGCTCATGATTGACTGGCCTGCCCATCCATATTTTGAGTTTGTGGTGATGCTGAAATTAGTTTCATAGAAAATGCAGCAAAACAGAACAGCTGTTTGCAGCTATTCTTTTTTTTTTTTGAGGGAGACTCACAGTTGCAACATAAACTCTTCAACTTTTAAGTAGATTGTCAACTGCTGCATCTTTTGCCATTCGGTAGTGAGCTAACCATTAGAAAATACTGTGATGAAAAGCTACTACAGATGTGTAATTGCTTCCAGTTCAGGAGTTGGGCTTCCTTTGGTATGCCTCTGCTCCAAAACACAACCTTTTAAACCTTGGTCCTTAAGCATTCACTGGTTCCTTCCATTCGGGTAGATTTGCTACTTGGATTTGAACCAAGTTATATAACTCATTAAGGATAGTCTCAAATGTCCTTCCCTGGATCATTGTTGCAGTGAATTTTTGATGTGATATCCTGCCAAGGATAAATGTATGTCCAGCCAGCATTCCAAAGTCTGGGTGTACTCTTCTCACAGTGTACGTGAAAGTATGATTTCATCATGAAGGACCATAGGTATATAAAGGACATAAAAGGCGTGAATTATCTCAGAACTTTTTTGCTGCCAGCCCAAGTAGTGAACTATCACTTCAGTTTCAGTGTTTCAGATGCACATTTCATGCCTCTTCCTTAGCTATTGGGCCAATAACTATCCCAGCTGATGACCATCCTCTTATCTACTTGTTATTCTTAAGAAGTTTTATACATCTAATGGAAGAAAGTAAAATGTGATTGTGTGAGGCAGATTCCTTTCAGAGATCATCATTGAAAATGTCTTTTTTCCAGGTGCTGAACATGACTATAATGATTGTTTTTTTTTGCCAGTTGTCTGTGACTAATACTTTGTGTCACTATCTGTCCTTACTTAAGATTTACCATGTGAACCAAAAGCTTAAAAACATTTTCCCAAGGCAAGATGGGGGTCTGAGTCCTCGTTTGCTGACATCCATTCAATGCTGAAGAAAAAAGACTAAAATTCTAGTACTCTGCAGCTAACTCAAACCTGGATGTCCCCACTGTGTTTCTTGATAAGAGTTTAGACCATCCATTTGTTACTACTTCTCCCTCTGTGTCACACATCCATTAACCAGTTGTCCGCTTCTGCTGAGAATTAGGGTGGGGACGTCTGCTTGTTTTAGATGATTCAACAGCATACCTCAGATCTTAGTCAGGGAAGAGGTACCCTGATCCTTCACTGAAGTATATTACAGTGTGGAGCCACCTTACTTTGTACAGGCAGATGTCACAGTTAAGAAGCCGAAGACAGAATGTGTCGTTTCCCCAAAGACTTTGAGATTCTTAAAAGGAATGGCAGGTTTTCAAACAGGGTTTTTTTTTTTTTTTAGCTATCATAGGTTCATAGGTGTGTACTAGGCTAATGGCCCTGGAGAATTTACAAGCTTAGCCCATAATATTACCCTGGCATCATGCCACCAGACCTTAGTTCCCAGTGCCTGTGTCGAGTAAAGTCACTGAGGTGAATTTTCTATTTCCCATCCACTCATTAAGATTTCTCTTGAAGAGGGTCAGTGAGGTGGTAAGTCTATTCCATAGCATGGGCAGTCTCTGGGTTATGAACCTGTCCCTCCAGCATGTTCTTTTGATTGTGGTAATGAGGTTGAGGTCTCGGGAGCATGTGGTGCGGAAGGTTTGGAATTTCTTTAGATGTAGCATTTCTAACAGAGTATTTTGAGTCTGTCCCTATAGGACAAATGTTTAAGGCCTAGGATCCTCTTTGTGAGGTACTTTTGCAGCCTCTCCAGTTGCTGCAGGTGTTTAGTGAGGTACATGCCAAATGGGGCATTGTACTCAATGACTGGCCTAATGAGGGAAGAGTAGAGGGAGATAATGACCTCTTTCTTCCTAGATGCAAAACTTTTAGTAATGAGATGTGCCACATAGAAGGACTTTCTGACCACAGTAGCAGTGTGGTGGTCAAAAGAGAGGTTACTGTCAACCTGTGTTCCCAGATCTCTTGTAACACCTTCTGTGTTCATTAGACTACCATTGATGTGGTAATTCATGAGAACCGAGTTTTTCCCAAAGGGGATGATGACACATTTTTTCGCATAAAGTTTAAGGCCATGGTTCTGACATCAGTCGTCGGTCTCAGTGAGGCCTTTCTGTAGGATGTCAACACCATTTGGGGAGTGAAGAACAGCTCCCAACTTGCAATCGTCTGTGAACTTTGTCAGCCGAAGTCCCTTCGTGTTAGCCTGGATTTCAGAGAAGTAGATACCAAACAGGAGAGGACCCAGGACCAAACTCTGTGGGAGTCCACTCGTGACTGGTCGGCAGTCTGACTTGGAGTCAGCTACTTTCACAGTTTGGGTTCTACTTGTGAGCCAGTTTGCAACCCACCTAGTGATATAGGGGTTGATGCCTAGCTTAGTGAGTTTTTCTATGATTCCTGAGTTGGGGAATGGTGTCAAAGGGCTTGGCCAGATCAAGGTAGGCTGTATGAACCACCTTGCCTTCATCCACATCTCTGGTGACTGACTCAAGAAATTGACCCCAAGTTGAGCAGGCATATGATCTACCCTTCACAAAACCAAACTGTGTGGAATCTAGAGTTTGGAGATTCCCTATTTATTTTTTTTTATTTTTATTTTTATTTTATATTTGTTAACCGGGGGTGTCTAACTGAGCCGAAAAGGCCCTTTTTCAGTGGAGGCCTGGGGAGAAAAGCTCCACATAGAAAAATTACTGATACATTTAGATATTTAGACATGATTGGTATAATCACATATTACAATAGACATGTTTTTACAGTGTTATGCAGCACATCAACAGATACAGTGGAGAGAACAAACAAGAAAATGTTAATTTAAAAATAAAGGAAATTAATAGATTTGTGGTGTACAGTTGAAATTTGGAACATAGGTAGAATACATAAAAAGTACACAGGTACAGTACATTGTGAGTAAGAGTGAAAACTATTATCAAGTACTCTAGGTTTAGTATGTTTACCTTATCCGCTTTCACTAATATATATCCTTGTTTATTAGGTCCATGATGATGGGTTCCATAGCTTTGCATATCAGACTTGTCAGGCTAATGGGGCGATAATTCCCAGGGTCTGTAGTCGCTCCTCCTTTGTCTTTAAAGCCTCCTGCTTTTTGTACTGCTGCTGCTGCTTCTTTTTATTCTTTTCCTCTCAAAAGACAAAGACAAGAATCTGAGGATGGCAAGAATTCCGAATCTGATGGGGATGATTCTTTGGCCTATTCTTCACAAACTCATTCACCAGTTGCTTATGCCTCTGATAATAGAGACACTTAGTCTCTTGATTCACTTGTCGAGAAACTTTCTTTTGGTGATACTATTGTTAAAATGATGCATCTTTTTCAGCGGGAGAGCTCTAAATTATTGGGCATCCAGAAAAAATTTATGCTTTTTTGGAAATGGGGTTGCCTATACCCCCTGCCACCCATCCCATTTTGGAAACTTTACTGGATACTTTGTCCACTACTTCTTTTATTTATTTCCAGTTTGATTACCGGGGAAATCCACTGATCCCATGTGTGCCATTTTCAGTGGAGGCCCAGGGAGAAAAGCTCCATAATACATAATATAATAAAGATGCAAAAGTATAAAAGCTATAGTATATAGTACAGTTTACAAATATGTACATTCACTATCAAGCATGAGCAACAAAGTTCATTGTGATAGACCTTAAGGGTTGTACTGTACAGATTCATTTAAACATACATTCTTACATTTGAAGTGTGGAAACACTTTACATACACTCATTTAAAGTAAGTATGGAAACACTTTAGATGTACTCATTTAAAGTAAGATGCTATTTACAGTATTTACAAAGTTGAAATCGTGTGTTGAGTAGTTATAGGAGTTGCAGAGAGCTTGGGTCCACTCTTACGAAATAGCTATGGGAGTTAGAGAGAGCTTAGGAACCCAGGAGAAAAACCTCCTGGAGGCATTTACTTAAGTAGAATTAGGTAGGGTGAAAGAAGGTACATTTCCATTTAGAGGACAGGTATGTGAAAAGCTGGGTTTTTAAGTTTTCTGAGTTTGATATTGTCCTTAGTGTGGAAGGGAGAGGATTCCATTTTTTGCCTAGTGAGAAGGAGAGGAGAAGTTGACCAGCAGGTTGTTTAGGTTTGTGGATAGTAATTAAGTTTTGGTGTTCAGATCTGAGAGTTCTATTAGGGGTGTAAGGGGGAAGGATGTTTGTTAGAGCAGGACATTTTGTTGGTGAAATACAAGTCTGCGTGCGGTGGTAAGTTTTCATCCAGTGTCTCAGCCACCTACTTCTAAAAAAACATATAGGTTGTACAAAATGCCAAGCTCAGAAAAGCTCTGTAAGAACCGTACCTCAGAATCCAGCTGCTGTTACTTCTTCAATTGAAAAACCTACTAAAGATTCTTTCTCCTTTTGATGTGTTGCCTACTGGCAAAGACTGCAAGACAATTGACAAATAGCAGATATGTACTTCAGCCACCCTGGTTTGTAGGGCTATCAGTTTAAAAAAACAAAACAAAAAAACAAATGAGTAGATAGCTTCTCTCTACATTGGTGACTTGGGCAGTTTTCTGTCAGATTTTGAGAACTTTGAAACCAAATCACCTGATGTTGTCAATCTTCATCCAATCCTTGACAGTGGGTTGGGTTCCGAACCTCGAAATTGACTCGGCCATATCTTTCAGCTCGCGCTCTCCAGACTCTCGAGCCAGGCACTATCCATAATACTTTGCAGACCAGACATGTTAGTTTCCTTCTCTCGAGCCTTGGCTGCAACAGTGAGTTATTTTCTAATTTTCTTGAACTAATTTTTTTTGCCTTTCAAAAAATCCTTGTATGATTCCGCTTTCACTATCTACCCGCTCTTCTTATCCATAATGTAGCTGTTATTCTTCCTTTTTTCCCTCTTCTACTGTTGGTAGAATGTAAGTACCATTGCTGGTACTTTTTTATATTTATTTCTTACTTTATTACCTTTCTAGGTACTCTAAAATACCATCATTGGTATCTCTTGTCTTTATTTAAAAAAAAAAATCCTTTACTTTCCTTTTCCCTTTTTTTTCTTGTCAAGTGACTGTTTGACTGATGCTTACAACCATTATAATGGCTGATCAACAAAAGCAACAACCTCCCCCTGCTAAATCTGTCAAAGGCACCTCAGGGTTTAAAAGGTGCCAGAAATGTGAGGGCAAGATGCCTAATTCCGACAGTCACACCTTGTGTATATTTCCTGGGAAAGATTCACTTGCAGGAAGATTGTTCGATTTGTCACGGGTTTTCTATGTGAACACTGACTGAAAAAAAAAAAAAACAAATTAATATTGAAGGGATTCCTTAAATCAGGATTTGACGAGGCTTGATCTGAGTCCAGGGTTGAAGCTAGCACTTCTTCCTCATATTCTTCAGCTGTTTTAAAGAAAAGGCCTTCTTTGGTTCCAAGGTCCTGGGAACCATCTAAGAAAATGCCTAAGTCATCCTCGGTACTGATGAGTTCCTAGCCCCAGGAGGATTTATCTGGTTCCAGACCTAGGCTTCTATCGGAACCAAAAACAACAACTTCTGCACCAACAGAGTCTTCCGTGCCAAAACTATTACAGCTGCCAAGGACTAAATACTCTCCTTCCATCTACCCCTTTAAAGACAGGCTACCAAGCCCCTTTTCAGAAGTGAGACCCCCCCCCCAAATCTCTTTCCTCATCTTCTATTCATTCTGCTAAGAGTCTTTCTGAGGCAGATGTAGTGAGACTGGTGGATCAGCTACAGATGGCCAGGGGATTATCCGTGGTTCCTAGCCATGCTGGCCTTGGAACCAGCTTAGCTATAATTTTTCCATACCCTCCTCTTCCAACTCCTGTCAAGAACCTGGAGCCCTCTGTTCCAACTCTCCTAGCATCAGCTGTCTTGGTCCTAGTAGCATCCTGTTCTCTGTTTCTGAGAGTTGTCTTGAGTTCCTCCAAGACTTCGGCACAGGAGGTCTCCCAGGGTCGTGACTCTTTGAATGAGTCCGAGGGGCTTGGATTGATTTTGTTTCCTTCAGAACTGTCCATGTCCCTTAGTGCCTCGGCCTTTGAAGGATCGACCTGGGCTTCACTTCCAGAGGCTGTCTCTTCGTTGCGGGGTGCAACCCCAGTTCCGAAGGAGTCTATTTCGGTTCTGGGCTCCCATCTGTCTATTGGGGAGGCAGACTTTAGGATAATGGAGAAGGCATTGTCCATTGGGGTCTCTCAGTCTTTGCTGACCCTGTTGGGACAGATTTCTGCTTTCCCTTGGCCTGAGCTACTATCAGTCTCATCCCTGGGACAGAGGGTACAGAAATCCCAGGTGACTCTCACTTTAGTGGTCTTCTCTTCGGATACTTCCCCAGATCACCCCCCAAGGAAGTCCCTGTGAAGAGGAAGTGCAAGAGGAAGCACCTGGACTCCCCGGAAGAGTCCTTCACTGAAGATACTGATTTTGATGAGTGGGGAGGTTCCCCCAGATCACCCCCTAATGATGTTTCCTAAGGGGACATCCTAGAAATTCTCAAACAGGGGTGGCTGGTCCTCTATTCAACCTTCCGTGGAGGAATCAGTATACCTGGAGGGTTTTTGTGCCCAGCCCTCTACTTCTTGGATCTCTCTGCCCGCTGATTATCTTATTAAATTGATCGCTCAGTGGGTGTGGAAGATGGCCAATCCTCAAGAGAACCTTGACCATATATTACCGGCCTCTAAGGTTGAGCCACATTGGTCCAAAGGGAGTCCTGTTGACGCCATGGTGATAGCAGCTGCCACCAAAAAGGAACTTGCTGAACAGAGTTCGACTATCCATCCTCCTAACAAAGGAGTGTAGGATGTTGGATAAATTTAGGAAGTGCTTTTATGCTTCAATGACCTTCTCTCTAAGGTCTTTGAATTATATGGCACACTATACCAGATTACAGAGAGATTTGATTAAAGAGTTTTCAAATACTGTCTCAGGCGCAGTAGCTGAAGGGGGTGCGTGACAAAGTTACCTCTCAGCTTGAAACCCTTGATGCCATCTCTAATTCGTCCATGAGGCTCATTGCTCACACAGCTGAAGGGATGACTAGAGCAGTGGGTTTAGGCATAGCTATTAGAAGGCATTCCTGGATGCGCTTGTGTGACTTTGTGAAGCCATTTAAAGCATCATTCATCAGTGCTCCCTTTGACAGATCTAACCTTTTTGGTCCCAGTGTAAAAGACACTCTAGCCAGATGTGAAAAAGATGGCAAGACCCTGTCTGCTGTAGGCATTCATTTCTCCACTCTTCAGAGACCATATTCTAGGAAACAAAGAAATGGGAGACTATGGCTTAAAAAATCCAAAGGGCCTTTCCAAGACTCAGGAGGCAAAGACTTCCCCTGGGGCAGAGGGGGAAGCAATGGAAGATGCCGCCGTAGGGGCAGAAATGGACTGCAGAATCAGGGGTCCAGAGAATCTTTCTCTGGAACGTCCTGTCAGCATCCTTGAATGGGGCCTGATTGCTTTCCTTTGGAGGCAGTCGGAGCAGGGGGGTTATCCCTGCATCAACCTGCCTGGTAATTGATAACTTCGGATAAATAGGTGCAGGGAATAAAATCCAGAGGTTACAAAATTCCACTTGTTATGAGTCCAGCACCCCAAAAAAGACTCCCAGATGTTCCACCCAATCAAAGGGAAGTACCAGTCTTAGAAATTCAAAAACTGCTCTACAAAAGGATCATCCAAACCATCCCACCAGACTAAACAGGATCCGAGGTTTACTCAAGATTATTTTTAGTGCCCAAAAAAAACAGGGGACTGGAGACCCATTTTGAATCTCAGCCAGTTTAACAAGTCAGTCTACCAAACCAAATTCTGGATGGTCTCGATTCAAGTCGATACTTCCTTTCTTGGAAAAAGACAATTGGATGTGCTGTATAGATCTCCAAGATGCTTATTAATGGAAAAAAGCTCCAGGGGATTTCTGCACTTCCGGCTAGGAGCCAGTCATTTCCAGTTTAGAGCATTGCCATTTGGTCTCGCCACAGCCCCCAAGGTGTTCAAATGCTTGGCAGTGGTCGCAGCTCCCCCCAGACTGCAAGGTTTTCAAGTCTTTCCATATCTCGACGACTGGCTCCTCACCGCTATCTCACTGCCATAACCAGGCATCTTTTAAAACAAGCAAGAGACTACACCATAAATCTTTGTAAATCTCTAGGCATAACGATAAACTTCAAAAAGTCCAGCCTTCAGCCTTCTCAGCAACTGGATTTCATTGGAGCTCATGTAGACACTGTTTCAGGTGTTGCATCTCTCCCTCCAGAAATACTTCATTGCATCAGATTCCAAGTCAAACAAATTCTTCAGAACAACAGGGTTCCGGAGAAACTTGCATCAGGGCTGCATCAATCATGCTAGTTTATCTGGCAAGGTTTCATATGCGAATCCTGCAGTGGTTACTAGCTTCGCAATGGATTCTGATACATCAACCAGTGTCTCATCTAATTTTGATCTCCAACCGTTGCAAACAGGATCTCAAATGATGGCTACACTCCAACCAGATTCTCTTAGGTCAGCCATTTACTTTTCCTCAGCCCCAAGCCATAGTGACCAGAGATGCTTCCCAGATAGAGTGGGGGGCATTATCTGGGAAGGACAGTCCAAGGCACGTGGTTCCAATTGGAGGCCAGCTTGCACATTAATGTTCTGGAAATGGGGGCAGTGCTGTTAGTGCTGCAAGCATGCCAAGATGCCCTTCTTTTGGGAATGTAGCAATTCAGACAGACAACATGTCGTTAGTCTGGTATATAAACAAATAGGAGGGGACCAAATCTTACCCACTCTGTCGAGAAGCACTCAGTTTGGCAATGGACGATTTTTTCCAACCGCTTTCTGACAGCAATGCACTTTCCGGGAAGTTCCGGCGTGATAGCGGACAAGTTGAGCAGATCGATTCTCTTGCTCATGAATGGTCTCTCAGTCTTCTAGTGGCAAACAAGATTTTTCACCTTTGGAGCCACCCTTGCTGTAACTTTTTTGCCTCTCCCGTGAACAACAAGTGCATAAGTTACTTTGCCCTAATCCACCCTCCAGGGGAGTCACCCAGCGATGCTCTTCTACACGATTGGCCTCCCGGTCTGCTATATGCCTTTCCCCCGGACTCCTCTTGTATCACAATTCCTAAAGAAAGCCAAAAGGGCGGAGAATTCATTAATCCTCATTGCCCCCTTCTGGCCTCGACAAGTTTGGTTTCCTTCCTTTGGCCTCATTTAATACGGAAACCATGGATTTTGGACCCAGCTCCAAGTCTGCTAACTCACCCAGAGGGCATGGTTCATCCGAATTTCCAATATCTCAAACTCACTGTGTGGCTTCTCCAGTTCCCATGATCGTCAGGCATCCTTTACTCTACTCTCCTGTCCAACTAATTATTATTGCTCATCACAAACCTTCAACCAGAAAACTGTATCAAAGTAAATGGGAGAAATTTGCTAGATGGGCCTTGAACAAAGAACTAGACCCTTATACTAGTCCCATTCATGAAGTTCTAGATTTTCTAACTACACTATTCCAATCTGGTCCCTCTACATCCACGATTGAAGTCCATCTAGGATAAATTTCAAATTTTCATTCAGGCCTGAATGGCTGTTCTCTAATGTCTCAGAAGCTTTGTAAAGCTTTCTTAAAAGGACTCATGATACTTAAACCTCCATTTAAGGAACCAGCTCTCCCTTGGGATCTCACTGTTCTTCAGGCCCTTACGAAGACCCCTTTTGCACCATCAGCATCGTGTGACTTGAAATATTTGTCTTGGAAGACTTTATTCTTGGTGGCTATCACTTCTGCAAGAAGAGTATCTGAACTTCAGGCCCTATCCTGCAAATCACCCTACTTGATTTTTCATAAAGATAGAGTTGCACTCAGAACAAATCCATCGTTTTTACCAAAGGTAGTATCCAAAACCAACATTAATCAGCCTTTACAATTACCATTATTTTTCCCTAATTTTTCTAACAAAGGGGAATATGCCCTTCATTTGCTAGACGCACACAGACAACTGTGTTTTTATCTTCACGGGACAAAGGATTCTAGAAAATTGGATCAGCTATTTGTAGCATTCTCTTTGTTCTATATAGGTAATCCAGTTGTTAAGGTTACCTTAGCTAAGTGATTCGGAGTCTGCATCACGTTTATTTATCACTCTAAAGGTCTCAGTCTTCCCAAACCAGTTAAAGCTCATTCAACAAGAGCTCTGGCAACATCAGCAGTTTTTCATGCCAGAGTTTCTCTAGACATCTGTGCAGCAGCCACATGGTCTTCTCATCATACTTTTATCACTCATTACAAACTAGATCAGGTCTCAAAGGATCGAACATCCTTTGTCTCTATGGTGCTTAGGAATATTTTTCCGTGAGACCTTCCAAGGCTAAAGTAGCTAGGAATTCTGTCCCACTGTCAAGGATTGGGTGAAAATTGCCAACATCAGATAAAAACGTTATGTCTTACCATAACATTTCATCTGTGTTGTCAATCTTCACCAATCCTTGACATCCCCACCCTCCTTCCCCCATCCTAAGACTCTTAATAGACCGGATTAGTCCTTAGCTAGTTTCCTTTTAAGGACTCATATATGGCCTTGGTCAGTATTATCTTTAGTTGACCATTTTTTTTCTGTCTTTCTATTGCCTAATTTATTGAGCAAACTCGATCTAAGGTAACTTCAGACAGGAGCATTATGGATGGTGCCTGGCTCGAGAGTTTGGAGAGTGCGAGCTGGAAGATATGGCCGAGTCAGTTCCGAAGATCGGAACCGAATCCACTGTCAAGGATTGGTGAAGATCGACAACACAGATGGAATGTTATGGTAAGACATAACTTTTTTTCTGCAGTCTCTCTCCTTAAATCTGCTTCTTAGTTTGCTAGGCATTGTATTAAATGCAGCTGTGATGTTGCTGATGCCTCTTCTAGAGCAGCTGCTACTCTGTCTTTTCCATGTAAATATTCAAGATTTAGACTTAAGCCTTTACTTAAGGATGTCAAAGCAAAGCTTCTAGATTCCCCTTTGGATAGGCAGCCTCTCTTTGTTTCTGCTGCTGGCAAACTGTTTAGGCTCCTGCAAGAGACTAGTAAGATTATGTAAGATGTAATACAAATTTTTCTTTTCTCGGTCGCAAAGTATCAGTGCAATTACCCTTCCAAGGACAAACCAGCATCTTTATGACTATCAGCCTCTGTCCCTCACCTCTATCGTTCCCAAGTTCCTTTGTCTCAGAAGTTGACTGTGACTGTCCCAACCTGTCGATATATAATTTCAGACTAATGGGTTCTGTCCATCATTCATAGGTGTTACAGAATGTCTTGGATGGTTTCTGCAGCCTTGTCCAAGCCAGATTCACCTTATTCTCCCTCTTCTTGAAGACCTTTTCGTTAAGGGAATGGTAGAGTTTGTACCTCCTCAGTGGGGAGAAAAGAGGATCCAATATTGTCTATTTTCATCCGATTCAACACATGGGTTGTTGGATCTGACTGAATCCAGCCTGGGCACCGACTCTGAAGCTTCTTTCAGTTCCAGGGCTCTGACTCCTTCCCTACCCAGAATTCCCTGCATTCTACCCTAATACTTCATATCTCTTTTGCCGCAGAAATCTTCAGACGTGTTATTGAGGACTTATCTCTTGGCTTGTATCCTTTATGGATTTTTTCAGCCTTTTCTTCCTTCTTTACTTTGAGTTTTATACTCTCTAGTTTTTCCTTAGATTGTGCTTTTTCGTAGTTGTTGATATTTTAGGTAGTTAAAAAAGTAATTTGTTAGTACTTTGAATAGGATAGTAGTATCTGTTAGATTTATAGTTAGTGAATTAAGATAGAGTTACCATTTGTATTTCATATTTGGCTATCATTTTTTTTTGGCGTGCATTTAGTTTTTAACTACACTGCTTATTATTGTTATGGTGGTTGCAGTACTTAGTGTAGCTGTTGCAGGTGTCAAGAGTCTGAATTTTTTGCAGAGTGTCTTACCATGTTGGATTCACAAGATTTTGAAAAGTGTACTCAGTACTGGAATAAGCTGCCCCCCTAAGACAGCATTTGTCTGGCCTCCAAGTCAGACAAGTCTTGGACCAGGGTAAGGAGAAAGAAAAGGAAAAAAAGAGAAAGACTATGATAAATCTGAAAAGTGACAAATCTTTAACCAAAATATCCAGGAAACGTTCTCAGGGTACGATGGTAACAGTCAGACCGGATCTGAAATCCATTCCCTTATTCTACAAGAAAGGAGACCATTCTTAGTCATCCCGAAGCCTCACTGAACAGAATGTTGACAGGATGATAAGGAAGTTTCTCAAGGCACAAATCCAGATGGGGGTCTCTCGGTGCTGTCTGCTGAGAACTTACTGAGCATTGGTCCAGTATACCCTCCTCTTATGTCTCCATACTGGTCCACCCTACCTTGGAACTGGTCTCCTTGGCTCTGTCCCACATTGAGGCATCTATGTTGGTGTTGACAGTCTTAGTTACTTATACTGTGGTGTATCTCTGTCCCTCCCAACACCAGTGTTTTCAGATCAGGCAGATACTCAGATCCAAAGCGTTGGTGCAGAAACTTGAGGGGATGGGTTGTCACTGATCTTTTCAGGACCATCTGTACCTCTCAGGACCTCTGCATTCTATGGTTGGGAGCCAAGGTCTGATTCGAAGTTGAGGCACATCAGCACAGAGAGACCGCCTCCTTCCAGGGACATATGTAGGTGCTCCTGGCCAATTACAGCTTCAGCCTTCAAGGATTTCTGTAGAGTCCTAGCTGTGCCTAAGGAGAAGGCCTGTTCCTCTGGGTCCATTTCTCCCAAACTTCAGCAAGATTCTGTGTTTTCTTCCCACCTTCTTCTCAGACAGGGGACAGTCTGAACCTCAAGCTTCTGATCCCTTGCTGTGTCTACTCCCAGTCTGATTCTGAACCTTCTGATCTCCCAATAGAAACAATTCACAGAAATAGATGTGCAAAAGGAAGCACATAAACCCCTGTCCAGAGTCCTTCACAGAATGCACTGCTCTGGATGAAGGTGAAGGGTCTTTTGACTCCTTTGATGAAATCCTTGAATTGATGAAGCAGAGAAAGGAGATAGTCCACCTATGATCCCTCATCCGATGAATCAGTGTAAATTGGAATCT
Source organism: Protopterus annectens (assembly GCF_019279795.1). Lineage (NCBI taxonomy): Eukaryota > Metazoa > Chordata > Ceratodontiformes > Protopteridae > Protopterus > Protopterus annectens. The sequence continues at coordinate 1,134,618,951 of NC_056744.1, read as the reverse complement.
TTTGGTTCTGGCCCAACATTGTCCTTGGTGGTACTACTCATTGACACCCTCAGTGATCTCATGACTCAATGGACCTGGAAGGACCCCAGTGTAGTGGAACCTATCCCAAAGAAAGTGGATAGAATTTTGGCATCTCCAAAAGACAGAAAGTATAAAAGCAAAGGTCCTTCAATCGATACTGTAGTGGTAGCAGCAGCCACGAAGAAGAAATTATTTAAAGAAAGTTCCTGTGTTCATCTCCCTAACAGGGAGTCCAGGGAGAAGGACGGGTTTAGGAAATGGACTTGTGCCTCAGTGACATTTGCTGTCAGATCCCTGAATTATTTGGCTCATGTTGATAGATTTCAGAGGGATTTGACCAAGGAACTCTTCAAATCCCTTTCAGGTGTCTTGTGTGAGAATCTTCAGAAGATGGAGGAATTCTGCGTTGTACCCTGCAGTCAACTTCTAATGTAGCCATGGATCTACACTCTACACTCTAAGGCAGCTGAAGGTACAGCCTGGGCAGCAGGCACTGGCATCACCAAACCCCATCATGCCTGGATGTGTATTTGTGACTTTGTGGAAAGTTTTAAAAATGTCCTTTGTAAATGCTTCCTATGAGTTGACACTTTTCGGACCCAAAATTAAAGACAGTCTTACTAGGAGCCAACAAGATGGCAAGAATCTCTCTACAGTGGGAATACATTTTTCCACTCCACAAAGATCCTTCCCTAGCAATCAGAGGATGGGGAAAAAGATGCAGCTCTGAAAATCAGAGTTCTTTCCATAACTCTTCTAATAACAGACTTCCTTGTGGTTGAGGCAGATGTAACTCAAATAGATGTTGCCCTAGAGGCAGAGACAAACTGCATAACCAGGGCTTCCAAGGTCTCTTCTCATAGAAGCCCTGTCAATGTCTTTGAATAGTTGCCTGGCTACTGCACTTCGGAGGCAGTCAAGTGAAGGGGGGGGGATGCTTGTCTTTGCATCCACAAGCCTGGCAAAATATAACTTGGGATTTATTGGTGCTAAAGATAATTTCCAGAAGCTGTTCTATTCCCTTTTCTCTCCTGCCCGAGAAAAAGAGGAAAGTTTTTTACCCAGTTATTAGGAACTAGAAACAGTAGAAATTTCAAAACTACTAGAAAAAAGTCATCCAGCCAGTCTCCCAAGACCAGTTAAAATCCAGAGTTTACTCAAGGTTTCTTTTAGTGCCACGGAAGATGGGGGACCTCAAACCCATTGTGGATCTCAGTCACTTAAATCAGTTTGTAAAACAGACAAAGTTCCAGATGACCACGATTCAGTCTGTATTGCCTAGATCTCCAGGATACTTACTATAATGTGAAGATAGAGAGGCACTCCCAAGATATTCCTTTGTTTCTAGCTGGAATTGAGAGCCAATCAGTATCATTTCAGAGCCCTGTGTTTTGGTCTCATCAAAGCCCCCAGAATGTTCACCAAGGTAATGACAGTTGAGGCGGTGCACCTGCGGCTGTTAGGGAGCCAAGTTTTCCCTTACTTCGACAATTGATGCCTAACTGCTACCTTCGAGCATTTGCTGCTACACCACTTGGAGCTTGTGCACCAATTGTAATGAAACCTAGGAATAGCGGTAAATTTTCTTGTGTGTCATCTGATACCAGTTCGACAAATATAATTTATAGGGTGCCACCTCAATACCAAACTACAGATTGCCAGCCTTCCCAAGTCCAGAGTTTTATCCCCAAGTCTAGCACCCATGAGGGTGTTTCATCCTCCCTCACAGACAGATTGCTTTCATGCCTCTTAGGTCTAATGGTATCCACGATTCTGATGGTCCCACCATCCAGGTACCATATGAGTGTGCTTTAGTGGACCCTAGCTGTACAGTGGTCTCAAAACATTCACCTGATGTCCTTCTGTTCATATGCTGCAGTATTCATAACATAAGGGAGACCACCACCAGTTGACTCGTATGTCTGGCCAGTATACAAAAGTCAAGTGCTACTGTGAGGTACGTGTGACGTCGCATAACATTGAAATGTACGTCAGTCAAAAAGTGACCGGGTATAAAGCGGACATTGGCACGTCAACCTCAGAACTTTTCTGCTGCTTGTCCTATCGTCTGCTCCAGTCATCTCTCATAAGACAAGTTGCAAACCTTATTTCAGATAAGTGCACCGTTGGGGTTTTTTCATTACTTTGTTTGGCTGCTGTGTTTTGTTGTGATTACATATCAGCTAGGAAGGGCAAATGTCAGTGTGGAAGGCAGATTCCACATAAGGACTCTCACGAGCTTTGTTTGTTTTACCTAGGCCCAGGCTGCAACCATACTGCCTGTGCTATTTGTAAGGCCTCTGTACCCAAGACTCTACATAGTTGCTTAGCTTCTGTTAAGTTATATCTCTAGAATCGGTGCCTAAAACATCTTGCACATGACATGGAAGCTGTGTCGGGTCCTTCAGGCGAGCTGCAAGCTAAGAAGGCCAAGAAGCCTAGGCCTGATTTACCCGCTGCTGCCTCTCATCCGGACGTCTCTCCCAAGGCCATTGTTGGCCCATAGACCATTCTGGAGTCAGTAGATATTACTTTGACTGGTATCGGGTTGGAGGCCAGCATGTCCTTGAGGGAATCGCAGGCATCCGAATAGGGCTTGGGGGAGGCACGACTTGTGACTGAAGGCCTGCATAGCATTACCCAGATTATAGTGCGAGAGGATGTTCCTGCCAGCATTGTGGAGTGAACGATGTAAGGCCCATCCAACTTCCACCATATGGAGGCTCCCATAAATGAAAAAAAATTAAGAAACAAACATATTTCTGCAGTTCCTCAGGAACAACCATCAGACTGGCAGGCCTTTTCCCAAGGCCTTTTCAATGCCCTTATGGCCCTAAGATGAACCTCAGCTCCCTCCCTTCCTTCTCTCCCTCTACTCCTCAAAAGATGACTTCGGAGGAGTTCTCCTGAGATGATGAGGAATCCTCAGGAGACGAATCTTTGGCTTATTCAGACTAAATTTCTTCTCCTTTGGGGTTATGCCTCCCTAGAAGAAGACTCTAATGGCACAGATTCCCTGGGGAGGATATTTCTTTTGGGGAAACAGTCCTTAAGAGGAGGGAGTTCTTCAAGCGGGATTGCTGTCCGGTATCAGACATGTATCAGACATCCAAAAAAGGTACTATGACCTACAGATGGACTCCTCTTTATCATCTGCCATATCTCCTGTTCTGCCAGCCTTCCTAGATCCCATTGTTGCTGCATTAAAGTGCCCTGATTCCCAACCTCCAGCCTCGAAAAGGCCAGATGGATTTTATAAAGTGCCAGAGGAATCCAAATTCCTATTCAGATGTCCCTCTGCAGATCCTTCTGCTGTTTCTGTCTCTGCAGGCAAGACCTCCAAAGTGCTACCTTCTTCTTTGCTCCCCTCAGATAAAGAGAGCAAAGTTATGGAGAGAATTGGAAAAAAGGTCTGTACTTCAGCTGCTCTGGCCTTCAGGGCCATTAGCTATCAGACCCATATGGCCAAATATTCAATGGCCCTTCTCTCAGATGCTGGCAAACTACTTTCTGAGCTTCCTGATTCTCCCACTAAGGCTAAACTTTTCCACATATTTAAATCTTCAGCTCAGGTTACACGGCATTCCATAAAATATAGTTATGATGCTGTGGAGGCCTCAGTTAGAGCAACTGCATCTGGGTTAGTCCTGAGGAGGCACTCCTGGCTCAAGCTCCAGCCTTTGCCTGATGGCATTAAAGCAAAAATCATTTATGCCCCTGTGGACAACAAGGCCTTGTTTGGTACCTCAGCTGCAAAACTTTTTAAGTCTCTACAGGCGAAGGACAAGGAGCTGCAAGATGTGAAACATATTTTTGTTTCCCCTGTGCCTCAGTTTCAGGGGAACTACCCTACCCAGACCTCCTTTGTTAGAAAGCCTGCCAGGCCCCAATCTTCCAAAGGCAAGAGAGATCCTAGAAAACAATTTCCCTCTAAATCTGGCTCCTCTACTCCCATCCAGAAATGGCCCTTTCAAGCTAAACCTGGTAGTCTGTGACTACCCACCTCCCAGACCACTAACTCCTCTGTTCCTTCGCCTCTCTCTGCTTGGAAACAGGTAACTCAGGACTCTTGGGTACTATCCATCATCCGTCAAGGATACTTTATGGTGTGGAAGACTCCTTCCCTCTTCAGGAGTATTCCACAACCCTCAAAAGAAGAACTGGAACTCTTTCCCCAGGTCATTTCCAGCATTCTTTCTCAAGGCACTACTCAGGTAGTGCCGCCCTTCCAAGTTGGCAAAGGGTTATACTCCAGGATGTTCCTGGTACCCAGTAAGGATCGTCCTTAGAGACCCTTTCTAGATGTAGCCCATCTAAATACCTTTCTGAAGGTTACCACCTTTTGTATGCTAACTTTACCCAACCTTCTTCCTGTCATCCTTCCTCAGGCGTTTATGGTGTCAGTGGACATCAAGTATTATTATTTTATTTATTTTTTATTTTACATTTGTTTACCAGGAAAGTCCGAATGGACACAGGTCCTTTTTCAGTGGAGGGCTGGGGAGAAGAGCTCCATGGTTCAGCAAATTTCCTTGCTTTGCTGTTGCTTCCGCACATTTTCAATTCTGTGCTTTGCCATTTGGATCGTCCACGGCCCCGAGGGTCTTCATAAAATGCTTAGCTCCTGTCATAGCCTACTGCAGGCTACAGGGCATGCAGATCTTTCCATACCTAGACTACCTTTTCCAGGCTCAGACTCGAGACAAGACATCCTTCTGGACAGCCTTTCTTTCATGGTGTCACTGCTGGAGAGTCTAGGGTTCACAATCAACTACCAGAAATCATCTCTGGTCCTTTTCCAAGACCACATCTTTTTTGGCTACAGGATCCAATCAAACAGGATGCCTTACCTTCAGAAAAAGTCCTGTCCTTAACCACATATTTCCAGGACCTCTTGCTTCTCCATTCCCCAACTGCCAGGAAATCTTTTTGCCTCCTTGGGTTGATGGAATCCACTATCACCATGCTCCCTCTTGCCAAGTTACACATGAAAAAATTTCAGTGGTTCTTGAGAACAGTATGGGTACAACACTCCCACCGTCTGGAGTTTATCTCACTTCTTCCTTGCTTGAAAAAGAGTTAGAATGGTGTATCCTACACATTGCAAGCAACCCAGGCTTACCCTTGCAACCACCTCTTCCCACTCAAGAGCTGTCCACATCGGACATGGGATGGGGAGCAGCCCTGGTTTCTTGGAGGGTCAGAGATGTCTGGTCTCCAGCCCAAAGAAGGGAGCACATCAGTATAAAGGAGATGAGGGTCCTGATCTTCACCTCCAAATCTTCAAACCTCAGCTTTTCCCAGGGGTTTTAAGATGGTTTAGAGACAGTACCACGTCCTCTGGTATGTCAGCAAATGGAGAGACAAAATCCTACCACCTATTCAGACTGCCTTTGCAGGCCTGGGAGTTGGCTTCACAGAGTTAACCCTCCCTCCAGGCTATACACATTCTCTTGACTCAGAATGTTCTGGCAGACGCTTTCAGCAGATCCATGACTCAATTCCATGAATGAACATTACACCGAGATGTGTTTTTGAACATGGTCCATTGATGGGGTATACCTCAGGTAGATCAATTTGCCTCCTCCATGAACAGACAACTTCTCAAGTTTTGTGCCAGGGTTCTACATCCCGTGGCATGGAAGGTGGACACCCAATCTTTCTCTTGGAAGGGGATGTTTCTTTATGCATTCCCCCCCTTTCCTCTTCTCCAAAAGGTCCTGTTGAAAATCCAACAAGAGGAACCAAAAATCTTGCTGGTGACTCCCTTTTGGCCAAGACAGCACTGGTTCTCCCTTCTTCTGCATTTAGCCAAGGACAGTCACCACAAGTTACCCCACAGAGTGGACCTACTAATACAGGACAAGGGAACTCTAGTACATCCACAGATGTCAGTTCTACATCTGATCTTGTGGGTGATAGGGTTTTGATTCCCTTTAGACACCTTTTTCTGGGGAAGTGCTTCAAGTTCTGCTGGAGGCCAAAAGATGCACAACTAGGAAATCCTATTATGTTTCCAAATGGAAGAGATTTTCCATCTGGTGTCTTAAAAAGGATTTACAATCACTGCAGGTAGATGTCTCTGTGGTCCTGCCCCGCCTATGTGAATTACTGAAGAGTGGGCTGCCATACTTCTAAGTTGAAGCCCATTTTTCTGCTGTCTACCTATGTCTCTCCCTTTAGCTTTCAGGTTGGAAGTTAAACTCTTCTTAAAAGGCATCCTTCACATCAGGCCACCAAGAAAACCAGTTCCTCCTCCTTGGGATGTCAACTTTGTCTTGGAAAAACTTACATTGGCCCCTTGTGAGCAAGCAAGTTCTTCTTCTTTGCAGCACTGCACCTGGAAAATAGTCCTCCTTGTAGCCATTACTTCTGCCAGAAGGGTGTCTGAGTTGCAGGCTCTGATGTCTTCTTCCCCCTTCAGAGTTTTCCACAGGGATAGTGTCTCCTTACACGCTGACCTCTCCTTTATGCCCAAGGTGGTTAATGAATTATCACTCAATCAGTCTTGCAACCTTTTCCCTTCTCCTCAGTCCTCTAATGAGAGGATCCTATACACTTTGGATGTGCATAGGCAACTCTGATTTTATTTGGACCATCTGTCTGTTTCCTATCACCCAAGGGCCCTGGGCCAACTTGTTTCCAAGCAGACTGTTTCTTCTTGGATTTCCAAAACTACTTCCTTCTGTTATCTGGGCCCATGGAAAGAATCTCTCCTCTCCTGTTAGGGTTTGTTCCACTAGAGCAATGTCTTCTTCTGGGGCTTTCTTTAAAGGCTTGTTCACTCGCTCTGTCATAGAAGCAGCTACCTGGTATTCATACCTTCATGAAACACTAAGTTAGATTGCATTTTGAACTTGATGAGGCTGTGATTTACTTTAACACTAACTTTCTTCAAATCCTAGATCACCGTGCACCTTATCACTCTACTAGAATAAGAATCAAATCTGCCCCATGGCTCACAAAACAAACTAGGCAAAAGATACTTCTCAGAAATAAAATCTGGGCTAAATGGAGAGCTACCAAATGTCCATCAGATCATCTCCACTTTAAACAGTTAAGAAATGCCAAGAAGGATATTCTTAGAGACAAAAAAGACTTCTACCTTCACCTCCAACAAACCAGTCAACAAACTCCACAAAAATTTTGGTCAGGGATAAACAAACGTCTTCAGCCAGGTCACTCTACTACTCCTGCCCCAACAGGTTTCAACCATAATAACTCCATCCAGATCCGTGATGCCTTTAATAACTACTTTTCAGAAGCCGTTCAAACCCTAGCCAATTCTCTACCTCCTTTTATTGCTTCCCCACTAAATACCTCCAAGACTTCATCTCCTACCTTTCAAATACAACCTGTACCTACATCTCTCATCTGTAAGCTACTTCAAAAACTGAAACCTTGCACCCCTTCTGCTGACCGTCTCCCATCTGAATACCTACACATTACCGCAAAAGCCATAGACTATCCCATCTCTCTCCTTGTTAACAGAACTATCTCAGAAGGCAGAATCCCTACCATATGGAAAGTATCCCACGTCATCCCTCTACATGAAGGTGGGTCTTCTATTGAGCTTTCTAACTTTCGACCTATTGCCTTACTCTCCCCATTAGCTAAGATAATTGAAAAATTTATTCACAAAAAACTACTTGACCACCTACTACAAAATAACCTACTAGCAAACTGCCAACATGGCTTCAGACCATTCCATAGCACAACGACTGTCCTCTTATCCTTCACCGACTCTTTAAATAAAAATCGTAACAATAACTCTTTTTCCTCTGCACTATTTATTGACCTGTCAAAAGCCTTTGATATGGTTAACCATAACTTACTTCTAGACAAACTAAAGGCCCATTCTCTCGATCCACAAGCATTACAATGGTTTTGGTCTTATCTGGAAAATAGCAAGCAGTACTTTGGCATAACAGTCCATCTTCATTACTTCCAGTAAATATTGGAGTACCCCAAGGCTCTATCTTAGGTCCCCTTCTTTTTTCCTTATTTATTAACAATCTAGACATGAACATACCTCAAGCCACCTGCATTCAATATGCAGATGACTCCACCTTAATCTGTACAGCTGAGAATATAGCCTCTCTCCAATCCCTCACCCAAACTGTTTTTCATAATGTCGAAAACTGGTTTATGCAACACTGCCTCCTCCTAAATCCCAAAAAAACAAAACTACTGCTTTTTACTCCAACTCATGAATCACCTAATCCATTCTTCTCTGTAACCTCTAGCAATGCTACCAACATAACCCCAGATACTACAACCTGCCTACTAGGTGTAACAATTGATAATCGTCTCAACTACGATGACCCCATCAACTCCTCCATAAAGTCTGTTAACAAAAAACTTGGTACCCTATATAGAATTAAACCCTTCCTTACCCCTTCTGCCAGGAAAACTATTGCCCAGACCCACCTCATTTCTACCCTTTTCTATGCCTCTGCTATATATACTAACCTATCTAAAAACAACCTCTCCAAACTTTCCATCTGTTATAATAGCATAGCTAGATTCATCACATGCTCCCCCTTTAAAACTCACCACTGCCTCAACCTCAAACAACTTGAATGGCTAGAACTGCAGAACCATATACTCTGTCAACAATTACGTGTCACTCAAAAGATCCTATACCACCCCAACAACACCCCTATCCTCACTAATCTGATTACACCATATAAAAATCTAGCTACACTACGCTCTGCTAATAAGCTCCTAGTTTCCTCGATTAAATCTAACAACAAAGCTGGTGACTCACTTTTCTCGAACACAGCAGGTAAAAACTGGAATCAGCTTCCTTCTGAATTATCAACCCTTGCTTTTACTTCTGTATTTAAAAAACATCTTAAAGAACATTTGAAAACTCATTGGCTTTCTCCATGTGCTAACCCAGACTGATATATTTTCCCCTTCCTGCTCTTCCCCCTTTCCCTGCTCCTCTAATCTATGCCTCCAGATCTAGTTACTACTCTTTTCTTCATAGTAAGAGGATAAAATATAAGGGCTTTTCTCTCTTAATTGGGTTTTGCTCACACCTACTATTGTGTTTAGTATAATTGTTTTAGTCTAATTTTTATAGTTTATAATTTTATTATAATTTTTCTTTTGACCAATGCTGCCTCTGTATTGTGATTTTACATGTCTTTTTATATATTGTTAACTTTGTCACTGTTCATGCTTGGAGCTTTTCTCCCCGGGCCTCTATTGAAAATGGACATATATCCAGTTAGACTAGCCCGGTCAACAAATGTAAAATAAATAAATAAAATTTCCAGGTCCAGAGCTGGTTTTGCCAGGGCTATTCTACCTGGGTTTGTGGAGAATGTTTCTTCTCCTCTGCTCAATTCTTCTTCTGCATGAGCTTTGGCACTTTCCCCTCATGTTATGAACACTGCAGCATATGAAGAGAAGGACATAGAATAATTGTGTAAAATCTTACCATAACCATAGATGTCCTTCTCTTCTATATGCTGCAGTATTACTTTCCCCCCCTGCCTTCCCCCTGATGCTTCCCTGGCTCCTGGTGACATTTTTCGTCACCTAGAATCAAGCTGGTGCTTCTGCAGCATTCAGATCTGAGGTTGGTAAGTGCTGGCATCCGCTTTATACCCAGTGTCACTTCATGACCAGCATATGTTTAGCTGTTGTGCAACGTTGCACATACCTCACAGTAGCAATAGACTTTTGTAAACTGGCCAGACATACGAGCCAGCCAGTGGCGGACTCCCTCGTGTTATGAATACTGCAGCACATAGAAGAGAAGGGCATCTATGGTTATGGTAAGATTTTACTCAACTATTATTTCCCTGCAGTGATTTGGGTCAGTCAGATCCACAGACACCACATTGACTGGTGGATTATGTCCTCGTCAATAACCAAGGGCTACCCATTCCATACAGATTCCCGGTAATGATAATAACCATGGATGCCTGCCTTCTAGGGTGGAGGTGCATTTCGAAGGGACAATGGTCCAATGTGCATGGACAACTAAAGAGGCCAGTCTTCACATCAATATATTGGAGATGACAGCAGTCCTCCATGCATTGCAGGTATTCCAGGATCACCTCCCCAAAGGTGTCATTTCCATACAGGTGGACAACATGACTATGGTACATCAGCAAACAAATGGAGCTTGTTCTTATCTGTTGTCGAGAGGACATGAAAGTTTGGCAAAGGGCGATGTCTTCATACTGCTCTCTAACAGCAGCACACATCCTGGGATCATCAAATATTTTAGCAGACAGATTGAGCAGGGTTCTTTTGACTTGTCATGATTGATCCTTCAGTACAACTGCGGAAATTTTGATTTTCCGTCACTGATGCTAAACTTGCTGTGACCTCTTTGCCTCATACTTCTACCACAAATGCATTAGTTATTTTGCCCTGATCCCTTCAAAGGGCGATCACTGAGGAATGGTCTGGTCTGCAGTTGGCTAATTGGCCTCCTGTATGCCTTTCCTCCATTGCCTCTAATAAACAAGCTCGTACAGAAAGCAAGACAGTGCAAGGCCAGAGTGATCCTTATTGTCCCCTTCTGGCCCCTACAGACATGATTCCCCTAACTTTGGCTTCTGCTGTTACATCCCACTTGGATGTTAGATCAATATCCAAATCTTTTAGTTGACTCATCCAGATTACCTCCTCTGGACCAGAAGTTCATGAAATTAATCACATGGTTTCTCCAGTTTTGACTATAGCCAGAGATGCTAGGCTCCCTACTACTTTTATTTTATTTAGAAGCCAGCTAAAAAAAAAGTATAACCCAGTAAATGGAAAATGTTCTCTATCTGGGCAGTCTCCAGAGTATTGGACCCCTTTTCAGCATCAATTCTGTCCATATTAGAATTTTTGTCTGAAATTTTTGACAAGGGTACTAGTTTATTCTGCCATTAATATTCAAATGACAGCCATCTTGAACTGTACTCCTACTTTGACTACAAAGATTCATTCGTTGCTTCCCTAAAGATTTCTAAAGGCTTTTGAGAGGGCCTTTTCTTTTACGAACTCACATCAGAGTCCCATTAACCCCATGGGATATTTCCATTATACTTCAAGCTCAAAGCCCCCTTTTCAGCCCACGGCCACAGTAGATCTAAAATTCTTAACCTGGAAAACTTTTTTTTTGTGCCAGTTACATCAGTTAGACAGATTTCGGAATTACAGGATGTTTCATGCCGACCTCCATATCTGCTCCCCCACACACACAAAACAGAGTTTCTCAGAGAACTAATGTGTCTTTTCTCCCTAAGATGGCATCTGAAGCAAACTTAAATCAGTCAGCAAATTTACCAGTGTTTTTCCCAGATACTCAAACATGGCTGAGTATGTTTTACATGTGTTGGTTATTCATCACCAGCTCAGGTTCTATATTCATAGAACTAAGCAATTCAGGAAATCTGATCAGTTATTTATTTCCTTTTCAAAGCCAAAATAGGGTAAAGCTGTTGCCAAAGTTACCCTCTCTAGCCTGCTGTCAGACTGCATTTTCTTTGTCTATAATAAAAAGAATGTGTCATTTATTGACATTTGTTAACTGAGTTTGTCCAGCTGGGCTTGAGGCCCATTTTCAGTGGAGACCCGAGGAAAAAAGCTCCAACACTTAAACAAATTACAGAAATTCAAACTTTAGAATCAAAAATGTAACAGAAGTCTGTTATACAAGAAAGTTAAAAAATAGAATAGCAATGCATGCACTTTAGAATCAGAAATGTAGCGCAAGTCTATTATCTTTATTATTATTTATTATTTAGTTTATTATCTAAACCTAAGACCCATTCTACTAGAACAATGTCTACCTCTGCAGGTTTTTCTGGAAGACTTCCCATTAATGAAATTTGTGCTGCAGTAATGTAGTCCACAGTCCATACTTTTGTGTCTCATTATAAGCTGGATGTACAATCTAGGTCATGTTCTTCTTTTGGCTCCACCATCCTCAGGAATGTGCTTCCTTGTTACCATCCAGAGTGACATCTTGGGAGTCTGTGACGGGTTGAATCGGATGAAAACAGAACATGAGATACAAAAGTTATGTACTTAGCATAACTATAAATCAATGTAGCCTGATTTTTGTCCGGTTCAACCTCTTTCCCCTCCTTTTCCCTTTCTAAACTGAAATCTGTGACTCTGGGATGACCAAGAGGCTTACTTCTCAACTCCCTGCCTGTGGACAGTCCTGTTTTGACTGTTGACTTCTCCTTCTTTCTCTCTCTCTTTTTTTTTTTTTTAAGTTGCAACTTTTTTCATATTTGCACAGTAGTAGATCATTTTATGTTGGATGGGAGTAAACCCGATCTGAGGTATTAGGTGGAGTATAAGGAATTATGGGTATGGGGAGGTGTCCAAGCCCAGAAACTGGAAGAAGCTTCAGAGTCTGGGCAGAGGTCAGATCCGACAACCCATATGTTGATATGGATGAAAATCAGACAATATGGCTCTGTCCTTATGATAAGTACATCACTTTCATTTTTTATTCAAGAATGTTTCTGGTTCTCAGAAAGGAGAGCAGTTGGTGACCAGTTATGGACCTCTCTTCTTCAACACTTTTCTCAAAGTCTTGGTGGGGGGTGGGTTATAATGGATCACACAGTCACAAGGTACAAGGTTTGATTCTAACCTTTGGCAGAAAAGTGGCTAAGCTTAAAGTAGTCCACAAGGGCAGCTAGCCTACTACTTAACCTTTCAATTTATAAACCAAGTTTCAGGATGTTGCAACCTGTCCTAAGCCTCAAGCCTTTTTGGTGGCATTGGATTTAAAGGACATTTATCTTCATATTTCTGTTTATTTGACTTGCAGGAAATTCTTAAGGTTTTCTGTGTCTTCATATTACTTTTATTTTTTGTGTTACCTTTAGGTCTTTCAGTTGCTCAAGAGTTTCCACATGTGCAGCTGTGATGCTGCTGTTGCCTCTTCCAGATCAGCTGCTGCTGGATCTCTTCTTTGTAGACCAGCTCCCGTCATTACCTTCTGTAGACTTTGAAAAAGTTAGAGATATTTCCTTTTCTGGATGATCTCTTCATTCAGGCTCCTTCCCAAGACATTCTAAGACAATTGAATGTTCTTATGAATCCTTTTTGGTACAGAGTAAACTCCAGATTGTTCCGAAGTTTTGCCTAGCTCCATCCCAAGATCAGATATTCCTCGGATGCATACTCAATACTCTGTCAATGCCAGTCTTTCTTCCAGAAGAAAAGGTGCATTATATATACCCCTGGTGCACTGACGTCAGGGAAGAAGCGACAGCAACCGATGCCGGACCAAGACTTTGGAATTCCGGCTGACTGCGGGACCGCCTGACGACAGGATAACCCAAGTGTGATGACTGCAGCAGGGTGTACACTCGAACATCTACATTTATGTAGGTACAAAACTGTACTTTCTCTTTTTGTGAGATTACATATAAAAACCTTTCAGATTACTTTTCAGTTCCCATTTAACCTCAGCAAGAGAGATATTGAGAGTCCTAGGGTATCACAGGAATCACTGATGTCATGTATCGTATGCAGGACTCCACATAAAGATTTGCTGGTACCTCAAGTCCTTTTGGACTCAGCATGGCAATCTGGTAACCTTCCTAATTGCTCCCTTGCCCCTTATCAAACAGGAATTTGAATGGTGGACCAACCAAATTACACTCAACCCAGGAGTGCCCCTTGTAGTTTACTCTCTTTGTCAAGAACTGTTCATGGGCTCTTCAGATTAGGTATGAGGAGCTTGTTCCAAAGACATCAGGGTCCATTAATTTGGGCACCCAAGGAAAGGACGGACCACATAAAATTAAAGGAAATTAATGCACTTATCCCATTTCAGTCTCTGCATTAACTCTGGACTCTGGATCCTCTTCACATTTACACAGACAATAGTGTGCTTATGTGATACATAAACAAGCAAGGTGTTGCCAAGTTTTACTTCCTCTAGCTTTTATTGCCTAGGGCACAATGATTCAGCACAAACATTTTCTTCAGGCTGTGCATATTCCCTCTGAAAGGAAAACTGTGGCAGACTTTTTGAGCAGATCCATAGTTAATCCTCATGAATGGAAGCTAAACAGGTAGGTCTTTCTGGACATTGCTCATCAGTGGGGTACTCCCTGGATACATCTGTTTTGCCTCTACATACAAAAGGCAGCTCAGGCTATGTTTAGGTGTACCCTCTCCTCAGGCTTAGATGCCATGTCCTGTCTTTGGAAGGAAAGATGCCACTATGCTTGACCACCACTTCCTTTGATACTAAATGTCCTTCTAAAACTCAAGAGGGACAGACAAAAATTGTGTTGGTGACTCCCTTTTGGCGCAGAAAGCATTGATTCCCCTTCCATCTAGCCAGGGACAGTCATCACAAGTAACTTATTAGGATGGACTTGCTTACACAGAACAAAGGCTCTCTAATTCACCCCAATTTACAAACTTTGAATCTGCCCCTATGGGTGATAGAATTTTAATCCCTTTTAGATACCATTTTTATGAGGACATGCTTAAGGTTTTACAGAATGCTTGAAAACCAACTGCAAAGAGATCATGTCTTTGCAAATGGAAAGGATTCTCATTATGATGCCACAAAAAGAATCAGAACCCTTACCAACTGGGCATTCCTAGCATTTTTACATATTTACGAGCTGCTCAATCCTGGACTGGCATTTTCTTCTATTAAGGCACATCTTTCAGACATTTCTGCCAGTCTACTTCTGGATCCACCCCTTTCATCTTGTTTTGAGGTCAAGCAGTTTTTGAAAGGTGCCCTTTGCATCAGACCACCAAGCCCCCCCCCCCCAACTTGGGATCTGAAATGTGTTCTGGAAAAGCTTACTTTATCTACTTTTGAGACTGCACTTGGTAAATGGTATTAATAGTGGCTGCAAGCACATATGGCTATTCCTCATTTTCCATAAGGATATGAATTCTCTTTGAAGTAATCATTCTTTTATGCCTAAGATTGTTAATGAGGTCTATTTGAATCAGATTATCAACTTGCATACCTTTTTTCCTGTTTTTCTGAATAAAGGGGAGAAGATTTTGCATTCCCTACATGTAGACAGACACCATATTTTATTTAGATAAAACTAAGTCTTTTTGAAAATCTGACCAGTGTTTTGTATCCTTCCAGAACAAGAACTTGGGCTCTCCTCTTTCCAAGCAAACTGCTTTTAACTGGATTTTAAAGCTGTTGGTAGGATATCGCATTTGTTAGTAATGGTAACCATTTGAAATAGAGACTGAATAGCCGAAAGAATGGACTTCCATATACTAAGTTTGAGATGCCATTTCATGGAATAGTCCCTTTTCTCCAAGGTATGGCGATCTTGGAGTTGGTATGTATAATTAGGAGTGGGGGTGCAGGGAGGGCTTACCCCCTCACAAAAAAATTTTGAAGGAGAGTTGTGGTTTTCAAGATTCTCTCTTCTCCTGTATTTTCAGTCTTTTTTTTTTCAGTTTGTCAACAGTCAACATCGCAAGAGCTGGCATTTTAATAGGGAGTTGTTAGTAATACTGCAACAGTGATCACTCAACATCTGTTGTCATGGTAAGTTTTTTCACAGCTGTATAAAAAAAAAATTGGATCGCAATAAATATAATTCAAACAAACTTTAATAGAAAGTAAAATAAAACATTAAAATCAAACCACTGGTAAGTGCTTTTATTCTTTTAACAGAACTTCAACTTTTTTTTTTTTTTCACAACTGTACTTTACGAACATCAGATATGTTCTGCCATTACTTTTCTCATCTGAGCGAAGACAAGACGATTCCTGTCCCGAGATAATTTCCTGCCATCACCATTTTGCAAAACTGACACCACTATTCTTCAGAAGTGGCACCTTCACCAACCTCAGCACAAATACCCTATCTTCATGCCATGAGTCTGATTTTTGGATCATAAACGTTTCCTAAAATTATTTTTTTAATCTTTGTAATACAGTTAATAAGTGCTTGCAGTAAAAGCTACAGAATGTACTGTACTGTACTAAATAACAAACTGGTCATGTAATATTTTTCTTTGGAGATTTTTTCGTACCTCGATCTCCTGTTCTAAAGGACTGTGTGCAGTAGGACCAAACATCATATTCAGACTGTTGTAAAATACATTTACTGAGGTGTGTTGCGTGTTGTGTGACTAGTGGTGCATTGTTGTCATTGGTGAACAGTATCCCCAGCCTAGAGTAAACTGTTTGGAAATTTGAGATTTAGTTGAAAATGTTACTTATCCTCTTCTGTGTTTTGCGGTTTAATATCCCAAATTTTCCATTCACAAAATAAGAGTATTTTCTAAATATACTTGGGTGTTACAAAGGCTGCTGCTTTTTTCTTGATACGTTGTTTTCTTCATTGTTTGCAGGTCTTACAGGGTTGAAAAATATCGGGAATACATGTTATATGAATGCTGCTCTTCAGGCACTGTCCAACTGGTAAGTAAAGTGATTGAACTTTGAACTCTAAATCTGCACCATTTTGCAGCATCCTGTGTTAGTCTATGAATGAGAAAGTTTCTGGGATCTGAAATGAAACTTTCCAAACTAGTGCTTGGTTTAGCCAATTAACAGGTTGTGAGTTTTCACTGCTCTTCAAGACTGAAATATTTTATTTGAAGATTTTTCTTTTATGTAAACATGGTTATTCTGTAGCAAGCTTTTTTTATTTAAAATGTAGATATGTTTTTCTTTTTAATGCCTTTATTGAATTAATGCTTAAAACATAGAAGACATGCATTTATATAAAAGAAAACTACATTAACATGTTCACAGTTGCAAACATTATACTTCACATGTATGCTTTTATGAAATTGTCATCAATCCAATATTACATAAATTGCTCAATTCCTACCTTCACTTAAACTTCACTCCTCCTCCAAAACATTATTCTTCATGTATTGTTCCCACAAGTTCCATATATTTTTATGTAGTTTCTATCTTTTCAAGATCCCACTTCCAGTTATTTTATCTCTGTTACAGTATTCACTACTTCAAATATAATTGTTTTAGACTTTGATTTCTATTTTCTAGTAATTGTTTGTTTTTTGGCAGCCAGCAAAATTGAAACTTAACAAGGCCTTACTTACTATCTTTAAGCAATTTAGATCCTGTATCACAGCTCAAAAAATAATTTCCTTAGTTACACCCATTTGCTCATCCAATATTTCTGACAAAGTACTCTGTTGGGAATTTTTTAAGTCTACCAACTCATTATACTCCCAAAGCATGTGTTCCTAGTTACCCCTTTCCTCCCCATCATACCTGCAACATTTATCTTCTATTTGAGGAAAAATTCTTTGGAGTCTGCTGGGGATATAAAAATACCCATGCAAACATTTTCAAGCAAAAATCATAAATCTTCTAGACTTTGTTGTATATTCAGGAGCCGTACATATGTCCTCCAATTGTTTCCTTGTTAATTGCTTATCCAGTCTGTCTTCCCAAAACTTTCTAACCTTGATTCCTGTAGTTATTCCGCAATATTTTATATACCTATTCATTGTCTTTCTTTAACAGCAGCTTCTGTTTGGATTGAACTAAAAATTCTACAATAGCGGGTCTTTCTTTTAGAATTCCCGTATCACTTTCTGTTTCCCTATACTCTGATATCAGTCCTTTATAGGGAATGTAGTTTCTAGCCTGCAGTTCAAATGTTTTCTTGTCCTCTTCTCATTTTGTTACCTTTTTCACTGTAGTTATTTGATCCCAGTACCTTGGTTCCTTTGCCAGTTTTCTTCAGTAAAATCCAGCCCCCTCTTGCCTGTTTTGTACTCCCAATTACAGTCTGCCTTATCTGCAGAATCTCCTTTCTCGATTCTTGCATTGGCTTAGTTCTTAAAATACTTTCTGCTACTTTATGAATATAATATTTATATGGCTGTTGTTGTTCTCCTTAAGGATCTGCATCCAAAATCCCACTCTCTCCTTATTTGAATTTCCCCCTGCTTCAGTCATCATCCCTTTCCACTTTGAATTACAGTTTTGTACTTGTGTTTTGTTTATGAGCCTTAACTGTGTAGCTGTAAAATATTCCCTCAAATCAGGTAATCCTAAACCACCTTGCTCTATTGGAAGGATTAGCTAATCCCACTTGACCATTGCCTTCTTCCCCTCCCAGATAAAATCCTTCAATTCTTTATTAATTGTTGTCCATAACTTATCTTCTGGTTGATAAAAATATGCTTGACCTGTATAAAAACCTAAAGGGACTAACAACATTTTCACTGCATATATCTTGCTATCCATATTCATAAACAAAAGCTTTCAGTTTCTTAGTTTTTGTATTATCTTTTGTTTAGTCTCTTTGCACATATCCTTGGCTGCAACACTGAGGTGTCCTTTTCTGGTTTTTTCAGATACAAAATAATATTGTCTGTAAGTTAAGCCATCTTTTCTTGATTACCATACCAGTTATATCCTTGAATTTTCCATGTCCCTTACTTTCTTGGCTAGTGGCTCTAAATATAATGCAAATAGCAAAGGGGAAAGGGGACACCCTTGCCTGCTTCCTCTGTTCAGGCACAACATATCAGAAAGGCACCCCCCATTTTAATTTTTGTCTCTGATCCCTTATATCCTCCTAAAATTAACATTATTGTATCAGGGACTGCAGAAGCTTCTATTGCCCTACTCATAAAATCCCAGTTTACTGTGTTGAATGCTTTCTCTTCTTCAAGATGATGCCAGGGCACTTGTATGGGATAGGCTTGTAAAGGCTCCAGGACCATTAGCCTAGTACATACCTATGAGCTTATGAAGACCCACCAAAAACAGCAGTATTTTCTTACGTTCTGCTTCCCTCTAAATCATCATTGTTCTATTAATATTGTCAGATATTTGCTTCTCCTCCAAAACAACAAATTGATCCATATCTTATCAGTTTTGGCAACATCTTTGTCATTCTTTCAACTATTAAAGACAAAAACGCCATAAAATCATGGTTAAAAATTGAAATGGACCTATATGAAGCTGGGTCTAATGGGTCTTTACCTTTTTTAGTTATTACAGCCACCTCAGCTTTCTTCCATGATGTTGGTGCCGCCCCTCCTTTTAAAATACTGTTAAAACCTTCCAGATCTTTATCACTTTCTTTCCTCATAACTTCCAAACCTCTACAGGAATGCAATCTATTCCCGGAGACTTTCCTGCAGATTGATTATATGTCACAGTTTTTATCTCATCTCCTCATATCTTAACGTTTAGTTGCTGAGCCTCATCTGCCTCTAATCTTGGCTTTATAGAAATTTTTATAAAAGTTCAGAAATATCTTGAATACCTCCACAGGATATCTGGTTATTTGTCTTGTTATAGGCTCTGTAAATTTGACCCTTTCTACTTTCTTTTGCCTAAGTTGTGCTAAAAGTTTTTGTGCTTTGGAATTATCATCAAAAAACAGTTGCCTAACAGCAGTCTTTTTAAACTCATGCATATTATCCAGGTACTCACGTATTTTCTCTTTAGCACTCTGCATTTGGAGTTTTTCTCCTCTGTGAGTTTCCCCTTATTCTGCAGTACTGTAATCTTTGTCAGCCCTTCTAAATAATTCTTGGTACTTCTTAGCCATATCTCATTTTCTTTTATATCTACCCTATTTTTAAAACTCCACTTTCATTTTATCCCACTCACTAGCCATCACTTCTGAAGAAATTTCTGTCATCTCTAATAACTCTTGAATAATTCCCACTACCCATTCCTTAAATGTTTCTCTTTTTAACAGGTAGGTTAGGAAGCATCAGTTTCTCATTTTTACTTCATTACCCTGCATCTTTATCTTACTTGGTATTGGCCCATGATCTGAAATAGTTACTGGATGTGTGTCAGAGCTTTCAATTTAATGAGCATGTCTCTGTGGAATATAATTTCTGTCTATTCTAGCCCAGTTATTATTCATTGGGGAGTAATATGTAAATTCTCTCTTGAGTTTCTGTTGTTATATTCACATCTCCCATACCAAATATTTTAATAAATTTCTTTAGAAAACTGCCCTCTTTTGTTATATTTTTCCCTTTTAGGTCCCCCAGATACATCCTCATTGTTGCAAGTCAAGTTCCATTCCCCACCTACAAGTAATATTCCTTGCTGAAAGCTGAGTATTTCTCCCAAAATTTTCTTAAGCTCCATAATAGCAGTTTTAGGTGGAATATAAATACATGCCAGTGTAATTCTCCTTTCTTGCCAGTAACACCTTACTACCATAAATCTACCATTGCTATATTTTTCCCCTCTTCTGTCACTATTGGGGCTCCTCTAGCAATTAGTGTAAGTAGTTCCCTTTTCCTTTGTTCCTGATAGTTTGCTGAATATCCCTCCTGAAATAGTTTCATCATCAAATTCGCATGCTTACTTCTTTCCAAATGTCTCTTTTAGCATTGCTATTTGCACTCTGCATTTCTTAATATAATTCAGTATCTTACACTTTTTGTCTATACCTATGAGGCCATTCACATTCCAAAATAATACGTTTAGTGTAGCCATTATAATAAGTTGTTATTCCCACCTGCAATATATGACAGCCTGTATAATGCTTATTTCCAGCTTTGGTGTTGCATACACTGATGTTTGGCAAGTTGATCCTTTATACAGTTGTTACTTGTCATTTCCATTTGAACTTTTGTCACATTTTACAAGACCTTTTGTTTTAACAAATACCCTTACTAAAAAGAAAAGAAAAGACAACAAATACACCACACAGAACACCCAAGAACCTGTTAACTTAAAACAAATGTACAGAATTATGTACGTCTTAAAATAATGAAATTTAACTGTCTTTATAGGAACAGTTGTCCCAAGTCGACAGCTGCACCCACAGACACTAACTAAGCTAAAATTAAGGTTATCCATGATAAAGCACATATTACAGCTTGTGCTCCTAGTTGCATTGATTGGTGTCTGTTCTTGTCTTATATTTATTCCCCTCACAGATGTGAAAAAATCAGCTTCTGCACTTACAGAAAATACTAACTTTTAACCTTAAGAAAAAGTGCACTTAAATAAAACTAAATTGTACACTGTTCTAGCAAATGGATTAAAGCATTTATTTGCCAGAAGAACTGCTATCCCTTATTCACTTCCAGTAATTTCAAACTTTTTTTAACTGAATTGCATGCCAGTGCACCATTTAATTTTATGTTTCTCTCAGTAAACAATGTCCAGACCTCTTGTTTTATTGCCTTTAGTCAACTTGTTTCCATGGAAACATAATAATAGAATGTAATTCTCAATTCGTACTGTATTTACTAAAGGAAAGATATTCTTTATATTGTGGTATCTCATTTTTAAAGCCCACTTACTTACAAAAAACTTTGCGAAAGTAAAAGAAAACTTTTCAACTCTACATGTGTTTTAAGCACTGCACCTTTGCGTCCTCATACCCCTACCCCAACAGCCCAAGATTGTATCCTATTAACTTAAACATGCTTTTGTCCAGTCTTTTTTACATTGTAATAGCTACATTTCTTAAAACTAAAAAAAAAAGTATTTGCTTACATTACTATCCTTATCACATACAACAATCACTGAAAATGCTTTTCTATATAAAATGCAATTTATATCATGAAATGTTTTATACAAATACTGTTAAGAACAAAACTTGTGTACTTACAGTTAATATTTCTTTTTTCCTTTTAGTATCCTTCCAAACATTAATGACATGAAGCAAGATATAAGTCAACAAAAAATCCAGTCTTTCTCAGCAATTTTTTCTTGTAAAGCCATATTTCACAAAAGTGATTGGGGCTTTATAATCTCACATTTATTCACTAAATTCAATATTTCTGGTCTTCTTCACGTTCATCTCCATCTCCCATCCCCAGACTCTGGTTCAAGTCCAAGGTACTCCTGATTCTTCTAGTCCACTGTTGTGTTTTTTCTGTCTGTCAAGCATTTTTATTTGCAATATAGAAAAAGGTTCCTCTGGCAAAGTCTCTCTGTCTGTGATGTTTATTATCAGAAGAATGAAAAGCAGAGTCCTGTTTTGTTTCGTGTCTATCTTTTAGGTGGACAAACTTTTGCATTCCTCCTTATTGTGTTCTGCATCAAAAAATTACATTGATCCTCCAGGAAAAAATATTCTGAAGACAGCTGGATGCATCATCTTGAATCCCATACCTGCCTCTCAGTATTCCCTGATTGCTTGGATGAATTTGCTTCTCTTCTGCCTGGTGTACAGTTATCATTTTCCACAAACACTCTGTCTCCATTTGTAATACTTTGCCCTCTTGGCACAGTTTTGTTAGTATCAATTTTTCTGCTGGTTTGACTGCATCTTTACTAATACAGGTCTTGGCTGCTTTCCCATGGTAGTTTTAGACCATAAGCACAGTGCCCTTTCAATTAACAAATCATGCTGTGGAATACCAGTCTAGTTGCTTATTTGTGCTTGCATAAACTTAATGCAGTCTGGTTCTCTGGTACCGCAGAAAGTCTCAGCTCTGTCCTCTGACTTTATCATTTTTTTGAAACAGCTCTTGTTGAGCACTGTCACTTAGCCACCCTTTTATTTATTTCACCCTTTGATATTTGTAGGTTTATCAGGTTTTCTAAATAGCTGTTTAAAGACTTTCATTTTTACAGGCTTTTGTTATTTAAGTGTATATACTCCTTTAATGTTTCTTTATTTTAATCACCTCTGAGCACATTTGACTTATTGTTCCTCTAAATTATTGGAAGCCCTGTCTTGTACAAAAGCTGGAGCTTGAACTGCTTTTTGCTGAACAGCTACAGTTCTTCCCAGTCATTGTGTTCTGTCTCTCTCTTTCTCTCTGTCAAAATTTCTAGTTGATTTTCTTTCTGGCTCTCCTTTGCTGACATCTAGGTAATGTACTTACTTGCCAGTTAGTGAATTTTACTACAACAGGCAGAAATTACTGTCCCTTATCTATTAATGTATTTTTTCACACTTTTAAGAGCTGACGTTAAGCTGTTTATTAATGTGCAGCCATCTTGGAAAGTCTAAAATCTGCAAGTCTTGTCAAAACCTGTAACATGATATTATGTAAGTATGCAGTTGAACTTTATTTTGCAATTGACTATGAAGTATCAGTAATTTATTGTCCACGAATCAAACTGTACCACTACATGAGAATCAGTAGAGAAGATCATAGATGCCACACTGTTGAAAAACAAAACTATTGCTTGAAGATATTCATAAGTCTTAACTTGTTAACCATAGACCACATGTAGTTGTTTGTTGGAAGCAGTAATGACTGTTCAGTTTCTTTCAAACCTCAGGTCTCCTTTTTTTCTACTTTGTAGTGTACATCATGGAGTGCAGGATTTATTTTGCCAACACCATATATTTTACATTGCTGCTAATGCTTTTTTTTTCAGTTACAAAATACACATTTTTCAGTTTTATTGAAACCTGATAAAAAAATAAGTTTGTATGTGTTTTATGGCATTAACTCTTCCAGAAAAGAGTGAATTTTTCTGTATACCTAATTAATTTTGCTTAGACATTTTTTTCTCTCGAGAACAGCATAGGTTGCTGTAGTAACTAAATATTGAGGGAATTATTTATACTTTTGGAGACAGTGATGCAGGCTGTCTTATTTCTGGGACTGTCTCATAACACAGAAGAGTTTTTATGTCGTTTCTTAACTGTGATATTTGAGATCATAGTAATTATCTTTGTTTTTTAGACTTAAAGATGAATTACCTTTGGTGTACTTTGGACTGTGTTACTTTGCATTGCATTAAATGCCATTATTATCAGCAGTTGATGTATTAGGCTACATAGAAGACAGCTCTAGGTCCAATTCCACCTCACAGTGATACAGGCAGTTGTGATGGTGATTCTTTTTGCCATCACAGTGTTATTTTCATCCATGGTATTCTTGCCACAGTGAGGAATATGTCTGCTGCTAATGCTAAAGAAAAAAAAAAAAACATGATGACAACATAAAGGTTTATTTTGAATTTGGCTCTAGGCTAGACATTATATATATAATTTTCCAGAACTGTATTTTGTTTGAATGCAGAGAAATGCCTTGAAATCCCATCTTTGCAAGTAAAGACCAGTTCTGGCCAAGTTCGGTTTAGTTTGTAGAAGTCTGAATCCACAGAGCATTGATTCTGATGTCAGAATGTCATAGCAAATCACTGGGTTAGTCTTAGCACTGAATTCATCCTATATTTATTTACTTTATAATAGGAAAATATGTGAGTGTACATTAGAACTAAATTGGTAGGAATGGCTGGCAGTGAAGAATTGGTAACCCATCATATACAGAGATGCAAAATGGTTAGCTCACAGTTATTCATTACAGAAGGGAAGTCTAATCAGTATGGAACAGAATCTAGATCCAAATCTAATCAAATCCATGCTGGATCAGTTGTCTTCTCTATAATTTCTGACAGTTGAATTTTCATGCCAAAAGGCATGGACAGTCTTGTGGTCTTAAACATTGCTGTATGAATGGCACAGCAGGGACACCTCCACCAGGCTAAGTACTGTAGATCCTACAGTTCCACCCCATTCCTATCCTGTGTTAGCCTCCTCAGTATAACACCTAGTCATGGCCATTCATAGGCTTGTGATCACTAACCATGTACTGCCTCCCCAGATAAGAGTGGAGTTATTGCACATGCTTCCAAAGTGCTGCACTTAATCATTAGCCAGAGTCCCTCCACTTTTGATACTTCAGGACCACACAGTACATCTGGCCAGTGTTCACAACAAGGAAGCTCCACTGCAGGCAGTGCTGTGATGTTCCCAAGTTTTATCTGCTTTCTTTTCACCATACTGTGTAGGTAATAACGTACAGACCCTGACTGTCTACTGCAGGTCTTTGCTGCATTTTGCAGTGCACCACCAGAAGTATCCAAGCAGTGGAAGCGAACCGTAATGATTCCAAACACGTGTTTGACAGTGTTCCATGTCAGCAAAAACATGGCATTATAAGCCATCTTCACAGTGATTTGGGGGCTACAGAATGGGGTCATTAACCATGTTTCCAAGGCATATCCTGCAACACAGAACAGTGGACACCATTTTAAGTGGCTTGTTAACCTCCATCTGTTGGAACAGCATTTACAGGACTCTGTGACTTAAAGTGCACGTAACAACTAGATTATCCTGGTAAAGAACAAAAATAAAGAAATCACTTGACACCTTCCAAAAACATAAACTTGAAAACTATCTCACTCTACTCCATCTACTACAAGATGGTGATATACACCCCAACCCAGGCTCTCAAGCTACTACTATCAATACACACACAAATCATATCAACCCCTTCTCTCCTTCATCCACTACACCCTCTAACTTATTAACTTTGGCCCATCTCAACATACGTAGCATCTGTAACAAAATTAGTCAACTCCATGCCCTATTAGAAGTTCACAAATTTGATATACTATGCTTATCAGAAACTTGGCTAAAACCTTCAATTAAAGACATTGAAATTACCCCACCTGGATATAACATTTTTAGACTAGATCACCTCCAGGAAGGAGTTGGAGTAGCTATTCTATATAAAACAAACCTGAAGCTTACTCTTCTTGACCTTACCTTCACTCAAAACAATAATGTTGAAATAATCTGCTCCAAAATTCAAATTAACACTACTAAAGCTATAAATATAATCTGTGCATATCTCCCCCCTGGAAATAACATCCCTACTTTAGAGCAACTTCTTGAACAACTCTCCAGTAACCTCCCTCAAGAAACACTGTTCCTTGGGGACTTTAACATTGATTGGAAATCTTGTAACAATGTTAACCCTACTTCCCATATAAACCTTTATGGTTTCAAACAACTAATTGATAGTCCCACTAGAATAAACAATAAGAGTAAAAAAGAAACCACCTTAGACTGGATTCTTACAAACTCGCCCTACAAACCTACCAAACTGGCATCCTTCCAGATGACCTCAGCGATCACTCACTCACCTATGTCATTAGATCTAAAACTAATGTAAACTTACCTACCTCTTACAGAACACTATATTCAAAAACAATTTAATCCTGAACAGTTTCAAACTGAACTGTCACTATATAACTGGACCCTCTTAAACACCTCTCACTGAACAATGCTGTTGAACATTTCAACTCAGCATTCCTTGCAATCTTAAATCAACATGCCCCAAGTCGTACCATTAGAACAAAGACCAAAACAGCACCTTGGCTAACCTCTAATACTAATCACAAAATTAAACTCAGAAATAAAGCTTGGAAAAGATGGCGCTCCTCTAGAAACCCAACAGATCATCAAACCTTTAGAGAGCTCAGAAACAATACCAAAAAAGCCATCCTTTCAGATAAGAAAAATTACTACTTTGAACTTCAGCAAACCACCAAAAAACAACCAAAAAAGTTCTGGTCTACCATCAATAATCTACTCACCCCAGGCAAAGTAGTTACACCACACCCACAGAATTTAGACCCTGATAATCCCTCCTTAATTGCCAATAACTTCAATACCTTCTTTACTACCTCCATACAAAGTCTAGCTAACCACTTATCTCCTGATGCTTCCCAACTCCTCTTAAGTAACATCAACAACTCCCTTCTTCCCCTTCAATTTCAACCCATACCCACCTCCTACATACAATCTCTGTTACAAAAACTTAAACCAACTACCCCCTCAGCAGATAATCTCCCTGCTGAATTCCTTCGAGTAGCAGCTAAAGCTATTGCCTACCCTGTTTCTATCCTAATAAACCGATCTATAAATGAAAGTACTTTTCCAGCAATCTGGAAGATATCACACATTATACCCTTACACAAAGGAGGTAAATCCACTGACCTCTCTAACTATCGCCCTATAGCACTATTATCTCCTCTAGCCAAAATCATGGAAAAATGTATACACAAACAACTACTTAACCATCTCCTTCATAACAACCTACTAGCTCACACTCAGCATGGATTTAGACCTTCACATAGTACTACCACTGCACTACTTTCATTTACCAACACCATCAACTCTAACCGCAACAACAACAAACTTACCTCTGCTCTTTTCCTAGACCTGTCAAAAGCCATCGACATGGTCAACCACACACTTCTTCTACACATATTAAAATCCCTTGAATTGGTTTCCTCTTCCTTATCCTGGTTCTCATCCTATCTTGAAAACCGACAACAAGCAGTACTCTGGAAAAATTCTCTATCTACTCTACTGCCTATCTCTTTAGGAGTACCTCAAGGATCTATCCTAGGCCCACTCCTATTCTCCATTTTTATTAATGATCTCCAATCATCTATCCAAAACACAACCTGCATACAATATGCAGATGATTCTACCATTATATGCACAGCTTCCACTCAATCCGAACTCCAGTCACTGACACAATCTACCTTTTCAATAGTCGAACAGTGGTTCTCAAAAAGATGTCTTCTCCTGAACCCCAAGAAAACAAAACTGTTACTATTCACACCTACCCACAAATCTTCTCAACTTAACTTCACTGTTACTGCAAGTGACAACTCCGTCATCTCCCCTGATTCTACTACCAAACTGCTAGGTGTTACTATTGATAATAATCTTAACTATGATTACCACATCAATAACACCATAAAAGCAGTTAATAAAAAGATTGGTTCACTGTGCAGAATTAAACCCTTCCTTACACCAGACGCACGGACCACCTTAGCACAATCACTTCTTATCTCTACACTAATGTATGCTTCTTCCATTTACACTAATCTCTCTAAAAGCAACCTAAGGAAACTGACTACATCCTACCACAATATAGCTCGCTTTGCCACAGCATCCCAGTATAGAACTCACCACTGTCTTAACTTAAAACACTTACACTGGTTAGAACTTCCTAACAAGCTTATATATCAACAACTCTTAATAACACATAACATTCTATATCAACCATTAAAGACACCTGCTCTTAATAACCTCCTGATCCCCTATAATAACTTGAAACAGCTGCGCTCCGCCGAAAAGCTACAGGTCAACACAACTAGAATTACAAATTCAGCAGGTAACTGCCTTTTCTCCAACTCAGTAGGCAAAATATGGAATAACCTCCCCTCACACATCACCTCTCTAGCCTCCTTTCATCTTTTCAAAAAACAACTTCTTTTACATCTGAACAACTTTTGGCTCTGTTCCTGTACAAATCCAGACTAATCTACTTTTTTCTTTCCACTATCATATTCCCAGAATTCTAAATTGCAATCTTTCTCTGGGATATCAAAGGACCCAATGACTGTACTGCTAAATAATAAAAAAAAAAAAAAAAAAAAAAAAAAACTATGTATATACAGTTTAAAATATGTAATATCCCATCCTCACATAATTGTACTGTAAAGAATTACTGTCTCTGTCAATATGTGGATAGTACTATGTCTTTTTATTACTTGACCTAGACTAAGATGTAAGCATTGTTGCTCAATGTCTGTAACACAGGTAATTATTGTAAATGTTTACATTTTTATAACCTTGTTTTAATCTTGGATCTTTTCTCCCCGGGCCTCCACTGAAAGTGGAAATTATCCAGTTGGACTAGCCCGGTCAACAAATGTAAAATAAATAAAATAAATAAATCACCCCTATATGACACACTGGTATAGGTTGCATGTGTGCCAGATGTAGGAATCATGGGAACTCTCTGGGTAGAAGGCAGGCGGACAGTTGGAATGGAAGCCCTTCATAATGGATGCTATGTGCATCAGATGGGGCATTGTTGGCAATGTGGATGCAGTCAGTGGTGGGGTAGGTCATATAATTCCAGTGTCTGCTGTCTGTGGAAATCATATATGCTTCTCCATCAGCTGCAGCATCACATCAAGGAACTGATTTAGGATTTGTAAATCTGACATGGGTGAAACTCCTAATGTATCCCTTATCGGATGTGGAAAGGTCCCTGTAGCAACAAGGATGGTTAATACTGCACATAACTTTGTGTCCCCAGGGGTAGACATTCCATGCATCCCCCTTGACTCTATATAGCTTGACTGCACGTCTGCTAAATCCCATATGGTGTCTGTCCACATAGCAGTGGTTTAGTGTCCTGGTTATGGTGTTGGAATGTTAGCTCCTGGTATTTGTGAAACAGAGGGCAGTGATGGACAGCATCACAGATACTGATTTTCAGAGTCTCTAGTAACATGTTGCTGTGGATATACTGAAAATACTGCTAGCATTATATTGAGAATGAAACTCCTGCACAGCTGAGAAACCTAACATTCACATTAGATGGCCACTGCCGATGATGATTGTGCTAATTTTGTACATTTCTGAATCAGTCTGCTATGTTTTATTTTTGTCAGTTGCATTCTGTGCAGTAGCTCTTACTAGGTTACTGCCTTTCATTTTTCTTGCTATTATGTGCTCATTAGCTACAATGCTTAATTACCACACTGTTTCTATAGTGGGACAGTTCAGAGCTCAGTTTTCAGTGTGTCACTTGTGTCTCTCAAATACTGCTTACCACATTGTTTTGGATAGTGGTGATATGCACTAATTGTTTCGAGTGTCCCCCTGTATTTTAGGAGGTGTTGAGATAGGTACTTTGTAAGAATCTGTCCTCCAAAGTACTCCACAAACTGTAATGCAAGATCTTCTTGGAGCTTCATATTTTAAGAAAAAAATTGCTGAATCATTAATCACTTTTTTTTTTTTTTTTTAGAATCACCTTATATTTTCTTCAGGCTTGCTGGATTATTTCCTCTCCAGTGACATCTTAATCAGATAACCATGAGTCATTTTCTCCTTGCCTTTTAGCTGCTGTGCAGATTTGTGCTAGTTGTGCTTGGTGATATTTTCTGATTTTTGACCTGCATGTTGCTCTAGGTTGTGGTCAGGTAGCCACGTGACTGTGCCTTCTAGGAGATCCCATTTCACTTTTTCATTTGTTCTTTTTATGCTCTGTCTTAATGCCTTTATAGAGAGGTATCCATCTTAGAGCTGAGACTGCCTTTTGACATGTGCTATTTCTTAGTGTCTCAGACTGTGTTTTGTTTCCTTTTCCTCACTGGCACTTTTTCATACTCTGGAGCACCTGAGTGTACATGTTAAAAGGTGATGTTATGTAGTCCAATCTCGCCTACATTCTTACCCGTGGGTTCAGAGCCGAACCTCGGCTCCGACTCGGTCATACTCTAGCTCGAAATCTTCAATTGGCTCGTGGCTAAGAGGTATCCGTGCAGCACTGCTCCCTTTCTCCAGATCTCGTTTGCCACTCGCACAGCTCAGACGTGGTCTCGCTCTAGGCTGTGGCTAAGTATAACTTTATTCTACTTTTTAGTAGTTTGTTGCTCCAAAAGCTATTTTCATAGCTAGTCTTTGTTTTTTGATAAGAAATCTGTTTGTGTAGCCTGTTTGGTTTTTTGTCTTGGTATCCCGTTTGTGTTTCTTCCCTTTTTACGGGCTAGGCCGTTTCAGTTAGAGGACCTAGTCCTCCCTTCTAGTTGTGTGTGTCCCAGTTTCCCTGTGTGTGCTTGTTCCGGTTTTGCCCTGTCCCTTTGGGCTAGGGCCGTTTAACTTAGAGGATCTAGTCCTCCCTTGTTTTGTTTGACAGGGCCATTTAAGTTAGAGGTCCTTTCTTCCCTGTGGTGTTTATTGTTCTATGACCGTTTAATTTAGAGGCATAGTTCCTGCGTTTTTCTATTGTTGATGTCGTGTTTGTCTTCTGATATTGTGTGCAGTGTCATACCAATATGTCTAAGGTTACAAAAGAACACAAGCCTTCAGGCTTCAAAAAATGTGATAAGTGTGGATATAAAATGGCTATTACTGATGGGCACTGTGTGTGTGTATATTGCTTAGGGGCTATCCACTTCCAAGAATCCTGTGTGTTCTGTCACGCCTTTAGCTCACGCGTTCTTCAAGAGAGGAAGAACAAACTGATTCTGAAGGGATTACTAAAACCCTCCTTCGAAGAAGACTTGGAGAGGGCTTCTAGTTCTAAGTCCTCTCCCTTTAAAGCAGACAAGACCTCTAAATCAAAAAAACTCTCTCTGGCTCGTCAGTTTTATTGGAGCCGCCAGAGAAAGTTGCCAAGTCTACTTGAGCTTCCTTGGCTCCATTGGCTTCCTGGCCGAAGGAAGTGGGTGAATTGACCAAGTCAACATCGGCTCCCAGTCTCTCGGAGCCGGTGACGGAGATACTTGTTCGGAGCCGGTCTGCAGTTTCTAGTCCGGTTTCTCCTTCTCGCAAGTCTCCTTCTTGTAGGGAGGTCCAGATCTCCGACCTTATTATCTAGGTCCTCCAGGACTCTCTAGGACGATGATGTGGATAGAGTGGTACAGAGACTGCTCCAATCATCGGTGTTGGCCAAATTGTTTTCGGCTTCAGCCCAGTCGGCCCCGGAGTCTGTTACCCATCCATCCTCGTATGTTCCTCCTCCGAGTCTCGGCCTTCGGAGCCAGAGTTGTTGGTTCCTTCTGATGCCTTTGTGTCGGCTCCAGTAGCCCATCCTGGCATGTCAGTTCTGATCTCCACTCCAACCCCGTCGGCGGGGTCCAGGGCTCATAGTTCCTCAGTGGGACCCAAGGGAGAGGTCTTGGGTCGATCTTCTTCGGCTCCGAGCCTCCTCCTCGGTGCTTCGGCACGAGTGAGCTTGTGCCCTGCCTCTGCTTCCGACCTTATCCCTTCCGCTCTGAGGGCTTCCACGGTTGGTCGTTCTTCGGAGCTGGAAGGATCAGCTTTTAAGGTCATGCGGAGCTTGCTTACCAGGTCCTCAGCTGCATCTGATGGCACTGACACTTTACTCCCTCCAGCACCGGTATCAGTTTCTTATCACCCTCTGTCCTTGGACAGCAGAGAACCAAGTCCTCAGGATACCTCCATGAGTGGTCCCCAGCTTACTGAGGTCTCCCCAGAGTGTTTGCCTGAGGAGCCACCCCAGAAAAAGTGTGTGCAAGAGGAAGCACATCGACTCCCAGGATGAGTCTATCACTTCGGACACTGACCTCGAGGAGTCAGAGGGGTCCCCCAAGTCAACCTCTGAAGATATCTCTTTCTCAGATATCCTGGAGATCTTGAAGCAGAGAGGCAACTGGCCCTCCAAATCTCCCTCTGAGGAGGAGTCTGTGTTCCTGAAGGTCTTTGGGTCTCAACCCTCCACCTTTTGGGTTACTCCCCCATTCGATGAACTCCTGGATGATGTTTGTCGAAGGGTGTGGGAAACCCCTGACACTGTGGAACCAGTCCCCAGGAGACCCAACAATTTTCTGCCCGCCCCCGCTGACAAGGAATTTCTTATAAAGGGCATTCCAGTAGATGCCATGGTGGTGGCAGCGGCCACCAACAAGGAACTAGCTGACAGGGAGTCAAGGACCATGGACCGGTATGGGAAGCGTATGTTTTCTTCAGCAGCCTTTACTCTGCGGTCGCTGAACAATTTGTCACTTTTTACACAGCTCCAAAGAGATCTCCTAAAAGAGCTTGGAGAGTCTCTGCAGGGTAACTTTTCTGACGCAGTGGCTCAGAAGGTCAATGTCCGGATGTCTACCCTAAATTCCATTACTAACTCCTCCATGAGGCTGATCTTGCATGCAGCCGACTGAGCGAGTAGGGCAGAGAGTTCAGGAGTCTCTCTTAGGAGGCACTCCTGGATGCGCCTGTGTAATTTCACGGAGACCTTCAAGTCTACGTTCACCAATGCCCCATTTGACGGTTCATCGTTGTTTGGAACCAAGGTGAAGGATACTCTCACTAGGTGCGAGCAAGAAAGAAAAACCCTGTCTGTCGTTGGAGTCTGTTTTTCCATGCCTTCTAGACCTTATCCCAAGGGCCAGAAGGGTGGGAAAATGTGGTTCAGAAAGCTGCAGAGGTTTTTTTCAAGACGCACAAAATGATTCCCCCTCCAGGGGCTGGGGAGGTGGTGATAACTCAGGTAGACACCGCCCTAGAGGCAGAGGAGGCCTGCATAACCAGGGAGACCACGATTCCTTTCGCGGTTCCTCCTACTAGCGCTCCTGATGGGAGGCCCGACTGCGCTTCTACAGAGCCAGTCGAGGGTCGCATTTCACTATACCCAGAAGCCTGGCAAGGCATCACCCAGGAAGAGTGGGTATTAAAGATAATTTCCGGAGGATATCATATTCCCTTCTCTTATCATCCCCCGCCAACCAAGAGAATCCTAGATGCTCCACCCCGTCAAAGGGATTCCGCAGCTTCAGAAGTTCAAAAGCTGCTAGCAAAAGGAGCCATCCAGCATGTCCGCTCAGACCAGCTCGGATTAGGGACTTACTCAAGATTCTTTTTGGTGCTGAAAAGAACAGGGGACCTGAGACCCATCTTGGATCTCAGCCGCTTGAACCTCCATGTAAAAAAGTCCAAGTTCCGAATGGTCACTTTACAGTCTATTCTCCCATTGTTAGGGAAATAAGTATGGATGTGCTCCATCAACCTCAAGGATGCTTACTACCATATAAAGATGGACAGGGCATCCAGAAGTAATTTACGCTTCTGGCTGGGAGCCAGTCATTTTCAGTTTTGAGTCCTGCCCTTTGGTCTCACCACAGCCTCCCAGGGTGTTCACCAAATGTATGGCAGTGGTAACGGCTCACCTGAGACATCAAGGATTCTAAGTGTTTCCGTACCTGCCACCACCAGGCATCTACTACTACAGACCAGGGACACCACCATTGTGCTGTGTCAACGATTGGGTATCACAATAAACTGGGAAAAGTCTGCCTTGTTGCCCTCACAGCATGTCTCCTTTATAGGTGCCGAGTTAGACACCGTGCTCATGAGGGCTTTCTTAACACAAGAAAGAATTCAGGTTTTGCAACAACAGGTGTACGCGTTACTTCCACTGAAAAAGGTAAAGGCAAAAATGGTTCTCAAATTGTTAAGGACAATGGCTGCCACAATTATGCTAGTCCCTCTTGCAAGACTACACATGAGGCTCCTTCAGTGGCTGCTCTTTGCTCAGTGGTCCCTACAACACTTTCCGCTTTCCCATCTTATTATGATTACAGACAAGTACAAGCAGGATCTACGCTGGTGGCTTCAGACGAGCAATCTCAATGTGGGAAAGCCCTTCATTCCACCTCCTCCAGTTGCCACGGTGACCATTGATGCCTCCCAGATTGGGTGGAGGGGGAGCATTATCTCGGCAGGACAGTCCAAGGTACGTGTCAAGAGCACGAGATACATTTGCATATCAATGTATTGGAGATGAGAGCAGTGCTATTAGTGTTGCAAGCAGTCCAGAGCTTTCTTCCTCTTGGGATGATTGCAATCCACTCGGACAACATGTCGGTGGTATGGTATCTGAACAAGCAGCGGGGAACCAAGTCGTATCCCCTTTGCAGAGAGGCTATTCAAGTGTGGCAGTGGGCAGTGTCTTCCCAACGCTTTCTTGTCGCAATGCACATTCCAAGGAAGCCCAACGTGATTGCTGACAGGTTGAGCAGAGCTATTCTGAAGCCTCATGAGTGGTCCCTTAACAAGCAGGTTGCGGAGCAGATTTTCCACAGATGGGGTCAGCCTTGCTGCGATCTATTTGCCAGTCCCCTCAATACCAAGTGCAGCAGCTACTTCACTCTCATCCCCCCTCAGGGGGAGACACCCAGGGACGCTCAAGTTCACGATTGGCCCTCCGGTCTACTTTATGCCTTTCCACCTGTTCCTCTGATAGCAAAGGTTATTCAGAAAGCACAATTGTTGGGAAGCAGAATGATTCTGATTGCTCCACACTGGCCTCGTCAAGTTTGGTTCCCCTTTCTCCATCCCTATCTCATGGACGATCCCTGGATTCTGGACCCACAGCCAGACCTATTGACTCCTATGTCAGGGCAGTTCCATCCCTCTCTTCAGACAGCTTGGCTACTCCAGTTCCATCGCTAGTGAGGCTTCATCATTTTTCTCCGGAAGTTGTTCATATTCTGTTTTCTTCCCATAAGCCTTCAACTAGGAAGATTTATTCCAGTAAATGGAAAAGATTCTCCATCTGGGCTCATGAAAATCAGATTGACCCTTACACTGCACCAATTTCATCAGTTCTGGAATTTCTCTCCATACTTTTCAGTCAGGGGTCAGTTGCCACAACCATTAAAGTTCAGTTAGCGGCTATCTCCACCTTTCATGTCGCTAATGAACCCAGTCTAATGGCGCATAGACTTTGTAAGGCATTTTTAAAGGGCACTATGATTCTTCGGCCCCCAGTCTTTGATCCCGTAATGCCATGGGACCTCAATTTTGTACTACAGTGTCTCACTTCATCTCCCTTTGAGTCTGCAGCTACTTGTGACTTGAAATATTGGTCATGAAAGACAATCTTTTTGGTAACCATCACTTCAGCTAGACGAGTCTCTGAGCTCCAAGCATTATCAGTTAGACCTCCTTACTTGGTATTTCACAAGGATAGGGTTTCTTTCAGACCAAATCCTTCCTTTATGCCAAAGGTTGCTTTGGTTATTAACCTCAACCAGTCTATTGAGCTGCCTGTGTTTTTCCCAGAATTTTCTAATAAGGCAGAATTCAAATTCCACCAGCTAGATGTTCATAGACATTTGCGTTTCTATTTACGTAGAACGAAGGATCTTAGGAAATCAGATCACCTATTTGTCTTGTTTTCAGACAATAGACTTGGGTCTCCTGTCTCTAAAGTAACCTTATCCAGATGAATTTCTAGTTGTATTTCCTTCATTTATGCCTCAAGCGGTAAGGAATTACCTTTTAAGGTGAAGGCTCATTCTATGCGATCAATGTCTACCTCTACGGTATTTCAGGCCAGGATGTCTATGGATAATATTTGTGCTGTGGCTACATGGGCATCTCCTCACACCTTTTGTCAGTCACTACAAATTGGATTTGATATCCAGAGGCAGATCTTCCTTTGGTTCCACAATGCTCAAGAGTATTTTCCACTGAGCCACCCAAGGTTCAGGTGCTGGGGACGCTGTCCCACGGGTAAGAATATAGGTGAGATTGGACTACATAACATCAAGAAGTTATGTACTCACCATAACGTTCGATGTATGTAGTCCATCTCGCCTCACATTCTTACTTACCCTCCCGCCTTCCCCCTCCTGGAGGGCCTAGAGGTTAGTTTTGGTTTCAGTACTCCTTTTGTTGTTGGGCTGATTCTTCCTCTCTGTGTGTTGTGTGTGTGTGAGGTGTGATTGCCTGAGCTTGCAGCAAACAAGATCTGGGGAAAGGGAGCAGTGCAGCATGGGATACCTCTTAGCCACGAGCCAATTGAAGACTTTGAGCTAGAGTATGGCCGAGTCGGAGCCGAGGTTCGGCTCCGAACCCACGGGTAAGAATGTGAGGCGAGATGGACTACATGAATTGAATGTTATGGTGAGTATATAACTTCTTGTTCACCTTCATTAAACAAAATCGCACAGCAGGTTCTTCAGCTGTTGTGATCTGGAGATAATCATCACTTGCTTTTCCTCTTTTGCTGTCCGTTCTTCTGACTGACTCATTACTTTTATACGTTAGATTTTTTTTCAGTTCTTTATATCTGTCTTACCTGTTTTTGCCCTTCTTTTTTTAATAATCAAATAGGACTTTTGTAATTTGGCTTTTGTCAGCTTCTTATTCTTTGTGTTACAATTGCTGAAGGATATCTGCCCCAAGAGGAGGCTTTTATGGCACAAGATTTATTTGACTCCCAAGACATGCCACTACAGGTGCCAGTATCACTAGAGTTGGTCCACTTCTTGCTAATGAAACTAACACAGGTTCTGACTTACAGGCAGGTGTGGCATTCACTGGTTCCATTGCAAATGTCAGTGTAGGTAGTCTCCTTCCTTGTGTGAAAGCTGACGCATTGATTTTCCAAACAATTGGTTATACTGTTTTTGTTAGGGAATATTTGTCCAGTACCAACACATCTTTCCTTGTCTTTATGATAACACTAACACCAGCTGAATGCACTAGCATTATCAAAAATACAAATCTGAAGTTAATCTTCATTCATTCTTTACTGATGGGTATCGGTTCCATCCTCGGAATCGGGTCGGCCGTTATAACAAGCTCGCACCAGCCAAAAACTCTTGAGCAAAGCTTACCCATAGTGCCTTTCTCTCTGTCACCTCAGATCTCGTTTGCTGCGTATACTACAAGAAGTGTCAGGTCAGCTCTCAAGCCAAGTCATTTAAAAATGTTCTCCTTCTTAAGTTTTTCTCTTGGTTACTTGTAAAATTTCTTTTTCTTTGTTAGTCATTTAGAGTTTGCTTACCCTTTGAAGTTTTTTCTTCTTGTCTTTACCAAGTTTATGGTATTCTTAGTACCATTGCTGGTACAGGCCTTCCTTTACCTCTGAGGTAATTCCCAGTACCACTGCTGGTATCTCCCCTGTCTTCTCTCTCTCCCCTTTTTCCTTTCTTTATCCGTTGGGTATTTCTTGTCTTACCATTGTGGGTACCATTGTTGGTAAAAAAAAAAAAAAAAAAAAAAAAAAAAACTTTTTTTTTTTCATAGTGTGTAATTTGTTGTTTGTGTCATGTATACTGTTGGACGGGTGTTTTCTCTAATTTTGATGATGGCTGATAAAAGGAACTGCGGGCTTCAAGCAGTGTAACAAGTGCAGTAGAAAAATGCCGAATTCAGACAGTCATTTGTTTTGTGTTTATTGTCTCAGGGTACAGCATTTGAAAGTTGAACCTACATGTGACATATGTAAGGGCTTTAGTACCCATACTTTGACTGAAAGAAGAAATAACTTGATTATCAAGGGTGTTTTGAAAACACCTTTCTCGGAGGCTATTTCTGAGATGGAGGGCTCACCCTCTCCTAAAAAGGAACACAAGAAAAGAAGCCATTCTGTTCCTTCATCTCCACACCTTAGTGATCGGTTAAATCTTTGGAACCGAAAGCAAAACTGCCTAAATTACCACCAGGAATCTCGGCACTGGGCCTCAAACCCCTTCTACAGTGCCACCCTCAGTACGAGGACCTCAACCACGAACTATGGTGCCGTTCTCAGCACCAATGCTTCATCTTTCAACTACGGTATCGTCCTCCCCAGCAATGCTGCAAGCTCCCCTATGGTACCTCTTGTGAGTATGGAACCATCCAGGTTACAAACTACAGCTACAGTACAAATCCCCCTTTTGGCACCAAAAATAGTTTTCGCCATCTGGTCACTGCCCCCCTGCCATACATATTACTGGTCCTTTGACCATGGTGTTGAAAGGTGTGATATTGCAGCGGACCCAATATTTCCCATCAGCAGATCCCTTTTTTGGCCAGCAGTGCAGTCCCTTTTTGGAGCGCCCTGATTCTTCATTGGGGATATCATTCCAATCCTCTAGGAGCCTTTTGGAATTCAACGTAGTGAGACTCGTGGATCAGCTATTGGCAGCCAGAGGATTTCCAACTCCTTCCAAATCCTCCCTCCCACCTGGAGCCGAGGAATATTCTCCACAGACTCTGACATATATTCCTCCTTTGACCTCCTTGGAGGTATCTGAGCCCTCGACACTGACGCCTATCCTGGTACTGGCTTCTTCGGTTCCATTGGTAGACCTGACCATGGCTGCGGAGCTTACCATATGGACATCGACTCACTTGGAGCCGAGCCATGCTGAGGGTTGTGCCTGGGCTGTTGACACCGTGACCCCTAGTATGGTGCCTATTTTTTTATATGGCACCATCTACTATGGTTCAGGCTGTCTTGGTGGCACCAAATCCTCCCTGGAGTTGGGCTCGGAGTGGGGTGTGACCCCGGTCCCAAGGTTGTCATTCTCTGTTCCGGGCTCCCACTCCTCTTCAGGCGGGCCCACTTTCCAGGTGATGGAGAGGGCACTTGCCTCTGCAGGCTCACAGCTGGTTCCTTCAGCTCCGGAGACTCATATATTTCTGTCCACTGAACCACAGCTGACACAGTCCACTACTCTAGGACATCGAGGACGGGAACCTCAAGATACCCTTTCACAAGGTACCCACTCTTCAGATGCCCCTGCTGAGGAGGTACCATGTAAGAGATGATGTAAGAGGAACCACGCAGAGATGCCATTGAGGAATCCCTTACCGAAGATACAGACTACGATGAAGGGGAAGGGTTCCCATGGTCGCCCCCTGAGGATGTCTCCTTTGGAGACGTACTGGAAATTTTAAAGCAGTGGGGACAGTGGAAGCCCACCAACCCTGCCTCTGAGGCGTGTGTATTCTTGCAGGCCTTCCATGTTCGACCCTCTACTTCTTGGGTGACCCCCACCTGCAGATGATCTAGTGCAGCTCATCATGCAGTGCACTTGGAGGAATCCTGACATTGTTGAATCTATCACCCGGAGACCAGACAAAATTCTTTCTCCACAGAAGGGAACCCCACATTGGTCCAAAGGCCTACCAGTAGACGCTTTCGTGGTGGCGGCGGCCACTAAGAAAGAGCTTGCTGAGGAGAGCCATACTGTCCATCCCCCCGAACAGGGAGTCTCAGGCAATTGACAGGTTAAGGAAGCAGGAGTTTTTTCATCGACCTTTGCCATCCAGTCTTTGAATTACTTGGCACACTTCACCAGGCTGCAGAGAGACCTAATTTTGAAACTCTCTGGAACCTTAGCAGGAGTAGTTTCTGATGAGGTACGTGACAAAGTTGCCTCACAGCTTGCCACCCTGGAATCTATATCTAACTTGTCCATGCGGTTAATCTCTCATACTACCGAAGGGGCAGCTAGACCAGCAGGTGCAGGCGTTGTCATGAGACGTCACACCTGGATGCGTCTATGTGATTTTTGTGGAACATTTTAAGTCTTCTTTTCTCAGCATTCCAGTGGAAGCTTCCTCTGTTTTTGTCTCAGACATGTAAGACACATTGGCCAGGTGTGAAAAGGACTGCAAGACCCTGTCTGCTGTGGGTGTATGTTTTTCCACCCCCCCCCCAATGATTTTACTCTAGGAATCAGAGGAGTGGAAATATGTGGCACAAAAATTCCCTGGGTCCTTTCCGTGACACACATGGCAAGTTTACCCCTCCCCCTGGTACAGAGGGGGTAACTCATCTGGAAGATTCCCCCACAGAGGCAGAGGGGGTCTGCATAATCAGGGATCCAGAGACTCTTTCTCTGGACAACCCTATCAGTGCTCCTGAAGAGCGGCCCGATTGCTCATCTCTGGAAGCAGTTGGGGGGTGGTCTCCTCTGCACCACTTTGCCTGGCAAATGATAACCACAGATTTTTGAGTGCAGATGATTATTACCAAAGGTTATCTCATACTTTTCAGTCTTTACCCAAGGCCACTAAGGCATATTCCTGACATTCCACCCAGTCAGAGGGAAGCAGCAGCTCAAGAAATACAAAAGCTGCTCTGTAAAAGAATCATCCAAGCAGTCCCACCAGACCACATAGAATTTGGATTTTACTGAAGGTTCTTTTTAGTGCTAGAAAAGACAGTTGACTGGAGGCCAGTCTTGGACCTCAGCATCCTAAACAAATTTGTCAAACAAAATTTCAGATGGCCACAGTTCAGTCTGTACTACCTTTTCTACAAAAAGCCGAATGGATGTGCTGTATAGATCTTCAGGATGCTTATTACCACATAATAAATGCTCCAGAAGATTCCTCCGCTTCCGGCTGGGAGCCAGTCACTACCAGTTCTGTGCGCTGCCCTTTGGTCTCGCCATGGCCCCCAGAGAGTTCACCAAATGCATGGCAGTGATAACAGCTCACTTGAGACTGCAAGGATTTTGGGTGTTTCCGTATTTAGACAATTGGCTCCTTACCACCCCCACCAAGCGTCTACTGGTTACAGCCTTACATTACACCCTACAGCTAGCAGCATCCTTGGGGATCTCAGTAAACGATGAGAAGTGCAAGTTGACTCCCTCGCAAACCCTGGAATTCATAGGGGCAACTTTCAGCACCCAGTCTTGCCTAGTCTCCCTCTCACTGCACAGACCAGAAAGACTAAGATCTCAACTCCGAGTGATACTCTCTCAGGACAAAGTTCCAGCTTGGGCAGTTCTTCAGCAATTAGGATCTATGGCAGCATCGATTACGATAGTTCCCCTGACAAGACTACACATGAGGCTTCTTCAGTGGCTTTTACTAACACAGTGGTCTCTCCCTTTTTTATTTCTCCCAAGTCTTTTTGAGTTTCTAATACCATGATGGGAATGGACCCCATTCATAAGTCAAAGTATGATTAAAGTTCTTGAAATCAGTTTTGTTTCACTCTTTGATGTCAGCCAGAAGTGCTCTTCGCAACACCCGCAATGTTCCCAGTAATGACTCCTTCTGCAGTTCGTATGGAGTTACATGTATTGGTTTTGTTGTTGTTGTTTGTCTTTTCGACTTTTCCCAGTTAGGGGTCGCCACAGCTGAACTCTGGTCCACTAATGATTGGCAGTAGATTTTTTATGGTGCCGAATTGCCAGCCCAACGCCCAACCTTCAGTGAAGGCACGCCCATTCATGCATGTCTTTCAGAAGCCACGCGACCGCGGGGAGGACATGCAGACTCCACAAAGAAGGCACTCCAGCCTGTGAGTCAAACAGGAGAACCTCTTGCCGTGAGGCAACAATGCCACCGCTGTACCACCGCAGCTGTATGGAGTTACATGTATTGGTAGCATATCTAAATAAGAATTTAGACTCTTTTTAATAAAACCTGTTGCTCCTACTACTATTGGAACTATTTGGGTATCTTTCTTCCACATTGCTCTCATTTCTGCTTGCAGATCCTGATATTTTATAACTTTGTCTCTCTGTGTGCAGGACACTGTAGTCACTGGGTGTGGCTTTTTCAATGATACTCTTGTCTTCTTTTCCTGGACCACTATATCCGGTTTTCTAGCATGTATCTTTTGAATTGTTGGTAATGGATGATCCCATGTGATGCAGACTTCATCATTTTCTGTGATGCTTTGTGGTTCACGTTTCCAGTGCTTTTCAGCCACTTCAAAACCATAATGTTTGCACAATCCTCAGTGCAACAGTCTTGCCACGTTATTGTGCCTTTCAGTATACAGTTGTCCTGACATTAGTATGTCACAACCAGCAACGAGGTGTGCGACTGTTTCTTGTTTGGCTTTACAAAACCTACATTTGTCTGTTTCTCCCACATGTTCAATGGACTTTGTAAACCAGCGTGTGCGTAGCCCACTATCTTGAGCTACCAATATTAACCTTTCATCTCTTCATTTGAATTCACCTCTCCTTAACCATTCCTGCGTTAGTTCCTGATCAACATGAGGTTCTTCCAGAAGTTTTCTATACTTGCAACTAAATTTATGCATTTCCACATTTCTTGCCTTTTCATCTTATCCTTCACCTTCTATTCTTTCTTCTTTTTTTGGTATATTCAGTTGCTGCCTGGTTTCTATCCACTTCCTGTCCGATTTCCATTCCTGCCTGATGCCGATATGCTTCTGCTAGTTTAAGCAGGGAAGTCATCTTAGATTTATTCTCCTCATGTTTCAAAACTTTCAGTACGTTTGGGTCTCGTGAGATCAACAGATATGTGTATAGTCCTATGATTGCAGATCTGTACATGTAATCAGTTTCAAAAAGGCCCATCCCGCCTTTGGAATGGGGAATATATAATCTTGGTATGCACTGATTTTTATAGATCATTTGGTGAGCATGAAGCATCCTTCTTGTTTTAATATCTAATCTGTCCAACACATTTTGGGGCCAATAATCACTCCAAAACTGTAGGTTAGGACAGGAAGAGCAAATTGGTTTATTGGTTGGATTCTGTTCCTAGATGTCAGTGCTGTTTTCAGGATTAATTTAAGTCTTCTGAAATATTCCTTACTAAGTTTTACTCGCATTTGTTTTGGTTTTATTGCTGATCCTTCATCAATTCCCAAGTATTTATACACTCCCTCTTGCTCAAGTTCTTTTATATTGCAGTCTTGTCTCAAACTGATGTTTTCCTGGTGCTGCAGTTTTCCTGCTTTAAAGATTGCTGTTCCACATTTATCAAGGCCAAATGACATTTTAATATCATCTGAAAAAGTTTTGACAACCTGCAGCTGTGCTTTCAGTTCCTCATCTGATGAGCTATACAGTTTTAAATCATTGACGAACAGAAGATAAGTCTTTAGACTAGGAGCCAAATTGTAGCCATGGCCTAAGCCCTTAAGTAAACAGCTTAATGCGTTAAGAGCAAGGCAAAACAGCAACAGTGGCAGAGTCACACTGGAATATCCCCCTTTGAATTTTTATCCCAGGGATAATAATTAATTGTTTATTATGGTTTAATTGCAAAGTGGTCTGCCGTTGTTTCATGGTCACTGTAACATAGTCTATCAGTGTAGGATGTATCTTATACATTTTTAAGCAATCTTTTATCCATGAATGTGGAATACTATCAAATGCA
The DNA here is from genome assembly GCF_019279795.1 of Protopterus annectens. Taxonomy (NCBI): domain Eukaryota; kingdom Metazoa; phylum Chordata; order Ceratodontiformes; family Protopteridae; genus Protopterus; species Protopterus annectens. The sequence goes on along the minus strand of NC_056744.1, from coordinate 1,134,575,767 downwards.
TTTTTGTAGTCAATCCATGCCATACTTAGATTCTTCCCATTTTTACAGTGCTCCACTATGACTTTATTTAACAACAAATGATCCTTTGTTCTATAGGACTTTCTTTTATAGGCCTTTTGTTCTACTGCCACAATTGAGTTTTCTTCTAAATGGCTATAAACTCTGTCAGCATCAGTTCCCATGTATAGTTTGTATGTCGTCGGAAGGCAAGTTATTGGTCTATAATTTTTGGGGTAGCTTGCAGGTTCACTCTTGAGTAGGAGCATTGTTTTACCTGTTGTTAGCCAGATTGGTGTCTGTTCGGGGTGCGCATATAAATAGTTCTTACTCATGGCTAAGCCTTCATGCAAAGATGTTAATACTTTTAACCAAATGTTAGGCAGTGCATCTGGGCTTGGGGTTTTCCAGTTAGAGGCTTTTCTTAACTTTGTTCCAATCTCTCTGGCTATTACTTCATCCCATGTCATATCCTGTACTTTTAAACTTCTTATTCTGTCTTTTGCTTCTTTTATCCATTTAGCATCTTTGTTGTGTTCCACAAGATCATCATAGATACTTCTCCAAAATGCATCTATTTCTTCTTGGGAAACAAGGTAAAAGGAATTGAAAGACCTCCAAATGACAGTGGTCCCCTTTGACTTATCCTATGTCCTTTCAGATCTGCATAACAAATTGATGCAAACAAGACTTCATTTGGTGGATGAATCCAGAGAAAGACCTATGGAGCCGTCCCTTCTCCCCCTCTCAGCCCAAGGCCATAGTGACCATGGACTCTTCCCTGATGGGGTGGAAAGGGGGCATTTCCAGGGAAAGACAGTCCAAGGCACTTGGTCACCGGTGGAGGCCAACCTGCATGCCAGTGTTCTAGAACTGAGGGCAGTGCTTCTACCATTGCAAACATTCCAGTCTGCCCTCCCGTCAGGGACAATTGCTATCCAGTCAGACAACATGTCTGTAGTCTGGTATATCAATAAACAAGGGGGAACCAAGTCCAACCCGTTGTGTCGAAAGGCCATGAGAATTTGGCAATGGGCGATAGCTTCCAGCCACTTTCTGATAGCAACACACATTCCCGGGGATTCCAACGTGATTGCAGACAAACTGAGCAGATGCATCCTCCTGCCTCACGAGTGGTCCCTCAATCCTATCATAGTGGCGAAAATCTTCAGTTGCTGGGGTCAGCCTTGCTGCGATCTATTCAAATACCATGCAAACCACAAATGCAGCAGCTACGTTTCCCTAATTCCCCCACAGGGGAGAGTCCCTGAGGGATGCTCTAGTACACATTTGGCCCACGGGACTACTATATGCCCCCTCCTTCCTCTGATCCCACAGTTTCTAAAGAAGGCTCTTCGGTTGAGAAGCAGAGTAATCCTCATTGGCCCCTACAAGTCTGGTTTCCCTTTCTTTGGCCTCACCTAGTACATCAGCAATGGATTCTGGATCCAACTCCAGAATTGCTGTCGCATCCACAAGGGTTGATGCATCCAAACCTATCGAGCCTGACAGCTTGGTTCCTCCACTTCCGGTAATCGCCAGGCAGAATAACCTATCCTCCCCCTGTACGTCACAATATTCTGGCTTCTCATAAACCATCCACTAGGACACTTTACCTCAGCAAGTGGAAAGGATTCATAATTTGGTCTTGAGAGAAGGGAATAGACCCATTTTCAGCTCCGCTTGATTTGGTACTGTGGACTATTTATCAAACCTCTTCCACTCGTGAGTGGCAGCTTCAACTATTCGAGTGCACCTGATGGGTATCTCTAACTTCCACAATGGCTTCCAAGACTCATCACTGATTTCTCACCATCTTTGTAAGACCTTTTTGAAAGGTGTCGCACACATTAGGCCCCCCTTTAAAGAGCTAATCGAGCCCTGGAATTTAACATTAGTTCTACAATCCTTGACTCATCCTCCTTTTGAACCTGCTGCCACTTGCGATATAAAATTTTTATCCTGGAAAACTTTATTCCTAGTAGCTATTACTTCAGCAAGATGAATATCTGAATTACAAGCCTTGTGCATAAAACATCCTTACATGGTTTTCCATAAAGACATAGTATCACTCCGGACTAATCCCACCTTCTTACCCAAAGTCATTTCCGATTTGACTATTAGTCAAACAATCGACCTGCCAGTTTTCTTTCCAAGTTTTTCTAACAAAGGAGAATACTGTCTACATTTACTTGATATGCATAGACAATTGCGATTCTACTTGGACAGGACTAAATCACTACGACAGTCTGACCAACTGTTCGTATCTTTCTCAGGACCAAAGTTGGAAAGATCTGTTTCCAAAGTGACTATCTAAATGGTTGAGAGATTGTATTTGCTTTATTTATATGCGTAAATGGGCGCGCCTTCATTGAAGGTTGAATGTCGAGCTGGCACCTCGGCATTCGTCAAAATCTACTGCCAATCATTAGCAGACCGGAGTTCCACTGCATTGACCCCTAACCGGGAAAAGCCGAAAGACAACAACAACATCAACAAAACAAAGCTGTTCTACCATCTAAGGTCAAAGCTCACTCAACCAGATTAGTCGCAACATTTGTTGCCTTCCATACAAGAGCTTCCATGGATGACATTTGTGCAGCAGCAACATGGGCCACCCGTCATACCTTTATCACGCATTACAAATTGGATTTGGTCTCCAGGGGGAGGGCTTCCTTTGGTTCAGTGGTGCGCTCAGGAATATCCTTCCATAGGGCCTCCCAAGAAATAAAGTAGCTAGGGACTCTGTCCCATCAGTAAGGAATGAATGAAGAATAACAACATCAGATGAAGTTATGTTCTTACCATAACTTTCCATCTGTGTTATTAATCTTCATTCATTCATTACAATCCACCCGCCATCCCCCCTCCGAAAGGCTCCTGGAGGTTTGGATTTGGTCCTACCTTATGATAGGGTAGTTGCTCAGATAAAGCCTCTGCTTTCTTCCTTTTTCTTATGGGCAGACTCGATCTGAGGTGATAGAGAGATGGGCACTATGAGTAAGCTTAGCTCGAGAGTTTTTGGCTGACGTGAGTTTGTTATAATGGCTGACTCTGTTCCGAGGACGGAACCGATACCCATCAGTAATGAATGAATTAAGATCAACAACACTGATGGAATGTTATGGTAAGAACATAACTTTTTTATTGTTTACCTATGAAATAAGCAGGACATTAAATATTTGTATAATAGTAGTATCTTGCGCAGTAACTCGAGAAGAAAAAGCTAGTGGTTGTCACTGCACTGTTCCATTGCACGTATATGTAAACTAATTAAAAATGCATTAATAATAAATCAGCCACACACATTTAAAATTGAATAATAAAGCTTCTTATTTGAAGTAAATTTTAGCAATGGAATCTGTAAAATCAAATGTACAGGCAGCTTAAAACCTGCATAAAGAAATGCAAAATAAATGTGTTGAACAAACTCATGGCATAATGAAGAGTGCTGTCAACTTATCTGAGCCTGTTTCTTCCAGTAGTCAAAGAAATGTGCCGAATTTCTGTCTGCCTTGGACTTAGAAATCTAATTTGAGTTTTATCCAGAAATGCAGCCCATCTCTGTACTTGAGAAGTAAGTCAGTGCTTCATTTGCGGACAGTCTACTTAAGAGCCCAAGGCAGACCTTCCTTTTTGAATTCAAAAGCAGATGATGTTCTTCCTGTTCCTAGAGTCTTTTATTTCTGGATGTGGAAGTTGTGTCCAGCAAACTAGTGTCTAGATAAATAATTAATCTAGGCATGGCTGATGTTTGCAATTTTAAAGAACACTTTCATTTTGGTGTCAACATTTTTGTTGTTGCTCCACTGAAAGCAGTTTTATACTCTATAAAGTTAAAATCTTATATGCTTTAGTGTTTCCACGTCGAGCAGTATGACTGGTCATCTCAAGCAGCACCCATCTTGTTTGAGCTCCTTCTCTCATCTCCTGCATCTCTTTAGATTGTTTGTTTTGTAAAGCTTCAGATGGCGCTGTGGAGGCTCAAACTATTTAGGGATATAAATCTCCAAGTTTTGGATGTTGGCTGTCCTTTTTATTTTTTTCAGTCAGTTGTGTGTACTGTTAGCCAGCACTCTTAGATGCAAAAATGACTATTAGTATAATTGTAGTTTGTTCCTTTTCCTTCTCTGCTGCCATACTAGGCTGTTTTCAGGAAGCTTCACTGCAAAGATTGTTCCTTTTTTCTTTTTCCTGCCTTACTGGTCATCTTAGGTAGTCAGTGCTTTCCTGGTATTTTATGTTACTGTTCTGTGCTGCATTGTTACTGGCTGTTTGTCATAGGATCATAGAAGATTACTAGGCTATCAACCTGGAGGTCATTTTAAGCCTAGGTGTTTCATCCCAATACAATATCATAGAAATGCTAGTCAGTACCCAAGATTGCATTTAGTGATGACTGCCCATGTCCAGGAGGATTGTGTGTGCTATCCCCGGTAAGAATTTACGGTGCCCCATCAGCTCGTCCAGGTTCCTCTTGAACAGTGTCTTAGAGGTGCTGTTTCACGTGAATTTGGTAGCCTGTTCCAAAGACGAGGCAGTCTCTGGGAGATAAATCTGTCCCTCCAGCATGACCTATTTAAGTCACAGGCCATAATTAGATCCCTGGAACAGGTAGCCCTAGTCCCATTTTATTTATGGATATGCAGCAAGTTCATTAGGATTGGATCTTGGATTGATCTATAGGCCAGGCATAAATCTCCCCTAAGAAGTCTGTACGATACAGAGAATAGTGATGGGGACTTTAGTCAGTCTGTGTAAGGCACATACTGGAGCCCCTTGATCTTCGTTGTTAGAAACCTCTAAGGTATCTCCAGTTGCTACAGGTGCTTTGTATTGTACATGCCAAACAGGGAGTTATACTCAATTATGGGCCTGATAAGTGCCAGGTATAGAGGGATTATAACCTCTTTTGCTCTTGAGCCGATGCCTTTACTAATCAAGTGTGCTACATAGAAAGCCTTCCTTACTACAGTAGAGACATGGTATTCGAAGTTTAGGTCACAGTCAACTTGTGATTCCAGGTCCCTTATCACTTTGTGGGTACTTAGGGTATTGCTGTTGATTTGATAGTGTGAAGGGACATGGTTTGTGCCGAAGGTAATGATGATGCATTTCTTTGCATTCAGTTTGAGACAGACTCTGATTAATATGCCTGTTGTTGGTCTGCGTGAGGCCCTCCTGGAGTATACTGACATCATTTGGAGATTCAGTGATTGCACCTACTTTGCAGTCATCTGCAAACTTGGTCAGTTGCAACGTCTTAGTTTTGACCTGAACGTCTGAGAAGTATATACCAAATAGCTGTGACCCCTGTGGTACCCCGCTGGTAATAGGTCTGCTGGTTGATGTGGAGTCACCCAGTTTGATAGTGCATGTCTGGTTCGTGAGCCAGCTGGCAACCCATCTTACAATGAAGGGGTTTACATTCAGTTTGCCAAGTTTATCAGTAATGCCTGAATGTGGGATGTATCAAAAGCCTTTGCCAAGTCGAGGTATGCTGTGTGCACAGATTTGCCCTCGTCAGTGGCCTTGGGTCACATTTTCAAAGAAATCCACCAGATTTAACGAGCATGATCTGCCATTGGCGAAGTTGAATTGGGTAGGATCCAGGGTTTGGAGGTCACCTATGTCTTAATTTCTGAGGTCTATAATGATATGTTCCATGGCCTTACAAATGAGGCTGGTCAAGCTTATGGGTCTGCAATTCCCCAGGTTTGTTGTTGGGCTACCTTTATGGAGGGGAATAAAGGAAGCTTTTCTCCATTTCGCAGGATCAAAGCCTGTGGTTAGGTTGTGATTGAAAAGGGTACTTAAGGGTGATATTTTCTGGTCCCACAGAGGCTGTGTTTTTTGCTTTGGACAAGCCTTTGAGGACCTGCTCTTCAGATATGTAGGGTGGGGGGTGAAGTTGGGGGAAGATTTGTGGTAAGTTAGGAGGAGCTAGGGAGTGAAATTTTTGCCATACCTATCTGCTAACAGATTTGCTATCTCTGTGGAGTGAGTGAGTGAGTGAGTGAGTGAGTGAGTGAGTGAGTGAGTGAGTGACTGTGTGTGAGTGACGAGTGACTGTGTGTGAGTGAGTGAGTGAGTGACTGTGTGTGTGTGTGTGTGTGTGTGTGTGTGTGTGTGTGTGTGTGTGTGTGTGTGTGTGTGTGAGATACCATTGGTCACTAGTTCTGCACATGCTTGGGTCCTACCTTTTAGGCTATGTAAGTAGCTGTAAAAGGCGTTATGGTTATCCTCAGCTGTACTTCCTAAGTTTCTGTCAAAGGAACCCTTAGAGGATTTGACAAGTTGTCTTATTTGCCTTTTGCGGCTGAGAAGGGAGCTTTTCCATTTTTGGGGCCTTGCCTTTGATTTATTGGACAACAACTTTTTGCATTTATTGTAAAGTTCGTTGATGCTGGATGTCCTCCATGGCAGCTTGTTTTTACTTGGGGCTCTAGCTTTTATTCTTTCTGATACAGCTGAGTTTCTGCCCTTATCAAGTGATTGTACAGGGCTTTAGTGTAAGCGTCGCAGAGTTATCTCTTTCAGCTTGTAGTGGGGCTTGGAATGCATTTATACCTTGACCTGGGAGGGTGTAGTTTGCCTTGGTGAAGTTACTTTTAGTTGATTTCTCCCTTTGTAAGTTCTGGTGTTAGTGCCAGCTCGAAGATGACTGATTTTTGTTCAGTTTTAATTAATGAGGGTCCGACGGTTGTGGCAGTGCATCTGTTTGACATGTTGGTGAGGACCAGATCAAGAATGTTTGTTCCTCTTGTTGGGGTATGAACAATTTCTTCCTTGGCATTTTAATTAACAAAGTCAAGGAACTTTTGTGCTAGCAAGTTACAGCTAGCATAGGTTTCCCAGTTGATGGTGGGATAATTGAAATCCCCTATAAACCAGTATGTTCAGTAAAAATTGGATTGTCTCCAATTTGGTCAAGTAGGCTTTGTGGGCGTTGTGACCCATGGAAGGGGATATATAATTAGCTGTCACTTGAATGAGGGTCTTGCCCACTGTACCTGGACTTGGAGTAGCTCCATGGAATTGTCCAGTCTAACTAGACGACAGGTGAATGTATCTCTTAATATAGATTGAAACACCACCTCCTTTGATTTACACACATTCTTTTTGCAGTCTAAAGGTGTGAAATGCCTTGTAGCCTTGCAAGGCCGGAGTATTTTCTGAGGCATTGAACCAGGTCTCTTTGACTGCACAGACATCTACATCTTCTAATGATAGAAGTGCTTCCAGGAAATACAGTTTTTGCTTTAAGCTCCTAGTATTTAGCAGCATGACCCTTATTTTGCTCTAATTGACTAATTTCACTTTGGTAATATTGTTTTCGAGACCTTGCTTAAAAAAGGCACTATGGATGAAGCAAGAATGTTTGCCAGTGGCTGAAAGCTTGGAGGTACCAGGTGCAAACTGTCTCTGGCAAAGCAGCGAAGTTTGTTGACCATGACTTCCCAGACTGACAGGAACTAGATCCCCTTTGAATGACAACAAAACCTAAGCCAGTTATTGAAATCAGTCATTTTTTTGTTTATCCTGTGGCGTCATTCTAGGTGAGAGTAGTATGCTGCTCAAGGCTAGGGACATACCTGCCTGGGACGCATACTGAGAGAGCTCAACCATGTCTCTCTTCATGTAGTCCAGTGAGGTATATCTCAGGCCATTCACACCAACATGAGCTATGACAGAATCATAATGGTATTTGTTGCTAAGAGACCCGAGTGCATGCGTGATCTGACTAATCCTGGCACCGGACAGGTAGCTAACCCTGACTTTCTCTTTATCCATCATGGTGAGTGGGGACATCCTTGTGTTTCACTATTGAGTTTAATGACAAAAAAAATTGTTTTTTGAGTGTTATGCCTTACGAGCTTGGTGGGTGAGATACTGGTGTTACTATGTGTCATGAGTACTGTGGGACTGTGCTAGTTGTAGCAGTCTTGTCTTTTGAAGTTCTGTGTTGTTTCGGTAAGTTTTTCGAGAGAACCTCCACATATGTAGATTTTTACATTTGATACGTACTATGTGTAACAGTACTGGTACTGTGTGCATATGTATTGGTGGGTGAGTTGACAACCTTTTCCATGTTTCTGTTTGGAGTGCGAGAGGGTATGGATTCAGGATTCTTGGTGTAGATACATCTATCACACTCTGTACTAGAATGAGTTATTAGTAGAGGGTTGGCAGTGTATATGAGGCATTTGCTACACTGCATCAAGAGACCCAAGTGAACAAGGTTGGCAAAATAAACAAGGGTAGTCCAACTGTCCATAATGCTAGTTTGAAGACTGTTGTCACTGTGGGTAGCTTTTCAGTATTTTCAGAATAGATCTCGGATGAGCTCAGTGGATGGATATTTCTACCCGTTTTCTTTTTGCTGGTGGTTTAATAGGTTACAGCTCACTAGCAGTATTTGTATGACCAAGAAAATACTAAGTATGAGGGCTACACTAGTGTGCTACGCTTATATCCAAGGGAAAAATTGTTGAATGTAACTGGCTTTGGCGCACAATTGCATGTCTGTGTATGTTTGGACTGTGTTTTTTTATTTGTTTTTTACTTAACATAGATTATAGACAAGGCCAGGGGATTTCATAAATGCCAAAAGTATGGCCATAAAATTCTTCCACAAGACAAACAGAAGCAGTGTGTCATGTGACTTGTGATGGAACATCTTGAAGCATCTTGTGATATTTGTTGAAACTTTGGGAACCACACAGTGCATGAAAGAAAGACTACACTTATCCTTAAGGGTTTACTACCACCAGCGGGTACAAAAGACAGAAAGGAAAAAGAAGGTCGGAGGTAGAAAGGTCCCACAAAGAATTCAGACTGTGTACCTTCTTATCGAAAAATGATTAGGTCTAATACAACTTGCTCCAGGATCTTATTCCTCCTTCCAGGTAGAACCAAGCTTATGTAGAATCCCCTATTATTACCAGTCATTCTTCAACAACTGGAGTCTTCCAGTTGGAGGCTTAGGAAGTTTTCCCAAGAAAGTGAATTTTGTAAATACATGGAGAAGAGGCCTACCTTCTCCATATTAGTAAAGTCTTACTAAGTCAGTTTCAAAGCCATTTGATTCATATGGATTGGCACAGGATGGTGAGAGGCTTAGTCAAGATTTAAGTTGAGTTAGTTGTATTTTCTTCTCCACCTATTTCCAGGGTGGCTAGAAGAGGACCTCTACCTTCTTTATGCTCCTGTGTCAGGACTGGAGTTTTGGAGCCAAATATGGTTTTCGTGCCATCCATGTACATGACAATCGTTCTTCAGCTATCTCTGCTGACACCCTTGATGCTGAAATTTCCAATATTAAGGATAAGGAGATGTACTAAGCCTGAAGGCATCATTGTTGATGGTCTGTGGCATCATCTGGACTGAAACGTTTGGTACTACTTATGGCATTTGCATTGTCGATGTTCAGTTTTTGATGCAAAAGCCATCCTCAGCACCAGATGTATCCTTGTTGCAGTTTATCACTGTCACTGACTGTGTGTCAACTCCTTGGGGGTTAAAGATGGCAATGGGAACAACAGCCTCTATGCAGGCAGTGTCAACCTTAACAATTAAGTTTTGTGACACTGTTCTGAGGCAGGCAACTAAGTTATTAGATTCCAGAGATGCACCCTCCACTTCTCCATATTGTGACAGCTGTCACTTTGTGGATCCTTGCCGTCTCTTCCTTGTCCCAACAGGGCTTGATACTGAAAAGCCACCACAGAACCAGGCCATCATTAAAGATGCCTTTTCCAGATGCTCAAAGAAATCCACTCCATACCTTCTGAGAAACTGGAAATGCAAGAGAAGACATTCAGACTGTCCATTAGAGTCTCACAACCCAGGCATGGATCTCAGTAAATGGGAGGCCTCCCCTCAATCCCTTTAGGAAGACCCCAGATTTGGATAAATTCTGCAATTAATGAGGCAGAGGGGAACATTTTCTTTAGATCCGGCATCCCAGAGAAAGATCTTGCTGTGGGGATCTTTTCAGTCTGTTCTGTTTACACCTTAGGTAGTCTCTATCTCTCTGTCTGTCTCCAGCTACTCACATGATTGATGTAGTCATGGGTGGGACATGGCTAGAACCTGTCCTGGCTGAGCCTGTCACCTGGAAACTGGGCAGAATTCTTTGGACCCCGCCATTAAGGGGACAACAGTGTGGAGTAATTCTGCTGTTGCAGACTCTATCGTTATTGTGGCTGCCATCAGATAAGAGACCTCAGGGGAAGGCCCTGCAGTTCATCTTCTGGATGAGGATTCTCGGGTTGTGGATCTGATGTGAAAGCGTGCTTTTGGGTGTGGTACTTTCAGTGTGTGAGCATTGAATTACCTGATGCACGTGACCAATTTTCAGTGTGACGTTGTGTAGAAAATGCTCAGTATTTTGAAAAGGATGGCACACAGTCTGTCTCAGATTATTTGGTTTGATTGAAACCTTCAGGGGTCTATCACTAGTGCACCCTTTTATGGATTCTCACTTTTCACAGGAGAAAGAGAAGTTGCTCAAGAGTGAGCAGTAGGGCTAGACACTTGCTGCATTGGGGGGAAATTTTCCACTCCTCAGTGCCCTTCAGTACGAGCTGGAATGGTGCAAAGAATTCATGGTTCCATAATCCCAACATCCAGCATTTGAGCAGTAATGTGATAGAAACTCATGTCACTGTGGAGGCTTCTCCAGTGGATGTCACTGTAGAGGTCAGTAGTTCTGGACATACTTGGATCCTACCTTTTAGGCTACATACGTAGCTGTAAAAGGCCTTACGGTTATACTTTACTGTGATTGCTAAGTTTTTCTCAAGGTTGCCCTTAGAGGATTTGAAATGTATTATTTGCCTGTTGAGGCTGAGGAGGGTGCTTTTCCATTGTTGGGGGCTCGACTTAGTTTTCTTAGACAGCAACTTTTTTGCATTTGTTATAAAGTTTGTTGATATTGGATGTCCACTAGAGCGGATTTTCTTTTTTGTACACTTGGGACTCTGCCTTTGATTCTCTCTGGAGCAGCCAAGTCTGTATAATTATACGACTGATTGTACAGGGCTTTAGTGTAGTAACCACTTCCAGCTTTGAGAAAAGATTATATGTACAGTGAGTGTAAAAAGTGTACACACCCCTGTTAAAATGCCAGGTTTTTGTGATATAAAAAAATGAGACCACAATAAATCATTTCAAAACTTTTCACACTTTTAATGTGACCTATAACCTGTACAAAAAATAAAAAACATACAATATAAAAAGCATACAATAAACTGGTTGCATAAGCGTGCACACCCTTAAACTAGTACTTTGTTGAAGCACCTTTTGATTTAATTACAGGATTCAGCCTTCTTGGGTAGGAGTCTATCAGCATGGCACATCTTGGCTTGGCAATATTTGCCCACTCTTTCTTGCAAAAGTGCTCCAAATCTGTGAGATTGCGAGGGCATCTCTAGTGCACAGCCCTCTTCAGGTCACCCCACAGATTTTCTATTGGATTAAGGTCTGGGTTCTGGCTGGGCCATTCCAAAACTTTGTTTCTTCTGTTGAAGCCATTCTTTTCTTGATTTGAATGTATGCTTGGGGTCTTTGTTGTGTTGAAAGGTGAAATTCCTCTTTATCTTCAGCTTTCTAGCAGATGCCTGAAGGTTTTGGGCCAAAAGTGACTAGTATTTGGAACTGTTTATAATTCCCTCCACCTTGACTAAAGCCCCAGTTCCAGCTGAAGAAAAGCAACCCCAAAGTATGATACTGCCACCATCATGCTTCACCGTGGGGATGTTGATGGATGTTCATTGTGTTACCCTGCTGCAGTCATCACACTTGGGTTATCCTGCCATCAGGCGGTCCCGCAGTCGGCCCGAATTCCAAAGTCTTGGTCCGGTGTCGGTTGCTGTCGCTTCTTCCCTGACGTCAGTGCGCCAGGGGTATATAAGAGGCATCCAACGCCATTTTCTTCAGTCTTTCTTGCCGCGCGATGCCTGAAGCAGAAGCAGTTCGCAAGTGCCGGTCGGCCGACACCTGAGATTTTCAAATCAAGTTTCAGTCCGAAGTCTTCAAAGCTAAGTACCCCATTGGGGAACCTTTTCTTGCCTCAGTCTGATGTCAGAAAAAGTTAACAATTTCATTTCTTGTAGGAAGCAAATACCTCATAAGGAGTTTCATTCTTATTGTATACCTTGCCTAGGCCCAGACCACGATGTCACTGGTTGTCGGTTTTGTGCTAGGTTCAATAAGCGAACTATAAAGCGACGCTTTGATTTCGCACGACACTACTTCGGTAGGAAATTTAATTACACTATGCCGTCGGAGCAACCGACTACCGGCGTGCATAAAAAATGCAAAGATAAAGACAGGCAGCCTAGATCCAAGCCAGACTCCGAGGCCTCGGCTGGGCCGGTCGCCGATCCTCCGGTTTTCAGTGAGGCACCTACGCAGCCCCTGGCTACCGCAGAATCGGAACCCCAGACCGCTTCGGATTCTCTAGCAGAGAGTTCTAGGCCAACGCAGCCATTTTCATTAGGCCCTACCGACGACATTGCAGAAGGAGAAGCCGGTGCTATAGAAACACCTTCGGTTTCAGAAGGTGTCTTCAGACCAACTACTCTCACCATAAAATCTTATGCTAAGCTTAAGACTCCTCTAAAACCAAAAAAGACTGCACTTCAGTCTCCAGTTCAAGGCCCCATGCCTAAGAAACAGATACTTAAAATGGCTGAAGATTTGATTTTTTTAATCAGGGGTTCCCAACCCCCCCCCCCCAACAAAAGGCCTAGACAAGAGGAGGATTATGCCTCCTCTGATCAAGTGTCTATTTCCTCAGGCTCCTCTGAGGAACAGGATTACTCCTTTCCCCCTTATGAAGATTCTGATGCTGAAGATTCCATTCCCTCAGCTTCTCCCCCTGAAGACTATTCCTTTGGGGAAACCTTACATACCATGAGGGAACATTTCCATTGGGAAGGTCAGGACTACTCCGACTCAAAGAAAAGGCTCCGAGAGTTTCTCTTACTCCCCCAGCACAGACCACTTGCTATCCTCCCAGTTTTAGACATTGTGGATGATGTTTATTTAGAATCTAGTCTAAATCCAGATTCTCTGCCTCCTGCTCTAGCCAAACCAGATAGATACTATAGAGTGCCTGACTCACACAAATTCCTTTACAAAAACCCTGTTGCTGATCCAGAGACAATCTCCCAGGGTCCCAAAGGGGTTAAGGCTTCTATGGCTAAAAATCCTGTACCCCCTGAAAGGGACTCCAGAGCACTAGATAGGCAGGGGAAGAAGGTTTACACCTCAGCTACTCTGGCTATGAGAGCACTAAATTGTCAATTTCACATGCTTAAATACCAGCAATTCCTAATGTCTCAAATAAAACAAAAGATGAGCATGCACCCTCAACAGTCTGAATTCAAGGAAATGCAGGATCTGTTGCATGCAGCTGAACAGGTGGGCAAACATACTTTACAATGTGGATTTGATTCCTTGGAAGCTTCCTGTAGAGCAGCTGTTACTGGGTCTGTTATACATAGGCATGCTTGGTTAAAGGAACAAACTCTGCCTGATCATCTTAAAGCAAAGTTACTAGATGCACCCTTACAGCAGGATGTCTTATTCGGGGTTAAAGCAGAAGAGGTTTTAAAGAAAATGGAGGATAAGGCAAAATCTATGCAGACGGTCAAAGATTTCTTACAGGTACAGCCCCCACGCTTCAGCAGAAATTGACCAACAAAAAATTGGTCCTTTCCAGCTTCTGACAGACCACAGAGGGGTAAATACAGGTGCCCAAGGGGCAGAGGACAAGCACAAATCCCTTACAAACCTTGCCAATGGGGCACTGCAACACAGACGGGAGGAGAAGACAGGTTCCAAACTACTAGAAGGCAAACACAGTGACTTAAACCACAAACTGCCAAGCAAAACTCTCTTGGCAGCTCCCTTGGGAGGAAAGTTAGCACTTTTTGCAGACAACTGGTGCATCGTCACAAAGGACAAATGGGTCCTAGACATTATCTCACAAGGATACAGGTTCCATTTCCACACCTTGCCAAGGATAAAAGGCATGCCAAACCTGCCACAAAATCAGTGGACAGAGGCACAAAAACAAATTACAGCTCTCATGGACATGAGAGCCATTCAACTGGTACCTACATAGGAGCAAGGCCAAGGATTTTACTCAAGGCTCTTTCTAGTCCCCAGAAAGGACAATGCTTGGAGACCCATTCTGGACCTTTCAATTCTAAACACCTTCTTGCAAGTACCCAAATTCAAGATGCTAACACTACAGCAGCTTCTTCCCATGTTGGGCAAGAAAGCTTGGCTAGTAACATTGGACCTCAAGGAGGCATACCTGCATGTCCCTATCAGACAAAATTATAGAAGATACCTCCGCTTCATTGCAGGTTCAGCCCATTACCAATTCTCTGCACTGCCCTTTGGCTTATCTACTGCGCCCAGGGTCTTCACAAAATGCCTGGCACCAGTAATTGCATAGTGCAGACAAAGAGGAATTCAAATATACCCATACCTGGACAACTGCCTCATCCAAGCAGAAAGCAAGGACACTCTCTTACTTCATCTGGCTTTTGTAAAACACCTTCTAAGTTGCATAGGGTACACAGTAAACGAAAAGAAATCAAAACTAGTGCCCTCACAAAATATGACATTCCAGGGTGCCAGCTTGAATACAATGGCCCAGATGGCTTACCTGACGCCAGACAAACAACTACAGCTAACTCAATACTTCAAAACAATGGCAACAAAGACCCAACTCCCTGCAAGAAAAATTCTGCAGGCCTTGGGCTTCATGGCATCTTGCATACTACTAATACCATTTGCAAAACTGCATACGAGGAAATTACAATGGTACCTAAAAAGCGTATGGACTCAACACAGCCACAGCTTGGAAACAATGATACCTCTCATTCCCTGCCTGCAACAGGAGTTTCTATGGTGGTCTCAGGCATGTCACCTCAACAAGGGTCAGCCTTTCACCTTGCCCCCCAGTTAGGCAAACTGTGACAACAGATGCATCGGACTATGCCTGGGGGGCACACATGGCAGGACGGTGCGTTCAAGGCATATGGACTGCAGATCAAAGAAATCTGCACATCAATCAAAAATAAATGCTAGCTGTACAGAATGCTCTGACAGCCTTCAAGGATCTCTTACATCCAGGACAGCTTATAATAAGGACAGACAACACCACAGTAATGTGGTACATAAACATACAAGGGGGTACACACTCCTACCCTCTATGCAGGCAAGCAATGACCTTGTGGAACACAGCACTGGCTTACCAAGTTCAATTACAAGCCCAATTCCTGCCAGGAAAAAAGAACACATTGGCAGACGACCTAAGCAGAAACATCATGGATCCCCACGAGTGGAAAGTGGATCCACAAGTATTTGCAATGATAACTCAAAAATGGGGACACCCAGATACAGACCTGTTTGCCAGCCCCCAAAACTATCAGCTAACAAAATTTTGCACAAGGACATTTCACCATCAAGCTTGGAAAGTGGATGCACTCTCATTCAGTTGGAAAATGCTGTCAGTATATGCCTTCCCTCCATTGCCCCTTCTCACAAAGGTGCTGCTGAAAGTCAGGATGGAGAGACCCTGAATGATACTCATTGCCCCAGACTGGCCATGCCAGCACTGGTACCCACTATTAAGGAATATGGCCCAGGGCCCACCATGGATTTTACCACAAATTTCTCATCTGCTCACACAGCAAGACAGTCAGATTCACACAGCCAGCTCAAAACCTTAAATTTGGCTGCATGGCAAATCTCCTAAGCAACCAGCCAGCTCCTCTTTCACAAGCTGTTATGGATGTTATTCTGGAGGCCAGGAGGCCCAGCACCAGGAAAGCCTACTCAGACAAATGGAAAAGGTTTTGCGCCTGGAACCAAGCTAAAGGCCAAAATACCCTTCTTCTGGACATACCTCAGATTCTACAATATTTAACTGAGATGTTACACAAAGGACTTTCTTTTCATCTATTAAAATCCACGCCTCAGCTATTTCTGCTCACTACAACATGGATCCTCCCTTATTTTCACATCTACTTCTAAGGCAGTTTCTCAGAGGGGCCAAAAACATTAGGCCTCCCAGGAGAGCACCAACACCAACTTGGGACCTCAATTTTGTTCTAGAAAAACTTACGCTACCTCCTTTTGAGCCAGCTTTCTCAGCTGACTTAAAGTTTGTATCATGGAAGACTGCCCTGCTGCTAGCAATTACTTCAGCCAGAAGAGCCTCAGAGCTTCAGGCTCTTATGGCGGTAGAGCCTTTCCTCATTTTTCATCAAGACAGAGTTTCTCTACGAACTAACCCCTCCTTTATGCCTAAGGTGGTATCCAGTGTGGCTGTAAATCAAACCATCCATTTACCCACCTTCTTTCCAAATCCGCAGAACAAAGGAGAAGGACTCCTGCATTCCTTGGACATTCACAGGCAGCTACATTACTACTTGGATAAAACAAAGGTTTTCAGAAAATCTGACCAGCTTTTTGTATCCTATGCTACAGCATCACAAGGAAAGGCTATCTCAAAACAGACCATTTCCAAATGGATAGGACATTGCATACGTTTTTGCTACACCCACCATGGAAAACCAGTTCCTGCTAGCATTAGGCCCCACTCCACCAGGGCAGCAGCTACATCTACAGCCTTCCTCAGGGGGGGGGCCTACCAAGGATATTCTGGAAGCTGCAACTTGGAGTTCAGTACACACCTTCACCAAACACCATCACTTACCACTTTACTCTAAGACTAGAGCTGGCTTCGCCACTGCAGTTTTGCAGGGCCTTCTAGCCTCCTCTAACCCTGTTTGACACCACCTCCCATCCTTAGCTTTGGGATTCTATCCAAGTGTAATGACTGCAGCAGGGTAACACGATGAACATAGTACAGTTTTGTACCTACCATAAATGTAGATGTTCGAGTGTATACCCTGCTGCAGTCCAGGTTACCCTCCCTCCATCCCCTCTGACCTAACTAAAACATTTCTATACCTCAAAATCTGATACAACCTTTGTGGTGCATTTGCTTATAACTGGAGAGATGTTTTGCTTGTGTTACTCTTTTAGTTTTGGTACTATCTACTGACCACCTTTTGGGGGGGCACCTGACATCTGGGGCAAGAAAAACTGAAGAAAATGGCGTTGGATGCCTCTTATATACCCCTGGCACACTTACGTCAGGGAAGAAGCGACAGCAACCGACGCCGGACCAAGACTTTGGAATTCGGGCCGACTGCGGGACCGCCTGACGGCAGGATAACCCAAGTGTGATGACTGCAGCAGGGTATACACTCGAACATCTACATTTATGGTAGGTACAAAACTGTACTTTCTTTTGGTGGTGCGAACTGTTGTTTTTGCACCAAACGTACCTTTTGGAATTGTGGCCATAAAGTTCAACCTTGGTCTCATCAGATCATAACACATTTTCCCACATGCTTTTGGGAGACTTGATGTATTATTTTGCAAATTTTAGCCAGGCCTGGATGTTTTTCTGTTTAAGAAAAGGCTTCCGTCTTACAACCATACCCCATAGGTCAGACATATGGAGAATACAGGAGATTGTTGTCACATGTAGTACACAACCAGTATTTGCCAGAAATTCCTGCAGCTCCTTCAGTGTTGCTGTAGGTCTCTTGGCAGCCTCCCTGACCAGTTTCCATCTTATCTTTTCATCAATTTTGGAAGGATTTCCAGTTCTTTGCAATGTCACTGTTGTCCCCTATTTTCTCCACTTTTTGATGACTGTCTTCACTGTGTTCCATGTTATATCTAATGATGTGGAAAATTTTTTTGTACCCTTTTCCTGACTGACACCTTTAAACAATGAGATCCCTTTGATGCTTTGTAAGCTGTCTATGAAGCATGGCTTTTGCTGTAGCAGGGAACTGATTAAATGTCACTAAGCTGGATGCAAAATCAAGGTCTGGGTCTTCTTTTGGAGCCACCATCCTTCATGGAATACTGTCCTGATGCCACACAAGGTATATAGCTGGGGTCTATTTCCTATCCTTCTAAGGGTATAGAACAGATCATGTAAGATAATGGTCCATCTACTTCAACATGCTGACCTCCTTTCCCCTCATCACTCCTCTTCAACCTTCACATCGGCCTAGTAGAGCTTAATCAAGGTCTGTAGTAAGTGTGGATGAGCCAGGAATAGTGCTGTAATATATAGTGTACACGCATACATTCACATGTATATGTAGTGTGTGTGTGTGTGTGTGTGTGTGTGTGTGTGTGTGTGTGTGTGTACATAAATAAAAATAGGTGTATGTTTCTTTACCATGCATCCAACAAGTGAGGTGCAGTACAGGAGTGGAAGGAGGAGCTCACACTTTGGAGAACGTCTGTCTAAAAATACAGGATTGGTGCTGCTTGCAATGATTAGTCTTGTCGTTTGAAGTGGGCAGACAGTCATGAAGATCTACTGCTGTGCTAAGTGTAAGTCTTTCATTTCTTTTTTCTTTTAAAAAATATACAATTGTTTAACATTGGACACTTTAAGTGCTTTCCCAGTGGTGTTGCTGAAGGAATAAAATAGCATCAACTCATTAAAAGTAATAACCATTGCCTTATGAGCATGTGAAAAAGTACATTTCATACTACCACAGTAACTTGTAGTGTCTCAGTAGTGAGTTGCTTTCTTGTGTAATATGATGATATGCACTGTTTGAGAGCTAGGTTCTTAATATAGACTGCAGAGGTCACCGTATGTTTTTCTTTTTAAAGTCCTGAGCCATTTACTTGCTTTATAAGTCCATGCTTCTGTTTTTTAATAATAGTAAAACTAAAGAGATGCTCTTTGATACAGAGCCCTAACTTTGACTTACATATTTTTGAACTCTCTCTCTTCAAAGTTCTTTTCAACTTTCCCTTACAGTACTTGTCCACTATCAGTCTTGTGCCGGTGTTTAGCCTTAGTTGGAGTTTACTCCCACTTTGGGCTACATTCACAAGCAACCTGACTCCATAAAGATCTGATCCCGATGTGCCGGGGGCCACTACCGGCCTCACACCATTCGCAGCCTGAGCCTCAATCACAATGATTTGGGCCCCCTGGGTGGTGCCGGGAGAATGGAGTTCCGTACACCACATTTCCTTGCGCATATCGACCAGGTGGGGATTTGGTGCTGGGCTCTTTCCTTCACTTGCTGTTACTGAGGGAATCCTGGTTAAGTTTCTTTTCCTCCATTTAGTAATGCTGTATTCCATACTAATAAAGCATTGAGCCTGTAACCTTCTTTAAGTACCTGACCGTCACATTGAATATTCATGTGTATTTTCACTAACTCAGTTCAGCTGTTATTAAATGTGTTGATGTCAGAGTGAATAGCCATCTCAGAGCTATCGCCTCTTCAGATTTTTGCACAAAGGCTGGCAGTTCCATATGCAATTTTATTCACCACTGTAACCTGTTTATTGATGGCACTTCCAAATCCAGGCTGCTGCATGGGATACTTCTTTAGTACATGTCATTTTTTCTGAGCAGTGTCCAATTCCTAGGTACAGCTATTCCAGATCCTTCCACTAGTTCCCCTCTTGCTCTTTCCCTTTGTTGGCAGCTTCAGTTGTAACTTTTATTATGTGTAATTCCCCTCCCCAGCCCCATCCAAGAGTTATTGATGTCTTTCCATAAGTTACTACCTTAGAGCCATTCATAATCTACTGGATGTCTAATTTCAACCATTTCCTTCTCCAGTACATTTTCACTTTGGAATTTCTTTGTTCTGCTGTCTAATGTTCCTTTAAAATGTTTCCTGTTTAACTTCAGTCTAGAGATTAACATTCACTTCAAATTTTGTCATTAATTATGCCTTCCTTTCTGAAACCTCATCTCAATTTTCAGTTTGCAATGTCTGTATCACCTTTGCCATAGACGTTTTATGTACATAGTATCCATTATCTAGTTGCTTTACTGAATAAAGAGTTCATAGTGGACAGTTTTGACAATGTAGCAGCTTGCTGCTCTTACTTTGTTAGTTTGAAATATTCTTATGTAGGTGTATCCAGTGTTAATTAATTATTGCATCTAGTTGTTAGTGCTTTTACTTAATTTTAGTATATTGGCATAGTGTGCACACTTGCAAGGTGTTTTCCCCTCCTACCATTCCCTACCATTGCAACTAACTACCACTAGGTGGCAGCAGAACACCATCAAACAGCTGAAACTTAGCCCAGATAAGCAACTTATCCTGTAAGCAGGACAGTGCTCTACAGATATTTAAATTCTCCAATATTTCTGTCTACTGTAAAGTCACCCAAGTCCCTTCACAGCAGTTATTTTTCCATTTACAGTGAATAAATAGTGGAAATACTGGAATTGGCATAATCCCTGTAATTAAGGCACATTGCTGCTTACCTTCATTACTTAGACTCCTGATACTTTTTTTCAGCTCTTACCTCCTAGGTAGGGCTCTGCCCACTTCACTCCCACTTGCTTCACTTGGGCTCGTTCTGCTCCCCTATTCCAACCCACCCCTCAGCTCATTTCTTTTATACCTAACCTTACCAAACCCAACCCCCATCCCTCAGCCAATCACGCAAACAACAACCAACACCCCTCTCCCTCCTTTGCTCTCTTATTACACACTCTACACATAGTACCTCCCTACTCATAAAGTTGCTACATTCCATCCTACCAGTTTACTATCAGGACCCCTGCACATTCCACAGGGTTATCTCTATACACTCCTACTACTTCTAACAAACCAAACATGTACTCCCATCAAATAATTCTAACACTAGCACTCACCATCACAGCCCATCTAACCTCACTCTACTTCAACAACATTACAATTCCCAACATAAGTCACCCCACCTCAACTTCACCTCCAACATTCACTAACTATCCCTTACTCATCTCACCCTCAGTCTTTAACCACACCACCTATGACCTACACCCCTACAAAGACCTCCATTATCAAAGCAAATCTAGCATAGTCCAACAAATCACAAAATCATCCTAGAACCAATACAAGCCTATTTAAGAAAACATCCGATATTCTGATGATAAATCATAACATAAGAAGCTCCATGCAGCTATAGCATTATACTTACCTGACATCATCTTCCTCACAGAAACATGGCTCAAACCACACATTAAAAATGAAGAAATACTTCCCCCTGGATATAGCATACTACGGAAAGACCATACAGCTAAAAGAGAAGGCTGAGTCGCTCTCTGTATTAGAACAATATCAGTGTTGAACTAAGTAATATAGAAATCCCTGCATTTAATAATGCAGAGATCCTACTTGCTAAGGTAAGACTAAATACACAAAAGCAGCTAAATATCTTAGGGTCATATATTCCTCCAGGAGATGACATAAAAACCCTAGAATCTCTTCTCCACTGGGCATCAGAAACCCTCCCCCATGAAACCATTATACTAAGTGACTTCAATATTGATTGGACCTCACTTAACTCACCCCACCCCTCAAATCGTGTTACCCTTTATGGCTTCTCACAGCTTATACAAACCCCTACTGGGGTAGACAAAACCTCAAAAAAATAATCAATACGAGACTGTATTCTCTCCAATTACCCATCTTCCAGTCAGAATGTCGGTACACTGCCCGACACTCTAAACCACTTCGCAACCTTCTTCAACAGAGACCAAATTAAACTCACTAGAACTAGCTCTCTTAAACACGTCATATACACTAAAAACTTCAGGGCCGATGACCTTAATACAGCCCTTAAACATTCTAACTGGTACCCCCCTTTTAACACTTCCTTTAGATGAAGCAGTTGAGTATTTCAACTTTATCTTCTTAGGCATTCTCAACCAACTTACCCCAGCAAGACAGATTCCCACTAAATCCATCTATGCCCCATGGCTTACCAAGAGCACTAGGCAACTTCTGAAACAAAGGGACAAAGCATGGGACACCTGGCACAAAAATAAAACTACTCCTAATAGGCAAACGTTCTTAGAACTGAGAAACACTGTAAAAAAAAAACAAATCAGAATAGACAAAATGACTGTAGTGACATTCAAACTATGCACAATACCAACCTACAAAAGTTCTGGGCCTCTAAACAGTATTCTTCAACCAGGTAAATCACCAACTCCTTGTCCAAACATAGACACCACCTCTATAAACACAGCCATCCAATTCAATGAGTTCTTTGCCAGCTCTTTATTAAAGCTGTCAACAGACCCACCCTCCTCAACCCCCACTATACTATATAACCCATATAGTGCCAACTCCTTCACCCTTCAACCTGTACCAACTTACACAATCTATAGACACCTAACCAAACTTAAACCCACCACCCTAGCAGTAGACAAACTACCTGCAAAATTCTTACAACTAGCCGCCAAAACCATTTCCTACCCAGTCTCTATAATCATTAACAGATCAATCTCAGAACAAAAGGTGCCACTTCTCTGGAAAATCCCCTACATTATACCAGTACACAAAGGGGGTACCTCCACTGACCTTACAAGCTACTGCCCTACAGCTGTACTTTCCCACTGGCTAAAATGCTGGAAAATGTATCCACACCCAGAACCTAACACATCTCCTCTCTAACAATCTTCTTGCCTAAACTCAACATGAATTCCACCCCAACCATAGCGCTATCACTGCACTTATCCATTTTAATAACCTAGTAAACATGCAGTGCAACAACGGCCAGCTAGTGTTTGCAGTTTTCCTTGACTTATCAAAGATGTTTGATATAGTCTCCCATACAAAACTTCTAACATCACTTCCAGAATTAAACCTGCCCCCACTGTATTATAGTTTCAAGACTGTTTCTCCCAAAGCCAACAAGCTGTTCAGTGGAAAAACTCCCTTTCCCCCCTACTTTATGTAAAACTAGGAGTACCCCAAGGATAAATCCTAGGACCCCTACTTTTCAATGTATTTACAAATGACCTTCACAAAGCCACCCCTCTAGTAAACCTGGTTCAGTATCCTGACAACTCAACCTTAATCTGCTCTGCCCCCATCCTCCAACAACTTCACATCAAGATCCAAGAAGCATTTACATCCATCGAAACTTGGCTAACAAACTCCCAGCTAATACTAAATCCTAAAAAGACCCAACTTGTGCCCTTCCTTCCTTCCAAAGCAGCAGTGCCTACTCCCCCGTTCTCTATTTTTTCATCAGATAATGCCCCTATCTCCCCCATCACCCAAACCAAATTACTAGGGGTCATTATTGACAATAATATGAAACTTGCCAAGCACATAGCTCATACAATAACCAAAGTCAACAAAAAACTAGGTATTCTTTACAGATGTAAAAACTTCCTAACTAGCAACAGTAAAGTTACCCTAGCTCGTCGTACCCATCTTCTCTCCATCCTACTGTATGCTTCTCCTGTCCTAATTAATCTAAACAAGAGTGATTCAAACACACTATCAGTATGCTGCAACAAAATAGCAAAATTCACCACAAACTCCTCCTACTGCACCCACTAAAACAGCTTTCCTGGCTGGAACTCCCAAACACCTTAGCTCTAAACCAACTTCTTCTAGCTCACCAAATACAGTACCAACCTGACAAAACTCCAGCCTTACAGGACCTGAACACCCTCTATTCCAATAACTGAGTACTTAGATCCACTAGCAAGGCACTAATCGCAATCGCCAAAAGCTGTTACAGTTCTGGTGACTTGCAGTATTCTAGCAACATTGCCAAGATTTGGAACTCCCTACCAGTACAAATCAGGGTACACCCTAACAAAACTGTCTTAAAAAAACAGCATATTTCCCACCTAAACAACTCCTGGACATGCAATTGCCTAGCACCTGGCTAACATATTCTAACACCTTTCCCCTACCCACTATCCAATCTCTTCTTTAAAACTCCCACAGATGCACTATATCTTATCACACATTACTTACCAACTCACCACCACGTACTCCCCACTGTCCCATCTATACCCACTAACTCTTCACTAGACAAAGTTGAAAAGCTTTCCCTTAAAATGTCAATGAACCTCATATAAACTTGTCTATATTCTCCTCCTTTGACAATAGTTTTTCCTTTCTTCTCTTATCTTCATTACATCTTTAAGATTATCTGGCTGATATTTTTTAGTTTATCCCTTCTGATTGTATCTTCACTACATCTTCAAGATTATCTCTATTTAACATACTGTATGAACAGTCATGTTACTACCTGCTATACTTTTAATTGTATGTCTAAATCACTATGCTTTTGTAAATATCTTATGCAATCATATGTTATTATTTGGTATATTTTATAACTGTATGTCTAAACCACAATGCTCATGTAAATATTTTATGTATAGTATGTTAGCAGTTTTTTAGTTGGACCTCCCTGGTAAACAAATGTAAAATAAAATAATACTAAACTGTGATGCATTGCATGGAGCACCGTGATTATACTTCAAATTCAAGTAAATCGTAATTTAATTTTATTTATTTATTTATTTAACATTTGTTTACCGGGAAAGTCCGACTGGGTCAGGAACCCATTTTCAGCTAAGGCCCAGGGAGAAAAGTCCAAATAATACATAAAAGATAAGACAGTCTACATGAACAAGACAATAGCAAGTATTAAAGCAGACATTAAATAAGTAATGAATACTAAAGTACAGAGGAGTAGATACAATAATAAAACGTACTAGGTAGGCAATACTAAATAAAAGTAATGTTGTAGATTACAACTTTTTTTTGCCAGGGTCAGAATATTAGAAGCAAGCATATGATTAGAAGAATTGTGGAGTAGGATGGGAATAGTTAGGGGTGTAGAAATACAGCATTTTTTAGTATGGTATGGTAATGGTTAGTGGATGAAATTCATGGTCTAGGGATCTCTAGCTCTAGAAAGGAAAGGGCCTAGAGAGTGAATGGAGTTCACTTGTTAGGGAAAGAGTGGGGCAGTTCTGATTACAGGGAAAATGTTTTAAGTGTTAAGTACCTTTGTTAAGTAAGCAGCACATATAATAGTTTTGTTGTGTACATTTCATTACTGTTAAGCTCTGTTCACATCCTAGAATGTTAATAGCAGCCAACACAGAACTTCATCTGTAGGATTATCACAACTTTAAATGCTGTAGAGAACTTCCAAGGTGGCTGAATGCTTATCAACGGGTTGATTTGAGCTCCACCAGTGTAAAAACAGAAACTGAAAAAGGGCCAGTAAAATTTTCACTTACTGTAAAATTCAGCAGATGACTAGTAATTATACTACCTGGATGCCAGCAAAGATGAAATTTGAAGAACTTCAGAGAAATTAACCAGAAAATGAGAAGAGAATACTCTGGCTGGGAAGAATCTTGTTCACAAAAAACATTCCAAGTTTCAGGAGATGGCTTCTAGTATTGTAGAGGAAACAAAATCAAATGCACTCAGAAATGTTTAAAATAAATGAAACACGGAAGGAATGTATTGAATCAAGTATCAAAAGGCTGGAAAAATATAATAAGCTTTAACTAATTATTTAAATGAACTGACAAAACTGTAAAAATCAGAGGCTGAACTGAAGAAGACTTTCTTAACATGAGACTTCTCAAGAAGAGCTGTTTAAAAAAAAATAATAATGTTAGAAGACAGAGCACACGGAGAAAACCAGAGATTTTCTGATGTACCTGGGAACCTGGAAGGAACAGACTGCATTTATTTTATGAAGGTACAAATATGCAACTAAAATGTCCAGGACCTATAATAGTAAAGGTGCAGACATAACAGCAGAAAGAATCGCTCCTAACAAAGCTGTGACATTGGGGAAAATATTAAAAACTGATGACGAGAGTATTTGAGGTAAATGATTATTCAGTATTTACCATGCAAAAGAGAAGCAAGTTTATCTCAGAGGGAGATGTGACATTTAAGTTGCTGTATTCAGCTGTGTTCAAAATGCTTGATCCTGGATTAGAGAATTTTTTTTCAGTGCAGAAAATGCTGAGGAGGAGGTAACAGTGTATCCAACAGAGAGTCAACCAGCAAGCAGAATGGAACTATTTTTCTGACAAGAACAAAGCTTGTTCCAAAGGAAAACGCTTGATTTTTAGAAAAAAAGTAGAGAATCTGAGTAGAAAATCAGGAATATCTTAGACTTGAACCAGAGACCAGTGTTGTGAGATGGAGATGATCAGGAGGAAGACTGCTAACATTCAAATTAGTGAATAAGTGGGAAATGATTAAGCATCATTCCCAGTGAATATTGGAATAGACATGTGAAATGTGGTTTGTAAGAAAAAGTGTCTGAAAAAATGGATTTTTTTGAACGTGTTAAACTGGTGGGTGAAGTGTAAAGCAAGTACCTATCTTTGTCATTAGTGTTTAGAAATACACTGACCTGAATGAAAAAAAATAATTTTAAGTAAAAGTTTCTGTTTCTATTAATCGTTGCATAAAATTGCATGATGTAAATTGCTTGTTATGTGATAAAGCAGTTTTGAATAGTGGGCAGTCAGGGACATTTTAAATCTGAAGTAGGTGTTCTTATTGATGACTGCAGTATATGTTAATATTAAAGCAAGCAAGTAGTTTTTTTTAATGGTATGATATACAGGCTTAAATTTTAACAAGGTAAGGAAGGATAATTTCTCCTGTTTTTAGAGGGGTAGATGTCTAAATTAAATGTTTTTAAGCTACATGCTCATTTTAAGCAGGTGTATTTACAAAATTATTAGCTATACTTTCACTGAGAGACCAGAATTCTGCAAGTGCAGGCAGTTGGCCATGGCGTCCCTAAATGATATGGTCTGAGTAAATTTTTTAGATTATTTCATGCATCTGCAAAATTACTAGCTTTTTTCCCTCTCATTCCTGACTGCGTCTACTTTGGGCATGAGCTAGCTGCAGGTGCAAGCACTTACCCATGAGAACTATGAGCATTATTTGCTGAAAAAATGTAAGAGTACAATATCATTAACATGTAAAAAGCACAGCAGCAAGCAGTTCATTGAAAAATAAAGTTTGAAATTGAATTGTAGGAAAGTGAGTAAGTTATATAAATACTTGCCTCCCCAGTATACTTAAGTCAACTTAATGTAACAGTGTACAGTTTAGTTTCTTTATTTATGGGAAGCCAGCACACTTTATCTTAGGGCCAAAAGTTATTGTTTGCTGAAAGTGTCCAAGCTGTTTTTTTTCATATCTGGATGGCAAATAGAGATGATAAAAGCACATAGACCATTCTACATAAGTGGAAATCTAAGCTGTAACATGCACATTAGTATGTATAACCTTAATTTTAGATTTGGTTATGCCTTTGGGTGCAGCCATTGATTTGGGGTAACTTCTGTCTGGAGGAATAAATATCATTTATTGAAAATGTACATAGTTTTTTATGTTTGCCATAAATTAAAAGGGGATTGGGGTTTCTGAAAATTTTCATTTAGCTTTTTGTTTGAGTGTTTTCATTGGGGCAAACCAGCATGAAAATGTGATACAGGTTCAAATGGGGAGAAGAAGAAGCAACTGCATAAGATGTCATCCTGACAAACATTAGTATATGCATATATGTGTTAATTTATTTTAGTTATAAGCATTTGTTTATTGGGAAAGTCCAACTGAGCCATGACCAGCCCCTTTTCAGCAAAGGCTCTGGGAGAAAAGCTGTGCAGTTAAACAAATCTTACAAGATGTCATACAATACAAGAAAAAAAACAGCAAATGTTAAACGTTTTCATACAAGATACCAAAATGAATATCTAAAGTAAAGGGAAAAAAATCCAGAAGAGATAGAGAAAGACAAAAACTAGAAATCATAAAAGCAAGCCAGAATTTGGAAATACATATTCAAAAGAACTGTCATAAAAATAGGAATGGTCAGTAATAGCTTTCTATATTAATGACTACTCTGTCCAAATTGTAGAATGTAAATGCCCTTCAGGTATAGACAAAAAAACGAAGTATTGAATTATATTAAGAAATGTAGTATGCAAATAGCAATGTTAGAAGAGATGCATTTGGATTTAAGTAAGCATTCAAATTTCAAAAATAAATGGTTTCAGGATAGACATTCAGCAGAGTGACAGGGACATAGGGGGGTAATAATACTGATTGTCTGAGGAGCTCAAATAGTGATAGAATTTGAAAAAAAAGGCAGTAGTGGTAGTTTGATGTAGTGATTGGCTAGTAGGAGGGAGGAAATTTCACAGAAACGTATTACATTCCACCAAAAACTGCTCTTATGGAGCTTAAGAAAAATGTGAGAGAAATAATTAGCTTTCAGCAGGTAATGTTATTCATGGGTGAGAACTATAGCTTGTGTATTGGGAGGACCTAGAAAAGAAAATATAATAAAACAGGGTACATTTCTGAAGAAGCATCAGAATATTTGGTACAGAAGATGGGAGTTCAGTAATAAGAACTCAGTTTTTACATGTTATTCCCCAAGGTACAAAAACTGGGTTAGATTGGATAGAAATTATATTACTTGGGAGCAAGTGTATATAATTGAAAGCTTAGACACACATTCAGTAACCATCTCAGATCATGCAGTCATAAATACTATGATACGGATGCAGGTTAATGAAGTAAAAAATAGATGCTGGCACTTTCATAGTTGTTAAAAAGAGAGGAATTTAAGAAATGGGTAGTAGAAATGATTCAAGTGTTATTGGGCAAGATAGAAATTTTTTTCTTAAAGCATAGTGAGTAGGCTAAAATGAAAATGCTATTTAAAAATATGGTTGAAATAAGACAGAAGGAGATATGGGAAAGAAGTAATACTAATTATTTGGAAGGCTTGGATTTCAGAATAAGGGGAATCTCACATAACAAGAAAGAGAACAACTATAAAGTGCTGAAGGGAAATAAGGGAGCATTTGGATAACATTTGTGTATTATTTGATAATTCCAGATCATCATAAACTTTTAGCAGAATGACTTGGGCAACAGAAAGTAGAAAGGTTAGCCTCCAAAATAAGGTAGCTTATATCAAGAAAAATAACAAGAAATCACATAGAGCTATTATAAATATTTTGGAAATTTTGTGAAAGTTTGTATAAAGCAGAAGTATGTGGAAACTAATAAAATGTACAATTGGAAATACATATATGAATTATGCCATGGTTAGAGGAAAATGAGAGTCTGCATTTAATAGCTAAGATAGGAGAGGAGATAAAAATGGTGATGTATAATCAATCAGCAGGGAGCAATTCATATTCTTGTAGAAG
Organism: Protopterus annectens; assembly: GCF_019279795.1. Lineage (NCBI taxonomy): Eukaryota > Metazoa > Chordata > Ceratodontiformes > Protopteridae > Protopterus > Protopterus annectens. The sequence goes on along the minus strand of NC_056744.1, from coordinate 1,134,546,642 downwards.
TTTGGAATTTGGAAGGGAAGAAGGTAATAAAGATCAGGAAGTTTTTTTTTCACAGTATTTTAAAAGGGAGAGGTACCATTGTCTGGGATGGAAGCTGTGTTGGATTTATTACTCAAAGAGGATAAAGAACTTTCAGGCCCGGCTTCACATATATCTATTTAAATTTTAAGCCATGATTACCAAGTGTTTATGGCTATACTAACACAGAGAATGGGAAAGCTATTGCCAAAATTGATATGTGCTTATCAGTGAGGTTTTTTGGAGGAGCCGGCAAACATTTGACAGCATTAATAGAGCAGTGATGATCCAAAGGGAAACAGAATGCAAGGAACTGGTGCTGTTGTTGCTGGGTTTTAATACAGAGAAGCATTCAGTAGAGTCAGCTGGGATTTTAGGAGTAGGTAAATGGCAACATTTACATTCTCTGATAGAAAATAGGATTAATTAGGAGGCTATACAAAGGGTTGGAGGCAAGAATTAAGGTGGACGGTTCCTTTCCATCAAGCTGTGTTTGAACAAAGGAGAAAAATTGTGTCCTCTTTTCTCTTTATTTGCTTTACATTTACAGACATTGGCAAAGAAAATAAGGGACTAGTAATTCAGTGATATAAATGGTACAGTAGTTAAGAAAAGTTAGCTTCATTTGCAGATAATAGTTTGTACTGGAAAAATCCAGAAAAGGACATTTCTGTGTTGTGTAACATTTTGGAACAATTTCACGTGTTTCCAGTATACAATATTAATGAAGTTAATTAGTATGTAGCAGTAAATTATGTATGTGCACATGAATTAGTCTGCCATTACCAATATTTATGGATACAAGATTACATGAAATATTTGCACATATAGATTAAAAATGGTTCTGTTATGGCAACCAAAGATATGTTTGAATAGGCTAAACCCAAGATGATATAAAATTGGAAACTGTAAGCATTTGATTATGGATATGGATAGTAAGCTACAAGCAGTGAAAATGTTTTAGTCCCTTTAGTTTTATGCATAGGTCAAACATATTTTTATTAACCAGGGAAGAAGTTGTGTGTAACAAATTAGTAAAGAGCTGAAGGAATTTATTTAGAGGGAAGGAGAGTAAGAGTTAAGTGGAATAAGTTAATCCCCAGTAGATCAAGGTGGTTTAAGATTACATGATTTGAAGGAATTCTTTCGATTTATGCTTTTAAGGCTCATTTATGTAAAACAACCAGGTGGTTATAAACAAAAGTGGGAAGGGATGATGATAAAATGGGGGGGGGGGCAAGCAATGAAGAGAAAATAGGTGGGAGGTTGAGAAATGAGAGAGAGAATATTTTTGATGCAGTTTTTTAAAGAAAATAACATACAGAGTATTATGTTCATAAATTAGCAGTAAGTATTCGAAGAACTACTCAAACGCAATAGTGAAGAAAGAAGATCTTGCCAGTAGGGATGATTGCATGGAGGGTTAAAGAAAAAATATAAGAGTGGGAAAAAATTTACTGGACAAAGTTAGCAAAGAAACTAAGGTTTGAGAAGGAAAGGCAATAGTTTGAAATGAGGCCAAGCATAAGTTTGTACTGAAAGTTACAGACTGCCTTTCCTACTAGGGATTAATATCGGAGTACAAGCAAAGAGAACGGGATATGAGAATCCTAAGTGAAAGATCTGTTTTGGTAGAGTTTCTAGTTGAGTCTAAAACAGAACCTGCTGTTGAAAAAGAGATCATTACTAGATCATTTTAAGATATTGTATGATTACTATAAGAATCGATCAGAACAGGTTAGAAAAGCTTAGGGATAGAGATTTTTTTCCTTCAGGTAGACAAAAAATGCTGGAAGTGCAATGGTAAAGGGAGGTAGTTGGGACCTTTTTTTTAGGGGGGGGGACCAAGCTTGCAGTTTTTTTTTTTAAATCTTGCTACAGAGTACTTTGTCTGAATTTTGGTTGAATAAACTGTTGTAACTAAGGAAATTATCCTTTTGAACTAGGACACAGGATCTGGTTTGCCTACACATAGTAAGGCCTTACTAAGTTTAATGCTGTTGGTAGCCAACAAAACAGTTATTAAATAATCACAATCTAAACCAACTGTAACTGAAATACTGAATATTGTAAAGGAACTAAAAGATCTCAATGTGGGATTTGTAGAAAAGGAAAATATCAAATTACATAGAAATAAATGGAATTTGTGGGAGCAGTACTTGTAGAATAATGTTCAAGGAGGAGTGAGATTTAAAGGGTGGCAGGAATTGAACTATTAATGTAATGGTGGAATGAAGGACAATTATTAAAATATATATTACATAAAAACAATGAGGGAATATCACAGTTTTTTTTTCTTTTATGGTAGTGTGTGTATATATATATATATATATATATATATATATATATATATATATATATATATAGTATTGTCACCTCAGTTGGAGTGCCTTCTGTGTGGAGTCTGTATGTCCTCCCTGTATTCACGTAGGTTTTCTCCAGGTGCTTAATTTTCCTCCCACATTCCAAAGACATGCAGTAGGTGGACTGGTCACTCTAAACTAGCCACAAGGCCACAAGTGTGAGTATGCTTGGGAGTGTGTGTTATAACAGCCACAACAGGGCTAGCCACCTGATGGTGTGAACCTTGGCTCTAGATGATTTCACTGTTTAAGTCACACCCCAATGCCATGTGCAAAAATGGGAAAAGGGGTTATGGATGGATAGTATGTTACCTATGTCACTGTAGCAGTTATGATTTAGTAGGGATGTTTAAAAAATGTAAAAGTTGAAATACATTTTGCTTTCACACGGAAAAATAAGTGTGGCAGAGTGAAGTGGTTGACAGCTTTTAAAACCATTCATTCATCAGAACACTTAAGTTCATAAGATGAAAGACAGTTAAGTGACCATTGAGCAACACTGATTCCACCAAATCTAGATACCAGCGCATAAGTCAAGATTAAGTTTAAAATTATACAAATTTTTTGAGATTCTAGCTCAAGCTGGTAGTTTTGTTACATAACAGTGGTCTCTTTACAGTTATAAAGGAATAGCTTTACTGGTGTCCCGTGTAACTTTAAATTATTATTTTTATGTGATGGCTTTCCTTGATGTAAATAATTCTTTAATTTTGTTTGCAGTAATGTACCTTATATGCATTTACCTTTGATATAGTGAATGGTATATAATTTTAACTGCTTTCAATGATCCAAATAAGTTAGAGGTTGGTAACAGTTTTTTTAGTAAATCTTTGCACAATTATTTTATTGAAGAATAGAGCTTATGTATTTTTATATAATGCTACCAGACAACCATTGTTTCTGGTTAAAAAAAAAAATAGCATTACAACTGATTGTTTTATGGCTCTATAATTGGTTCTTTCTGCTGTCTTTATGGCAGTACTGAGTGCTTTATGCCTGTCACAGTCCTAAAATGTCATGCTTCTACATTTTTTCTGTAACTAGTAGTACACTGGAGAAACTAAAGTTCCATGTAGTATAAAGAATTGTGATTAATTCTCTGTGATCATAATTGGCTAAGTTACATGTTCTTCCCATGGATGTCAAGATTCACCTCTTGAGCTTTGATGTATTTCACTTTCAAGGTGTATTTCTTGAAATCCTTATCTCGAACACAAAACAAGTTAGTTAAAATCCAAGATCTAGTCATAACCCTCTGTGTTATGAATAGTGTTTATTTTCTTTGCATTGTTGTTTATTTAAAGTAGCTGCTGTATTCTGTCTTGTAATTTCCTGGATTGCATTTTAAACTTGGTACACATGTATCTGCTGTATTTGTTCGCAGTTAAGCAAATATATGAAATGCTTGCTTTTCTTCTTTTGCAGTCCTCCTTTAACAAAATTTTTCCTTGAATGTGGAAAATTGGTGCGGACAGATAAAAAACCTGCTCTTTGTAAAAGCTATCAGAAACTAATTGCTGACATCTGGCACAGAAACAGGTTTGTCCTTTGTATATTGTTTACTCTGTTACAAATGTCTGTTTCAAATGCTGAGCAAAGGCCATTTCTGGAAGTGCACTGCAGAATTGCTATCTTTGACAGGTAATTACATCATCTCTCTCTGGCATCACAGATGAAGCCACTTCCTTGAAGTGGTGACATTATGGGTTTCTACATAGCCGGCATTAGGCACCCACCGAACCCCGTGGCTGTGGCGAGTCCCCGATTATCACCTCGCGAATGAGAGCCCCCATGTAGCAGCTGTGGGTTTCTCTACCTTCTCCATTCATTTCGGCACCTTGTGGATGTCTGCATTGCTGCATGACGTGATGTCACCAATCAGCAAATCAAAACATTTTTCCACTGCATACTGGTCTTTTTGAGATTTGATGTGGGGAGGGGCTTCTTTCTGAAACATGAAGTTTGGATCATGTTAACTGTATTTGAACTCCTAGTCTGCTAAAGTAATGCATAATGAATGTACATTCCAGGTCACGCCTCCCACAAGTTGTACAGCAGTTTTCAAGTGCTCTTAAACCACAAGAGTAGAAGATGCACACCACTGCATGTGTTAGAAAACGCTGTAATAGTTGTGATGGGCTTCTTTTCCTGTTTGTGTTGCATTCCTTTATAGTGTGGCGTGTTCTTTCATTCTTCTTTAGAGGAACTTGTAGTGACAGAAAACATTGTGAATGCATGATTGCATCCCATCTCATGCTACTCATGACCTGTATAAACATCATTTTGATACAGTAAGCCATAAGAAACTATTCATATCATCGGCGTTGTGTACTCTGCTGTATGTAACAGAAATAGTGTCATGTTTGGGCCCTGTTTTCTGCAGCCCCTTAAAACATACTATTGTAGGTTTTGACAGCAGTTGTAATTCACAAACTGATCAATGGATTTAAACCGTCTATTAAATGAGAACTGATGGTTGGCCACCTACAAGTAGAGAAGGCCAGTAGGTGGCAAGAGGTGACCCTGAGGTAGAGGAGAAAGGGTGGTATGTGGGTGACCTAAAGGAGTAACTAACTGGAGGACATGAGATTTAGAGTACAAGTTGATGCTTGCATGCATGCTCCTCTACATTTACACACAGCATCTGGTAACCTCCAAGCCAGCGCAGTGTGACCTTGGAGTTAGAATATGTAGTTTGTAGGGGATCTGGAAAATGCAGCCCCTTGTGTCTGGAGATACAACCCATCTACATAAGCAGTAACTTTGTATAGTGTTTTAGGGTCTGTGTGCATTTTGCTTGGGAAGCTATATCAATGGGGGAAAAGTGCAGGGTCTTTGGACAGAGATGTTAGATGTGATCCGTGCTATAGAATCTCTTCATCATCTGTGGTCTTTTTGACCTAGGCAGGTGATTACAGATGACACCACAGTGATACACCAGGTCTTGCCATCTGTGCATACTGGCTGTATTAGCTTGGGAGTTCACTCTGAAGCATTGTTCAACATTTCAAGCTTCCTGCATTCCATCACAGCAAAATGTAGTAGCAGACACGCTGGACAGGACCAGGACTGACCCTCATGCATGGAAAGTAAATGGGGGGTGGTTCCAGGATTTGACCCACTTGTGGGGAGCACCTCAAAGAGATTTGTCTCTTTTCAAAATGGAGCAAAACAAATTTTGGATCAAGACTGTTTGCAGGGAGGCCTGGAAAACTGATGTTTTTTTCATTTTCCTGGTCGAGAGTGTTCCTTTATGCTTTTCCACATTTTCCACTGATTGCAGGGTCATTCTAAAGATTCAGAAATACTCTCTTAAGTGATCATTGTGGTTACTCCCTTCTGGCCCAGGCAACAGTGGTTCTTCCTTATAGCATTGGCCAAGGACAATTAATACATGCTTCCTCACAGAATGGATCTTCTAACACAAAGGTGGGGTTGGGGGGGTTGATGCACACTAGTCTGAAAATTGTACAACTGACTGCATGGATGATTAAATTTTGATACCTTTTAAGCACCTTGTTTCTGAGAACGTGCAGCAGATACTAAAGGAGGCAAGAAACACTGCTACCTGGGAATCTTGCATTGCTAACTGAAATCTATTTTGTAGTTAGTGCAACTTTAATAAACAGAGGTACATTCAAGGATTCTGTACCACTGGTTCTTCATTATTTTTGAGTTACTATCCTCTGGCCTGTGTTATTTAGGTGCATCTGTCAGAGATTTCAGCTTGTCTGTTGATGGATCTTTGTTCTTTCTTCTCAGACTTTGGATGGTCAAGCTGTTCTTGAAAGGGGTTTTAAATTTAAAACTACCTAGGAAACAGGTGGCACCTTTTAGGCACTTATCTAACTTTGTGTTGGAAAGTTAAAGTTGTCATTTCTGTTGAACTAGCTCAGCAAGCTGTTTTATGATTCATGATTTGAAAGACTGTTTTGCTTATTAGCGTCTGCTAGACAGTGTCTGAGTTGCAAACTGTCATGGTGGGTAAACCCAATTTGATATTCTGTAGAGATAGGATCACTGTATTCTTTCCTGAAATTAAAAAAAAGGAAGAAAATATTTTCCATATGCTGGACATATCTAGGCAATTTTTGTATTATCTTGAAAGAAACGAGTCCTTTTGGAAGCCAACAGCTGTGTATTTACTATCATGGGACTAAAAAAAGGGCAAAACGTGTCAAAGCAGACTATTTTCAGATGGTTGTCCCTTGTTACTGCTTTTTGTTATTTTCACTATGGTCAGTCACTTCCATGCAGGATCAAGATATATTGGCACACTGGAAAGGGGTGGGCTATAGAAGCATTCTAGAGTCAGCTGCATGGGCCTCTGTAAATACTTTTATAAAGCATTACATTTTGGATTCTTTCTCTTGCGCAGGTCCAGAATAGGCTTTGCTAAGCCCATTCTGCAGGGGCTTCTGGATCCCAATCCTTTCTCCTTGCAGGTTGGATAAGCTCTGGTAATCTACCCATATAGCTACGACTACTGCAAGAGTGATACTTATGGATATGGTATAGTTGTGCAGGTTGCACTTAACATAACAGAATTTCAAAATAATCACTATTGCAGCAGCTACACCCACCCTCCACCCCACTTCTTGTCTCTTTGTAGTTAAGTATTTACATAAAGTTGTGCTAACTTTTTTTTTCAGGACAGTAGGCTCTTTCCCTTTTGCGGGATAGTGTTTTTGGCAGTCAAGCTGCTGTTTTCTCCCTGTGGAGCACTTGTTATAGAAGCTTCGATGCATGTGTGGAGGGGACCCACAGACGTTGGAAGTCTGTGACTGGCTCTTATATCATGAGCAGGATGAAATGCATATACCTAAAGGCCACTGCAGCAGTGGTTTCTCCAAATATACTTTTATGGTAACAGCTTATATAACTACTTTTTTGGCATCTGAAAGAGAAGGAGGTGTGGATTGTAAACTTCTAGTGGGTTAAAATTGTAGAATGAACCAAAATAGCTGTTTTACTGCAGGGGAAGTACATGGTGTCCCCTCCAGTTTTAACATTCCACAAATAGGAAAGTTTATTAATCTATATTTGTACACAGTAATGCTAGTAAATATGCATAAAGTGTAGCATTTATCCTAGAACTGCTATGCATGATATTCTTTTAGGTTTAATTTAATTTTTCTTATTGATAAAATAATTTTAGCTATAGAGTACATTTGATAATGACAGTTAACGTAGAGGTGCATTCAGTAATTGTCAGACCATACCCCCTGGTTTTAAAATTTCATGTACAGTCAAGATTCTCTGGAAAGGCACTGGAGACTTTTTTTTCCAACAGAAATTAGAACTGTTTTTAATGACTGGAAAGGACTGGCTTCAAAAGGTAGGAAAACTTTATTTGAGTGAAGAAACTCTTTCAGATTGACTGTAGTTTATATGCTGAGAGGGTACATTAATTCTAATACACTGTAATTGGTCCGAAATTAAAGCATAGTCAGTGAATTGTAGTGGAGCTGTGTGGAAAGGTGAAAGAATGACTGCTTAACAATAAATCTAAAAAAATAAAATCGCTAATTTATCAGATTACAAGCTGTCAGTTTTATCTTTTATTTGTAGGCAAACTCTGAAATTTTGAGATTAGTCATGCCAAGCAAAAGTATTTAAAGCTTAGAGAACATGCTTTTGAGGGTGACATCAATAAAATTAGTGTCAACAGAATAGGGATTTGTTCCATAAACCTAAGGACATATTGCCGAAACATTTGCTAATCGTTATGGTAGCTTGTACCCCAACAGATCTGAAGTAGGAGATTCATTTGTCTGCAACCTGTGGGTTATGGATCCGATATCGGATTCGAACCGGCATGGTTTTCCAGCTATGGATCCGAGCTCTCAGCTCCTCTCCTCACCCATAATGCCCTGCTCTCCCTACATGACCTCAGATCTAGTTTGCCGCGCTGGTGACCAGACTGGATTTTAGAGCTCTTCAGCTAAGTGTATTTTCTTGTATTTACAAGCGTTAAAATTTAAAGTTTTAGTCAGTTTTGTGTGGAAGTGTTAGGTTCCCTATCCTTTAAGTTTAAAATTTAAAGTTTTTTGATAACTTTTATAACTTTTATTTATCCCTCCCCTCGCTGGTGTGTAGTGTGTGTTTGGGCCTGTGTTTTGTGGCTAGTTAGCACTTATTATTTTAAAAAACCTTAGAATGTCTGAAGCCCCTAAGGCTTTCTTTTCGAAGTGCTCCGAATGTGGCCATAAGCTTTCTTCTGCTGATGGCCACACTCGGTGCATTCTATGCCTTGGGGTTGAACACCTCACTTCTGGATGTTCCATTTGTGAAGGGTTCAACCCCAGGGCATTGAAGGAGCGGAGGTCGAAGCTGGTCCTGGCGGGACTTCTGCCCCCGGACACGGCTTCGGCTACCGCTCCTTCAGGGGGTACCATGTCCTCGGTTCCCTCCTCTCCTGCTCCCCCTCCTCCACCTGGGACTCAACCTCCCTCTAGTGGTTTGGAGGAGAGGGAAGCAAGAAAAAAGGACCGGAGAGAGAAGCACCATAAGCGGCGGGCCGAGACCTCTGTTTCGGCCCCGCCTGCCAAGCGGGCTTCTCCTCCGGCCTCCTTGTCTACTGTCTCTCCCCCTCCTCGGCTCCGGTCTCCAGTATGCTTCTCACCGGGACCTGAGGAGGAGGAGACCCGATCTCCGTCGAGGCTATCGAGGAGGCACTCAAGGCCTACCTCGGTAGCCTCGTAGAGATCTACATATAGTTTATCTGACGCTGATTTGGACCGGATGATGAGAAGGTTCATCCAGGCCCAGATGCAGATGGGAGTGCTCCTGCCTTCCCCCCCTCTGGGGGGGAGCTCGACCCCCTTTTTCAAACCTATAGCTCCTTCTCCAACCCGCTACCCGGGTTCGGAGCGATTGGAGCCGAGCAGCCGGGCGGGGTGGGTCGGCGCCGATAGTACTAAGTACTTCGGATCCGACCCTGCCCTCGAGTGCTTCGGATCCGACCTCTCGGAGCCTGGATCCGAGCTTCGGATCCAGGGGGATTAGTGTTCCTTCGGCGCCGTCGGTGTCAGAGCGCACTGCCCCCTCGGATCCGAATGCCTCGGCGCCGGCTCCGATCCACTCTTTGGATCCGAGGGGGAGCCGATTGTCGGATCCTTTGGTCGAGGTTGGCTCCCCCTCGGCTTTTGATGTAGTGGAGAGGGCCCTGTTGAGGGTTTCCGGACCTCTGGCACTTGCTTCGGCTCCGTCCCGCGCTCCATCTGCACTGGGTCAGGCTTCCACCATCTGGCCACTGGGACAGCCCGCTCCATTGCCCCAAGCTGTTCCATTGGAACAGGACACCGCTTGCGAGGGTTCCTCGGACAGTCCCCCTGAGGATGCACCTCGCAAGCATACGTGTAAAAGGAGGCACATAGACTCCCCCGAGTCTCTCACAGAAGACACGGATTTGGAGGAAGGGGAAGGCTCCCCAAGATCACCCCCCGAGGATGTCTCCTTTGGAGACATCATGGAAATGCTTCGCATAAGGGGGGGGTGGTCTGCCCCCAAGTCTTCCTCGGACGAGTCCGTGTTCTTGGAGGCATTTGAAGCGGGCCCGTCTACCTCTTGGGTGTCCCCTCCTGCCGCCCCCCTGGTGGACCTAATTACCACCAGGGCGTGGAAGGAACCGGACACCGTGGAGCCAATCCCCAAAAGGCCAGACCGCATCCTTAGTCCCCCGGCAGACCGTGCCCACTGGAGCAAGGGGCCTCCGGTAGATGCCATGTTGACGGCTGCAGCCACCAAGAGGGAACTTGCCCAGGAGAGTCCCTCAGTCCATCCTCCGAGCAAGGAGTCTCGGATGATGGACCGCTTGGGGAAGCGAATGTTTAGTTCAGCGACCTTTTCAGTGAGGGCGCTAAACTACTTGGCACATGTGATCAGGATGCAGCGCGATCTTATCAAGGAATACGCTGCATCCCCCCCAGAGTCCATGTCGGAGGAGGATAAATTGTTGCACTCCACCCGTATGGCCACTCTCAGGTCCGTGACTAATTCCTCTATGCGGTTACTGTCCCATGCTACGGAGGGAGCCGCTAGAGCTGCAGGGGTAGGCCTAGTTACTAGACGTCAGGCCTGGCTCCGACATTGCGATTTCACGGAGCCCTTCAAGGCGTCATTCGCGAACGCTCCCTTCGATGGTTCTGCCCTTTTTGGCAAAACTGTTCACGATACTTTGACCCAGAGCGAGAAGGATGGGAAGACGCTGTCTGCCGTCGGAATCCGCTTCTCTGTGCCCCATAGGTCCTATTCTAGGAACCAAAAGGGCCAAAAGAAGATGTGGTTCCAGAAGTCGCAGCAGTCCCAACCCGCTCCGGACAACCAGTCCTTCCGTGGCAGAGGAGGACAGGGAGGACGCCGCCCCAGGGGCAGAGGGGCTCCCAGGAACTTCGGGTCCAGAGAACCTTTCTCTGAACGGCCTACGTAGCAGCCCTGAAGGGTTGCCCGGCTGCTCCACTCTGGAGGCAGTCGGGGGACGTTTCTCGGAGCACCTAGCGGCATGGGAGTCCATAACATCAGACCGCTGGGTTCTCCGCATCATATCCAGAGGATACCTCATTCCATTTCATCACATCCCAAAATTGAAGTCCCTCCCCGACGTTCCACCCGGTCAGTGGGAGGCCGCTTTGGCAGAAATTGGCCATCTGCTGAAGAAAAGAGCCATCCAGCCCGTCCCCCCAGACCAGATCGGATCAGGGTTCTACTCCAGGTTCCTTTTAGTGCCAAAAAAGACGGGGGACCTAAGACCAATATTAGACCTGTCACTCTTAAACCTGGCAGTTCCCAAGGAGAAGTTCCGAATGGTTACCTTGCAGTCCATTCTCCCCCTTCTGATAGAAAATCACTGGATGTGCTCTATAGACCTCAAGGATGCGTACTACCACATTCTAATGGACAGACGCTCCAGGAGGTTTCTTCGCTTCCGGCTGGGAGCCAGTCACTACCAATTCAGGGTCCTTCCCTTTGGTCTCACCACAGCCCCCAGGGAGTTCACCAAAGTATTAGCAGTGGTAGCGGCCCACCTGAGGCTTCAGGGGGTACAGGTCTTCCCATACCTGGACGACTGGCTCCTCACCGCCCCAACAAGGCATCTACTGTTATTGGCGCGAGATTCCTTTCTCCATCTAGCTCCCTGCCTGGGCATCACAATAAATGCAGAAAAGTCCAACCTAGCCCCTCATGATTCATAGATTTTATAGGTGCCAGGTTAGACACAAGACAGTTAAGAGCCTTCCTCACTGCGGACAGAGTTCAGAATCTGCAGCTCCAGGTGCGGGCCATCCTCCACTCCAGCTCAGTTCCAGCGGAGTTGGTCCTGAGGGCTCTAGGGTCCATGGCAGCAGCGATAGCTCTTCTTCCTCTCACCAGGTTCAATATGCGGGTCCTTCAATGGACACTCCTAGTTCAGTGGTCTTATCTTGCTCTTCCTATGCATCATCCCATTGCGATCAGCAAGGCTTGCAAGCGGTCCCTCCTGTGGTGGCTCCACTCACAAGATCTCCACAGAGGCCGCCCCTTTTGTGCTTCTCCCCCTCTCGCCGCGGTGACCACGGACGCCTCCCGCCTTGGGTGGGGGGGCATTTTGCAGGCCGGACGGTCCAAGGCACGTGGAACGATTCAGAGACCTTACTGCATATCAATTTTCTAGAGATGAGAGCAGTGCTTTTAGCGTTGCAAGCACTACAGGCCTTTCTTCCCTTAGGAACTATTGCAATTCAGTCGGACAACATGTGTCAACAAACAGGGGGGAACCAGGTCTTACCCTCTTTGTCGAGAAGCCATGAGAGTGTGGGAATGGGCAATCTCCACCAACCGCTTTCTCATCGCAACGCATATTCCGGGTCGGTCCAACATCCTTGCAGACAAACTCAGTCGCACCATTCTCTCCCCTTACGAGTGGTCTCTCAATGCTCAAGTAGCGAAACGCATCTTCGCATGGTGGGGAACTCCTTGTTGCGATCTTTTTGCGTCTCCCTCAAACACCAAGTGCGACAGTTTTTTCGCTCTAATCCCTCCTCCCGGAGATACCCCAAGAGATGCTCTGGTGCATGCTTGGCCCCCCGGTCTTCTTTACGCTTACCCCCCCTTTGCCTCTAATGCTCCAAGTTCTTCAGAAAGCCTCTCGGTTGGGGTGCAGAATGATTCTCATTGCCCCATTCTGGCCTCGACAGATCTGGTTCCCTTTCCTAAGGTCTCACTCAGTGAATCCACCTTGGATTCTAGATCCCATTCCGGATCTGATATCTCACCCGTCCCATCTATCAACCCCGAATCTGGACAATCTGAAGCTAACTGCTTGGCTGCTCCAGTTCCACTCCTAATCAGGACTCCCGGTATTTTGTCCCCAGTTAAGGCCATCCTGGTAGCGGCTCATAAACCATCTACCAGGAAAGTTTACCGCAGCAAGTGGAAACGGTTCTCCATTTGGGTGGAGCGGCAAGGTCTAGACCCCTTCACAGTTCCCCTTCCTGTGGTGCTTGACTTCCTAACCACTCTTTTTAATGATGGTGCCAGCAGTTCCACGGTCAAGGTGCAACTTGCGGCAATTTCTCACTATCATATTGGTCATGACGCCAGTCCACTGATGTCTGCCAAATTGTGTAAGATCTTCCTAAAAGGTACTTTTCTCCTTAGACCCCCTGTAAAGCAAGTGGTTCCTCCTTGGGACCTTTCTTTGGTTCTTCAGGCCTTGACCGCTCCCCCCTTCGAACCTGCGGCCACGGTAGATCTGAAATTTTTATCTTTCAAGACGGCCTTTTTAGTAGCCATTACCTCGGCCAGGAGAGTTTCAGGACTTCAAGCCTTATCCATCAAGCCTCCTTACTTGGTCTTTCATCTGGACCGTGTATACCTCAGGACCAACCCGTCCTTTCTTCCTAAGGTAGCTTCTGAAGCAAATATTAATCAATCCATTAATCTCCCTGTTTTCTTTCCTAAATATCAAAACAAAGGTGAATACAAGCTACATTCCTTAGATGTTCACAGGCAACTTCGATTTTATCTGAACAGGACAGCTGGTCATAGGCAATCCGACCAGTTGTTTATTTCCTTTGCTAAATTCAATTTGGGTAGACCAATTTCCAAAGTCTCCTTATCACGCTGGATTTCGCAGTGCATCTTATTGGCTTATCAAGCTTCTGGGAGGCCCTTGCACGGAGGAGTACATGCCCATTCAACCCGGTCAGTCTCTACTTCAGCGGCCTTTAAAGCTAGGATTCCTCTGGATGATATTTGTTCAGCAGCCACTTGGGCTTCATCTCATACCTTTATTTCCCACTACAAGTTGGATATTACATCTAGAGGTAGAGCATCCTTTGGCTCCGCGGTGCTCCGGAATATCCTTCCATGACGGCCGCCCAAGATTCAGGTAGCTGGGGACTCTGTCCCACAGGTTGCAGACAAATGAATCTCCTACTTCAGATTTAGAAGTTATGTACTCACCATAACGTTCCATCTGAGTAGGTGTATTCATTTGTCTGCAACCATCCCGCCCTCCTATCCCCCAGGCCTTGTCAGTTTCCTGCATATTATGTATTACCCTTTCTAGGGTATTTTTATTGATGGCAAACTCGATCTGAGGTCATGTAGGGAGAGCAGGGCATTATGTGTGAGGGGAGGAGCTGAGAGCTCGGATCCATAGCTGGAAAACCATGCCGGTTCGGATCCGATATCGGATCCATAACCCACAGGTTGCAGACAAATGAATACACCTACTCAGATGGAACGTTATGGTGAGTACATAACTTCTAATTAGCTACAAGAGTTGAAATTGGATTGTTATTTGAGGACATCCGATTTACCCAGATTAGACCAGGAGTAGTTACCTGCATTGCTTGTGGAGATTTCAATAAAGGAGATTGATTAGGTATTCTGAGAGAAAAAAAAAGCAAATCCCCTGGACCACATAGAATTCCATTGTAAATGTATTTGCAACTGAAAAAAGAGTTCATTAAAAATTTGTTTTTAAGTAGTCATTTGTTTGTCATAAGATGGGCAATGATTTCCATCTTGTTGAAAGAGGAGAAGGATCCCAGTTTCAGGTCAGGTTATATTAATGAATCTTCCTTCTAAGTCATGTCACGATTATAAACTGTTCACTTTTATTGTGGTGAAGATGGTGGCCACATTTTTGCTTTATTCAGTGCAGCTGGACTAAATTATGTTTGTCTTAGGGCATGCTTCATTTGATAACTTAATAAAGACCTCTTTATTAATTGTGAATACATCAGAAAAGGGATATGCCCTACAAGCTGCAAACCTTTGATGCTGAAAAGCACTTATTACACTAATTGTCTTTACTTCTTTAAGACACTGTTGCATGTGGGATTTCCTTTTAAGTCTGCAGAATTGATTCTGTTAGTTTGTAAGGTTGCAACAGCAAAAATTAAAATCAGTACCATGCTTTTTAGGAAGTGTGGGCAAAGATGCCCCCTTCTTCGCCTCTTTTTGCGGTATATTTAGAAACTGTGGTAGCTAGATTGAATATGGCTTCCATACGGGAGTATAATATCTTGAAGATGTAAAATGATGTATTATTCCATAGAATGGGAATCCTTTGAGACACATAGCAGTCTTTCCACTATGTTCTATTTATGTCCCAGGCAAAGTTCAGGTCCTTGAATCTAGTGTTTCTGGTGCTGTTTGTTTTGTGGATGTGCAAAAGACCCATTAGATCTAGATCTGTGGATGTCTTGCATGCCGGCTCGCCTCTTAGTAACCTGCAGGAGACTGAGTACAGAGATAGGGCCTTAAGCCAGTCTGTGTAGGGGTATTCATACCCTGGATTCTCTTGCTGAGGAATTTTTGAGAGCATTCCAACTGTTGTAAGTGCCTGGTTAGACACATTCCAAAGGGGGCATTGTACTCATTGATGGGTCGGATAAGGTCTGAATAGTGTGATACTGTAATTTCCTTGGACCTGGATACTACAGCCTTGCTTATGAGTTGGGCGACATAGAATGATTTTTGTATTATTTTGGTATATGTTGGTTGAAGACCAGATTACACATGTGTTCCCAGATTAACTACTGGTTCAGGTCTTAAGGGTGTTTTATCAATGGAGTAATTAGGTTTGGTGGATGATTTCTCAAAGGACACTATAATGTGTTGAGTTTAATCCATGTCTTTGGCATCAGTCATTTAGACCTCTTGTAGGATGTCTGTTTTGTGGGGCTCCCAATTTACAATCATCTGTGAACTTCATGAGCAACAGGCCTTTGATATTAGTCTTGACTTCTGAAAAGTAGATGCCAAACAGCAGCGGGTCCAGCACAGAGCCCCGTCAAATTACTTCAGTTAAACACTAGGCAAACAATCTTTAAACTATTACAAGCCTATCCCATAACCAGTGGTAAGAATCAAACCCTGTACCTTGTATCTGTGAGGTAAAGACCTTTGCCATTATGCCAGTCTTTTCATTAAGCAGTTTGTAAATGTGTACTTGCCAAGTAACTGAAATGATGCTTAGAGCTTTAAGGCATGGAAAGGAATACAAACCATATCCTATTTAGTTGCTCTCAGACTTGTAGGACTGAGTTAAATGAGCAATAAAAGTAACTGGAATAAATAGCTGGGTCGATGATTTGCTACCAGTAAGTAGATCTGATATTTGCCAGTGGTAAATATGTATAGGCACTGGAGTTTGCTGATTAGTAGAAATTTAAAGTTTCTCAGAAATGTTCTGGGGTTATTGTACTGGGAAAAGTTCCTCTTTAAGACCCTGTCTAAAGGAGTGAGATTCTGCAGCCATTAGAGAGCAGACTCTTTTAAGATCTAACTCTGAGACCACATCATTTTGCCCGTTTGCCACCTAGCAATGAATGATGTCCTTCTGTATCACTGTTGCAGTATTCAAAACAGAAGGGATCTCCTGCCCAGGGCAGCCCAACGTGCAGCCAGTATATAAAAGCCTAATGATTTTGTATGTGCCGAATGGCACATTTATGCTCCCCACACAGAATGTAGGGCATAAAAGGGACATACAGGCACAACTTCCTAGAACAACTATGCTGGCAGTTTGAATGCTATATTTGCTAGTTGGTCTGAATGCCTTGTTGCTGTACTGAATACTTTGCACCAGATAAATGCTCCATTGGGGTTGTTTTTTCTGCTTTCTTGGATCTTGTATTTTATTTTGCTACTTGGAGTTCATGTCATCCAAGAAAGGAAAATGTCAGTGTGGGAGGCAGATTCTCCACAAGGTTCATCATGAACAATGTCTGTTTTATTTGGGTGATTTTCCCAACCATACCTGTTGTAGTTATCTGTAAGATATTTGTGCCTAAGACAGTCAAAAGCCGTTTGTCTTCCCTGACCATTTATCTTGAAAACCAACCACTTAAACAGATAGCCCAGGGTACCATGGCTGAATCCTTTAACTCTGAGATACTCCGGCTAGGTTAGAAGAAGGCTGAGAAATCTTGGCTGGATTCTTTAACTGTCCAGCCTCCACCAGACATCCATCTAGAAGCCGGTAATAGCTCTGTAGGTTGTTTGACCTGTACATTGGATTCTTCTGCTGCAACACCATTGGAGGCCGTCATGGACCCGTCTTTCTGCATGTCTTTTGATGCTTTGCAGGCATCTGCTCCCAGATGTTGAGGAGGAACCACAATTAATTATCTCAGAGGGTCCTAGAGGGATTCCACAGATATTGGTTGGGGAGGAAGTTCCAGGTTTTCTTATCGAATCTCATCAAAGATCAGAACCTCCGGTATTTGTTAGGGCTGATGTCCCTTCCAAGAAAAGGCAAAAACTGAAGCATGTTTTTGTCCTTCCTTAAGATCCTCAAGGGGAATGGAAAGATTTTACTCGGGGCTTGTTTTCTGCCTTGATGACCCTGAAGCCTCTGAAATGGATTTCGGCACCTGTTCCTCCTTGGACCTCTACCTCTTCTAAACAGCTTAGGGAAACAGATTTCTTGGATGAAGATTCAGTGTCTTATAAGGGGTCTTTGTCCTGTTCTTCACAGATGCCTTTGACTTATGGCTCTGATGACGAGGAGTCTGTTAAACCTGGCTCTCCTTTTGAGGAATTGCCCTTTGGTTATGCAATTGCTAGGTTAATGGAATACTTTAAGTGGGATTCTTCTCAAGTGTCTGATATTCAGAGAAGATATTCCGAGTTACTTCAGGTGGATTCTCTTAAACCATCGACAGTTCCTCCTGTGTTCTTGCCTTGTTAAATACTTGTATTGCTTCTTCCAGGTCTCCTCATTCTCAGCCTCCTGCTGCTAAGAAACCTGATAGGATCTATAAGGTTCATAAGGATTGTCAGTTTTTATTTAAATGTCCTTCTGCTGTGCCTGCTGTGGTGTATGTCTCTTCTGGCAAACCTTCTAAGCTTTTACCCTCTTCCAAACATTTGCCCTCTCATAAGGATAGTAGGGCAGTGGAGAGGATTGGTAAGAAAGTTTACACTGCTTCTGCTTTGGCCTTTAGGGCTGTTAATTACCAAACCCACATGACTGGGTATGCTCAGGCCTTGATTGCTCAGGCTTGTCAGGTTATTTCTGACCTTCTTGATTCTGAAGACAAATCTTCTGCCTTCTCTTTTTGAGGTTCTGCTTCTCAAGTGTAGTTATGATGCTGCTGTTGCCTCTTCTAGGTCAGCGCCTTTTGGGTCTTTCATGAGGCGTTATTCTTGGCTTTGTCTTTAGTCTCTGCCTTATGACATTAAGACTAAGTTGTTGGCTGCTTCTTTGGATAATAAACATCTTTTGGGGGTGGCTGCTGCTGACATGTTTAAGTCTCTTCAAGAGAAAGGCAAAGCCTTGCAGGGCCCTAAACATATTCTGTTTCTCCTGTCCCTATGTTCCCCAGAAATTATCCTTCTAGATCTGTTTTTATGTTTTTGTTTGCAGGCCTATAAGGACAGGAAGAGTGGGAGGAGAGCTAAGGCTTCTCAGATTTCCAAAAGCCTCCTTCTCTTTGACATTTCACCCCCCCCCCCTTCAGACCAGGTTCCTTTGTCCCTTCAGGTTTCCCTTTGTTTTCCAATTTGGTGTCTCATCACTTCAGACTCTTGGGTTCTTATTTTATCTGTCAGGGTTACTTCATGGTATGGAAGTCTATCTCTCTCTCCTTTTTTCAAGGATTCCTCAACCTCCTGTAGAGCAACTTCCTCATTTTCCAGAGGTTCTAGGGTACCTGGTGAACCAAGGAACCATTCAACCTGTCCCCGCTTCTCAAGTGGGAAAGGATTTTTATTCCAGGATGCTCCTGGTCCCGTTGAGGGAGGGAACTTGGAGAGCTATTCTGGATCTGTCCTCTCTCAACTCCTTTCTCAAGGTCCTTTCTTTTCGTATGCTTACGCTTCAAACCCTGTTTCCTCTTTTGTTACCCCAGGCTTTTCTGGTGTGCAGGGAGTTTCTTCAGGCCCTGAGATTCATGGCCTCATTTATTCCAATGCTTCCTCTTGCCACACTGCATATGTGGAAGCTTTAGTGGTTTCTCAGGTCAGTTTGGCTGCAGCATTGTCACCCTCTGGATTTTAGTGCACCTCTCCTTCCCAGGCTAAAGAAGGAATTTGAGTGGCGGATTCAACAGTTTGCTCTCAAACCAAGCCGACCCTTTCAGCCTCCAGTCCCTTCTCAAGAACTGTTCACTGATGCCTCAGACATGGGGTGGAGGAGGCTTCTTGTGGTCACCTGAAAGGTCAGGGTCTCTGGCCTCCCCATCAGCATCAGACCATGTGAGCATCAAAGAAATGGCAGCTCAGATTCTGGCCCATTCAGGCTTTTCACCCTGTATTCTCTCCAGGCTCCTTGAAGGCATACACAGACAACATACCACATCACTGTAGTGTTGACAAGCAAGGAGGCACAAAATCTGACTTCCTCTTCAGGATGGCTCTTCAGGCTTGGGAGGTGACTCTTAGCTGTCAGTTAACTCTTCAGGCAATACACATTCCTTCAGAGCACAATCTAGTAGCAGACTCTCCAAGCAAGTCCAAAATACAGGCTCGCGAATGGATGCTTCACAGAGTTGTATTTCTGGACATTGTTGATTTGTGAGGTATTCCTCGGGTAGATCTTTCTGCCCCCCTTCTGAAAAGGCAGCTTCCTGTCATCTGCTCCAGAGTACCATGGCATCTGGTGTGGAAGATGGAAGCCTTTTCTTGGGGATGTTTCTTTATGCTTTCTTCTCTCTTTCTGTAGTTCAAAGAGTCTGCAGATGATTCAACTGGGCTCCCCGAAAATCTTGCTAGTGACTCCCTTTTGGCCAAGACAACACTGGTTCCCCCTTTTAATGCTTGTGGCCAGGGCAATCACCACAGGTTACCTCACCGGTTGGAATATCCTCACACAGGAGGAGTCTCTTATCCATCGTCACTTGCCCACTCTTCAACTGACATTGTGGGTGGTAGGGTTTTGATCCCTTTTAGGCACCTCTTTTCTGAGGAAGTGCTCAGAGTTTTACAGGAGGCAGGGAAACCCTCTACTAGGAAATCCTGTATGTCCAAATGGAAAATATTTTCTGTCTGGCGCCATGCTGTTGGGACGCTTTTTCACTTGGGGTCCCTCTGCTCCCCTCTTGTTTGTGTGAATTGCTTCAGTCTAGCCTGGCCTATTCTTCTGTGAAGGCCTATTTGTCAGCCATTTTTGATTGTCTGCCCTTGAATCCACCTTTGACTTCTCATTTTGAGGTCAGTCAGTTTCTTAAAGACATCCTGCATATTAGGCCTCCAAGGACATCTATTCCTCCTCCTCCTTGGGATCTTAATTTTGTTTTGGAAAAATTGACTCTGGCACCTTTTGAGCCTGCAGACTCTGCTTCTTGTCAACTTTGTACCTGGAAGGCTGTTTTTTTGCTGGCTCTTACTTCTGCTTGGAGGGTTTCTGAGCTGCAGACCCTTATAGCCATTCCTCCTTTTTTGTTTTTTCACAGGGATAGGGTGTCCCTTCATACTAACACTTCTTTTATGCCCAAACACAAGTGAATACATTGTTCTTGAATCAGTTGGCATAACCTTTTCCCTTCTCCTTTGTCTGCTAGTGAGAGGATCCTGCATACCTTGGATTTGTACAGACAGCTCGGGAACTGTTTGGATAAAACTAAAGTCATTTGTAAGTCTGTTCAGCTTTTTGTTTCCTTTCATCCCAGGACATTGAGTATGGCTGTTTCTAAGCAAATCATTTCCTTCTGGATGACTAAGGTCATTTCCTTTTGTTATTCTTTTCATTGTAAATCTCTATCTACTTATGTTAAACCTCATTTCACTAGGCCTTTTGCCTCTTCTGGTGCCTTATTCAAGGGATTGGACACAAATTCCATCTTTGAAGCTGCTACATGGTATTGAACACATACCTTTACTAAGCATTATAAGTTAGATATGATCTAGGGCCAGTGCATGCTTTACTGAAACCATTTTATGTGGGTTTGTTGAGGGCTTTTTCTGCCTTCCACCTCCCATTTTGTTTACTGAGCTTTTTTACTCTCCCTTCTGTTTTGGATACTGCAGCAGTGATATAGAAGGACATAGTACAGCTCTCTAAAACTTATCATAACAGTAGATGTCGTCCTGTTCACTGTTGCATTATTTGCTCCCTCCATCCAACTTCCTTTTGTTTGTTCTGTTTTTTTTTTTTTTAGATTACCTTCTTTTGAGAGTTCCCCTTTTTCTTCTGCATTATTTCCTTCAGGATGTACATGGACTACTTTATCCTACTGCTCTATTCTGGGGCAATTCAGTTCTGGGTAGTTGCATCCGTACGTCCCTACGTCCCTTTTATGCCCTACATTCTGTGCGGGAACATAAATGTATACAGCACATACAAGATCATTAGGCTTTTATATACTGGCCGAGTCTCGGGCTGTTGTAGGCAGGAGATCCCTTCTGTTTCAGATACTGCAGCAGTGCAGAGAAGGACATCTACTGTTATGGTAAGATTTTACACAACTGTACTTTGTGTGGACTTGTTCTATACCACTTTGGGGCTTACATCCTTCAGTTGTTTGACTGTATTAGAAAGTCTTTTAGCTTTTTGTGATTCTAGACTCGGGAATAGTTAATTGAAACTCTTGTGCACAACTTCTGCAGTGGGCTGCCATATAGCTTACTGTAATTTTGACTGCTCTGATGCTATGCCTAGGGCAGTAGGCTCAGGAATGTGCCTGCACATGGTGGAATATCTGAACTGAGAGCTCAGGCATAAATGGAAGCATGCTGTTACAACATTAGTGGAATTTTTGAAATTGCTTTGAATCCCCCCTTTCTTTTTCTAGTTCTGGCTAGCTGCCAATAAGAAGAAGCCTTTTTGCTTACTGCAGAGGACAACAAAGTCTTGATCTTGCCCCCTTCACCCACTGATACTAGCTAAGTCACACTAGAGACTTGCTGTACCTGCCCAGTGTTCACAGGGCTTTAATTTAAGCTGTCTGTGGGGTGGCAGTTATCAGAGTTCTGGCTGTGAGGACTGTCATAAAAATGTCTTTGGGTGTTTCATGTGGTTGTGGATGACCATCTGTTAGAGCTCTTCTGCTGTTCCCCAAAAATGACTTAATTCAGAGACTAAACTGTCTTTACAGAGCTTATGGGACAGGTCCAAGCTATATTCCTCAAAGGTTCAATAGAGGCTGATAATCCTTCACATCAAAACCAAGAGTTACTCCTGTCTCTTCTTGGTTCTGTGAACACAAGGTCCATTATATCCTGATATCCTGACCTAAATAACTTCAAGAGGCATGTCAGCTACGTCATGTCTCAGCTGGTGACTGTATTGGGTTTCATGCCTCCAATGCTGCAGGGTGTTGCTGGATACCTTTAGACATAATAGTGTTTGGAATCCACTGCAACCGCAAGTTCCCTCTTTTCTCTGCCCATAGTACAGTTTTCAGTAGAGAGTGCTTGTCTTTGGTGCTTGTCTTCCACACAGATGTTTAGCAGTGTGCTGCCAGTGGTGTTGAAGGTCTTGTAGGAGAATGACCTCTGACTTAACTGGATGACTGTCTTTTGATGGACCTTTCAAGAGACGCCCTTGGTGTTGTCCATAGAAAGGATATGTTGACTGCTTTTCCTGAGACTGATTATAAACTGGAAGGATTTCTCTCTAATTCCATATCATGATATTGTTTTCCTTAACTTAGAACTGGACCAGTTCCATTTTTGATTATTGTCTTTATTAATGCTGAACTGGACAGTCTCCCTGAATGTCATTCCTTCTAACAGTAAATCTGGAAGGTCATGGTTTAGAAGCTTTGGTGAAAATGCACTGGATGGCCAAGTTCAGAATGTCCTGCACCTTCACATCTTTGATAACTGCTATAATCGTCATGATCCCTTTCACATTCATGAGAATGCAGATGTGAGGTGTCATTGGCTGCAGAATAACCATAGCCTCATGGATCATCTCTTGGTTTCAGACCTCTGTTGTTGAACCTTAGAGTGGTATAGTAGACTGTCTCAATCAATCTGAAGGCAGATTTCCCTTTCCTGCAGCTAAACCTGTTACTGAACCTGATAGATGCTTTTATAACATGCTGGGAAGCTCATTTGAACCTTTCCACAGTTTGAGAAACAAATTATTTTCTATGTAAATACATTTGCTAGATGGATTAGTTTGTGTTCTCATGGTATTGAAGGCTGCAGAGAGAAAACTACTTCCAAAGCCTCTTTTAATCTGAACCAGAATCTAATTCTTCTTGTGATAACTAAACAAATAAGGAACAAGCAGTCCTACCTTCTGTGCAGAGAGATGATGCTGATTTGGCAAAGGGCCACTTGAGAGGCATCATTCCTTCAGCAGTTTACATTCCAAACAAAATGAATATGCTGCCAGGCTTTCTAAGCCATTTGCCCAGTCCTTTTCTGTAGCTGAGGATATGGAAGTTCTTAGAAGATTATCTTCTTTACTATGTATGAGAATATTGTTTTCAATATCTTCTGCTCACTGCAGTAGGATATAGCTGAGACTAGCGGTGGATGCATTCTTCATTCCTAGGCAAGTAAGGTTCAATTATGCCTTCCAACAGTTTTCCCCTGATTTCACACAGTCTTAAAATCCAGGGAAGAAAGATCAAACCTATTCTGTTCAGCACTTAGTCACCATGAAGTATGTGTTTTCATGTTATTAGTCCTTGGATATAGAAATATCTTGCAGTATACGCTGAGGGAGTTTGCCATGGTAGAGGTTAACTCCATCTTAGGGCTCAGCTGTTGCTGTGGGCCCTGGTCTCTTGTAGGTGACTGAAGCTGCCAAGAAGCTTTTTACCTGATAGACATACTGCTAAATAGAAGATAGTCTTCGTTTTGGTAGAGAGGTATCCCGTGTCTCATAGACTTGCCAAGAATACAAGTGCTCCTGGGTGACCTGTTTCTGGCACAGTTATGGTTTGCATCTTAGTATTTCCATGGTCAAAATGCATATGTTATCTCTTTCTCTACCTCATAAAATTGTGGAGGGGAGGACTTTGATCAGTCATCAGCTGGTCAGGCAGCCCCTTATTGGAGTCTGTATTTTCTCTGTCTGGTGAAGAAGCTGTCTCCATGAACTTCACAATTCACTTGGTCACCCACCCTCCAGTGAGTCTGCTAGTTCAACAGTTTTGAAGTTTTATCTTTTAGAAAAGACTTTTCCTAGTGACCATCACTTTTGCTTGCAGAATCTTGGCTCCTCAGGTCCTTATTTTTTGGGAGCCATAGTTGGTCTTTCACAGGATTGAGTATCCTTATCAATCAAATCACATTTCCTTCTGAAGGATGTGTTACAGTTATCCTGTAAGTAGTCTATTTTTGTCATGGCAGAGATTATTGAAATAAGAGCTGTTCACAGTGGGGACTTTGCCTGCTAGCTCAGGTTTCACATGAAGCAAGTGAATGAATTTGGAAAACAGAACCGGTTGGCTCCTTTTCCTTAAAAAAGAAATGGTTAGCAGTTGACAAACAAGTTTTTTGCTAAATGTGCAATCTAATGTCTCTTTCATTCCTCCTCACTGGTGGGTTTCGGATCTGACCCTTGGGTCTGACACAGACGTATTTTTTTCAGACAAGATCCAAGTTTCGAGCTCCTCCCACTTCCCATAATGCACCGTCCCCTAACTCTCTCAGATCTCATTTGCCACCAGCAGAGTCAGACGTGGTTGCTGAGTCTTGAGCAAGAAAGTTTGGTGTTTCCTCAGAAAAGTGCTTCTTTTCTTATTCTCTATTATATTTCCTCCCCTTCTGTTATTGTGTTGGGGTATACCTACCTCTTTTTTAGACTGGCAGTTTGTTCCTTTCCTTTTGCCACATTTTTCTGGTAATAGCCATTGGGCTTTTGTTTTTTCCCCTTTATGCTGTTGTTGCTGTTTAAACAAAAAGGTAGTAGTTTAGTAATATAGATAGTTATACAGGCAGTTGTTTGTATAGAGCTGTTGGTCTTTTGGCTTTCTTCTGGATTGACAGTTTGTTTTTTTGCCGTGCTTTTCCTGTGCCAGTATATCTTTATATTGTGGTGTTTGTGTTGTAGTGCATGTCAGAGAAACCCTCCATCTTTAAAAGGTGTACAGAATGGGGCCATAAGTTCCCACATTCTGATGTACATTCCTTGTGTGTGCATTGTCTTGGTCTGGAGCATCTGTGGTTGACCTGCTTTACCTGTGAGAGCTTCCATCCTAGGGCTATAGCAGACAGCAGAAATAAGTTGATTTTATAGGGCTTCTTGCCTGTTTCTAGTTCCTCTGCAGCAGCTCAAACCCCTTCAAAGAGTGTGGCAGGGTGTTCTGACTCCAAGATGCACCCTCATAAGTCCTCAAGGGCGTCTTCAGAGCCATTCTCCAAAGTTCTGATGCTTTCTGATCTGATGAGTTTGGATCCTAGGCCCACGTCTGCTCTAGCAGATCCAAAGCACTCTGCAGATCCATCCGGTTCTCATCTAATTTCAAGTTCTGAAGCTGCTCCTGCCATCTTGGATCCTAGGACTATGGATCCTATAGCTAGGGTCCCACGCCAGTGCTGGGAATTGAGTCCGCCCCTTCCCTTGAGCTGCAGCAGACTCCTGCTAGGCAGTCCAGGTTCCTGTCAGTGGCTTCTTCCATGTTTTCTAGAAGCCTTTCGGAGGCCGACATGGGCAGGAGGATCAGGAAGATTTTCAAGACTCAGATCCAGTTAGGGGTTTTCTCCGCACCATCCCCTCTGGATTCTGCGAGTGTTTCCCTCCAAGCTCAGTCTCTTTCTGCAATCTGCCCCTTGGTATTGGAGTCTCAGGATCATAGCCAACCGAGAGATCTGGGATGGAGTATGAGGAGCTTCCTTTCCTCCACTCCAACTGTTGCCCTGACCTGCTCAGCTCCATTGTCTTCTGATCACAGTAAGTCACAGATCCAGGATGCCCTGTTGGATCTGGGGGGGAGGGGTTCAGCTCCAACTATGTCAGAGCTGTCTCTTCCCCTCAGCACTTTGGCACTGGACAGTTTGGATCCGATTCTAACTGGAACCCAGGGCTCAGGAATCCTGGCCCTCTCTTATTCAGTAGAGTGATTCACCTGGCCCCTCATTGTTCCAAGTTGTAGAATGGGCCTTCTCTTGCCATAGGAATCTGGTCTGAGCTACGACCCCTCCCATTGACTTCCCTTGGATCAGAGACTTGAGCCTGTCATATCTGTCCAGAGTCAGCCTGTCCAGACTAGCCTTCAAACACTTCCCCCAGTGGGAGCCCCCTCCTCTTCCAAGACCTCCTCTGAACATCCCACAGAGAAGATCCCTCCTAAGAGGAAGTACAAAAGGAGGCACGTTGACTCCCCCTTGGATTCTGTCACAGATGACATGGACTTCGATGAAGGGGAAGGATCCCCCAGATCACCACCACCACCAGAGGATGTCTCCTTGGAGACATTTTAGAAATCCTGAGGCAAAGAGGTGGTTGATCAGCCCAACCTCCTTTCTCAGATGAGTCCATGTTTTTGGAGGCTTTTGTGATTGACCTTGTGGATTTGGTGTCCAGCTGTGCCTAGACAGAACCGGACTCTAGCGAACCGATTCTCAAGCGCCCAGACAAATTTTTACCTCCTCTGAAGGACAGACCATATTGGACCAAGGGTATTCCAGTGGATGCTGTGGTTGTGGCAGCAGCTACCAAAAAGGAGCTGGCTAAAAAGAGCTCCACTGTCCATCTGCCAAATAGGTAGTCCAGAGCAATGGACAGGTTTGATAAGCACAGTTATGCCTCAGCCACTGTTTCGCTGAGAGCGTTGAACTGCCTGGCACTCGTTTGTAGATGGAACTGGTGAAGGAACTGTCAGACTCTCTGGCAGAGATCATGTCAGCGGAAAACTTCAAGAAGGTCTTCCCCTGACTGACAACTCTTTCGTCTTCATCCAATTTTTCCATGAGGCTTATCTTCCATTCCACATAAGGTGCCTCACAGACAGCTGGAACAAGTATTGCTATTCTGAGACATGCCTGGAAGAGGCTGTGTGATTTCGTGGAACTTTTTATGGTGTCCTTTGTCAATGCCCCGTTTGGATCCTCAGTTTTCGGTCCATCGGTAAAAGAGACCCTAACCCGCAGTGAGCAAGTAGGGAAGACCTTATCTGCCATTGGGGTCAAGTTCTCAACTTCTCAGCATATCTTCTCTAGAAATCAGTGCAGTGGAAAGAAAACATGGTTCTGAAAATCTCAGGGGTTTTCTCAGGATCAACGTGGGGATCCTTCCCTGGGAGACTCCTCCCCAAGGGCAGAAGGGGTCTGCAGAATCAGGGCTTCAGGGAACCTTTCTCTGATGGACCCTGTCAGTGCTCCTGAAGAGCTGGCCTACTGGTCATCTCTGGAGGCAGTAGGGGGGTCATTTTTTTCTACACCCTAGCACCTGGACCAATATAACTCATAACAAGTGGGTGCTAAAAATTATATACAGAGGTTGTTTTATTCCCTTTTACCTTCCTCCTTCAGGGAGGTCACAGAGACTCCCAGATGTTCCACCCAGTCAGAGGGAGTTCTCAGTAGCAGAAATACTAAATCTACTGCAAAAAAGTGTAATCCAAGAGGTCCCGACTGGACAAAGAGAATTCAAAACTTACTCTTGCTTCTTTTTAGTGACAGAGAAAACGGGGCACCTGTGATCCATTTTGGATCTAAGCAAATTAAATTTGCTCATAAAGAAGGCGAAGTTCCGAATGGTGATGGTTCAATCCATTCTTCCGCTGCTGTGGAAGGATGATTGGTTGTGCTCAGTGGACTTAAAGGATGCATACTGTTGCATTAGAATAGATACTCTCCAGAATCATCTGCGCTTCTGTTAAGGAGCCAGTCATTTTCAATTCAGAACTCTTCCCTTTGGACTCACCACAACCCCCAGGGTGTTTACCAAATCCATGGCAGTAGTTTCAGCTCACCTGAGACTGCAAGGATTACAGGTGTTTCCATATCTGGACACCTCACTCTTCACTGCGCCAACCAAGCATCAACTACTCCAGACCAGGGATTACTTCTTCATCCTTGACAATCATCTGGGAATCTCTATAAATCTGTCAAAGTCGACCCCATCCCTGGTTCATAGTTTAGAATTTGTTAGAGCTGCCTCGGCCACAATGAACTAAGTTATGGCTCTTCCTCCTTATCATGTTCAGAACTTGAGAGATCATGTCCGAGCTGTCTTAAACTGGTCTTCCCCACCGAAAAGTTGGATACTTCAGGTTCTAGGATCTATAGTGGCTGCCATTCCATTAGTCACACTTGCAAGGTGTTTTACATGATTTCTTCAATGGACCCTAGCTGCTCAATGGTCTATACTCAACCCATCTCTATCTGTGCCTATCAAGCTGACTTCGGTGTGCAGAAAGCATCTCCAATGATGGTTACTGTCTGGCAACCTAACAATAAGCAGACCTTTCCTCCTTCCTTCCCCCTCAGCCACAGTTATCATGGATGCTTCTCAGTTGGGGGGGGGGCATTTCAAGGGAAAGATGGTCCAAGGCACGTGGTCGCACATAGAGACCAGATTGTATGTCAGTGTTCTGGAGATGAGAACAGTCCTTCTCACTTTACAAGCCTTTCAGGACGTTCTCTGTCTAGGAATGATTGCAAATCACACAGACAACATGTCAATGGTGTGGTACATCAGAGGAGGAGGAGGAACCTGCTCTTACCTGCTGTGCAGAGAGGCCATGAGGATTTGGGAATGGGAGATGTCTTCAGACAGTTTTCTTCTTGCAACTCACATACCGGGGAAATCCAGTGCTGTGGCAGACAAGCTCTGCTGGTTCGTCAATCAGTAACAGACTTGATCTTCAACCATTGGGGCAACCTTGCTGTGACCTATTTGCATCCCCCAGAACAACAAGTGCAGCAACTATTTTGCTCTGATCCCCCCTCTGGAAGAGTCCCCGAGGGATGCTCTGGTTCACAATTGGCCCCCCGGTCTCCTCTACACTTATCCCCCACTGCCCTTAATTCCATTGTTTTTCCAGAAAGCAAAGCATTTTAAGTCCTCTGTAATCCTCATTGTCCTATATTGGCCTCGTCAGATTTCGTTCCCCTTGGTTTTCACCCCAGTCAGATGTCCCTCATATTGACCTCTTGGTTTCTCCACTTCATTATTGTTTGAAGGTCTGTGCTTGCTTCCCTCGTCCATGACATTATTTTACCCTCCCAAAAAACAGCTACCAAGAAAGTCTATGGGAGTAAATGGAAAAGATTTGTTTTCTGTTTTCTAAAGAGAACAGTGACTCTTTTTCAGCACCGAGTTTAGTTGTCCTTTACTTCCTTGCATGTCTTTTCGGAGAAGGAGTCGGCTTCTCTACCATCAAACTTCAGTTGACCGCCATCTCCGACTTTCATTCCGGGAATGTTTTCAATTCCCCATCAACTTCCAAACTGTGCAAGGCCTCTTAGAAAGGGATTTTCCTCCTCAGGCCTCCAGTCAAAGATCCCTCCCTGCCATAGGATCTCACTGTGGTCTTGCAAGGCTTAACTCAGAAACCTTTTAAACCAGTCTGTGATTGTAACTTAGTATCTGAAGTTGTTGTCTTCATTTGGTCTTCAACCTGTGGGTTACCGGATCCAACATGGATTCGACTTGGCCGCATATCCAGCATCTGATCCAAGCTCCAAGCTCCTCCCCTACCCATAATGCCCCTGTCTCCTTCCTTCCTTCAGATCTCGTTTACTGCACTTCAGGTCGGAATCGCAATCCATGCTGTTAGCTATGGTTTAGGGTAAGTGACACTTTTTCTCTTAAATATTTCCCTTTTTCTATTCTTCTACCTCTCCTTGCACTCTTTGCGTTGGTTCTTCTAAAAAAAAAATCTCTTTCCTTGTTTAGTCATGTGTGTGTGTGTGTGTGTGTGTGTGTGTGTGTGTGTGTGTGTGTGTGTGTGTGTGTGTGTGTGTGTGTGTGTGTCAGTTTTGAGTATGTTTGAGATCCCCAAACCAGGGTTCCGCAAATGCACAGTGTTTCTCCACTTGATGGCCACACTTTTGAGCGTTGAATGCCTTGGGGCTGCCCACCTGGAGATGACCCGCTCCATCTGTGCTGGGTTTAATCCTTGGGCACTGATGAACAGGAGGAATAAGTTAATTTTGAAGGGCCTTCTTCACCCTCCTACCACCGGGCCCCAGGTCTCTTTTACCCCGGCATCTGCTTCCGTCTCCACCCCGGCCTCTGGGACTTGACCTCCCGCCAAGAGGTCCAGGGATGGAGATAAGCCTTCTAAGTCTAAGGACAGGGCGAGGAAGAGATCCCCGGATTGTTCGTCCTCAGCGGGTCCTTCAGTAAAAGTACAGTCGACTCCAAGGATGGAGTTTCCCTGGCTCCGTTCCCCTCGGTTCTCCCCAGAGCCAGAAGAGCTTCGAACCTGGTCGCCAGCACAGGCTTCCCCTCTCCGCCCCTCTAGCTATTGTCGGTGGCCTCCTCTTCCTGATCCACCCACAGTCTTTCTGAAGTGAAAGTGAACAGGATGATGTTGAAGTTTATCCGCACCCAGATACAGATGGGAGTCTTGCCTGCCCCCTTTCCTTCCGGAGAGGGGGCATGCAGTCTGCGTTCATCCCTATTACTCTTTCTCCGATCCGACCCCTGGTTTCAGAGCCCTCGGATCCGAGGACACTTGGTGTTGAGGTGTCAGCTTTGATGGTACCTTGTACCTCAACGCTGGCCATGGCCTTGAGTAGGTCAGATCCGACCAGCTCAAATCCGTCCGGCTCTTGGAGCCATAGCCTCGGCACCAGATCTGAGGGGATGGTGTCTGCTCTGTGTTTTTCAGAGCAGAGCTTTCCTCTTGGAATCTTGGTGCCTAGACGTTTGGCTCTGGCTCTTCATTGGGTCAAAGGGTTATGGCTCCTTTGATAGTCCCTTCTCAGGAGGTCCGTTCCCCTTCGGCTTTCAATGTGAACGTGATGGAGAGGGTCCTGTTAATCACATCAAGACCCTTGATGCTCTCCCAGTCAGAGGCCCTCACTGAGGAGGTACCTTGCAAACGTACATGTAAATGGAAGTACTTGGACTCCCCACCGGCGTCCCTCACAGAAGACACTGATTTGGAGGAAAGGGAAGGTTCCCAATGGTCACCACCTGAGGATGTCTCCTTTAGAGACAACATGGAAATCCTCCGCCAGCATGCGGGTGGTCTGCCCAAAAACCTAACCTGGACGAATTGGTGTTCCTGGAGGCATTTGGAGCAGGACCCTGTCATTCCTGGGTGTCCCCTCCCCTGGATACCCTAGTGGATCTTATTACATCTTGGGCTTGGAAGGAGCCGGACACATTGGAGCCCATCCCCAAACGCCAGGACAAAATTTTGAGTGCCCCTACGGACAGACCCTATTGGACCAAGGGATCCATGGTTGATGCCATAGTGGTGGCAGCTGCCACTAAGAAGGGGTTCGCTCAGGAGACCTCTGTGGTTCATCTTGACCGAGAGTCCAGAACGATGGACTGTTTTGGGAAGCGGGTGTAAGCTTCAGCGACATTTTCTGTGCGTGCACTGAATTACTTGGCACATGTGATTAGGCTACAGTGAGATCTCGTCAAGGAAATCATTGAGTCTTCCCCTGGGTCCATGTCGGTGGAGGACAGGAAAGTGTTCTCCTCTCGAATGGCCACCCTGACATCTATTACTAACACCTCTATGTGTCACCTCTCCCATGCAACCAAGGGTCCTGCTAGAGCTGCCAGTGCAGGCAATGCCATCAGGCGTCATGCCTGGCTCCGACTCTGTGCCTTTTTGGAGCCCTTTAAGGCATCTTTTACAAATGCTCCTAACAACGGTTCCACACTCTTTTGGAAGTTAGTATGTGACACTTTAGTTCAGAATGAGGATGGGAAGACTCTGCTGTCAGGATCTACTTTTTGGCCCCTCAACGAACCTTCTCTAGGAATCCGCGAGGGGCCAGGAAGATGTGGTTCCAGAAATCTCAGAGCTATTCCCAGGACACTCAGGACTTGCCTTCCCGTAGGGGCAGAGGGAGGTTTGAAAAGACGCCGCTCTAGAGGCAGAGGGATCTGAGAAACCAAGGGTCTTGAGAACCTTTCTCGGAGAGACCTGCGCAGCAACCCTGAAGGGTTGCCCGGCTGCTCAGCTCTGGAGGCAGTCAGGGGTCATCTCTTGCTACACCCAACAGCCTGGGAGTCATTCACTGAAGATTGTTGAGTGTTGCACATTATATCCAGAAGCTATTTAATCCCCTTTCACAAGTCACCACCTCCACCCAGACACCTCCCAGACATTCCACCTGTGTAAACTGAGGATGCAGCACTGGAAATTATAAAACTGCTAGAAAAGCGAGTTATCCAGCTCGTCTCCCCAGACCAGTCCGGATTAGGCATTTATTCCAGGTTCTTTTTTGGTGCCAAAGAAGATGGGGGACTTGAGACCCATTCTGGATCTCTCCATCTTGAACTTGTCAGTTGTCAAGGTAATATTCCAGATAGTCACACTTCAATCTATCCTGCCCTTCCTCAAGGAGAGCGATTGGATGTGCTCGATCAACCTTCAAGATGCGTACTGCCACATCAAAATAGACAGACGCTCTCGGAGGTTTCTCCGCCTCCAACTGGGAGCCACTCATTACCAGTTCAGAGCACTCCCCTTTGGTCTCTCCACACCCCCCAGGGTGTTCACCAAAGTGTTGGCAGTGGTAGCAGCTCCCCTGATACTCCAGGGCATCCAGGTCTTTCCCTACCTGGATGATTGGCTCCTTGTTGCCCCTTCCAGGCATCAGCTCTGTCAAGGGAGGGATTCCTTTCTTCTCTTAGCCCAGCAGTTGAGCATTACCATCAATCTCAGCAAATCTTCACTGGCCCTGGTTCAAGTGTTAGATTTCATTGGGGCTCGATTGGACATGATTCAAATCTAAGTCTTTCTAACCTCTGAGAGAACCAGTCTCTGAAGCTACATGTCCTTTGCATTTTTCAAGCTCAGTCACTGACAGGGGAAATGGTATTAAGGGCATTAAGGTCTATGGCGGCCACAATTAATCTTTTACCCGTGGTTAATTTTCACATGCGGGTACTTCAGTGGACCATCCAAGTTTAATGGTCCATGTTAGACCTTCCTTTGTCTCACCCCATTCGAGTTTCTCAGGTGTGCAGGGACTCTCTTCTGTGGTCCATTCATTTTCTGGACCTTGTACGGGTTCATCCCTTTTTTCCACCTTCCCCCTCGGCCATGGTGACTATAGATACCTCCCGGCTAGGGTGGGGAGGCACTGCTTGGGAAGGACAGTCCAAGGCACATGGTCCCCATACTAGACCAGATTACATATCAACATCCTGGAGATGAGGACGGTGCTTCTAGCGTTGCAGGCTCTCCTTGCGCATCTTCCCCAGGGACGATTGCTATCCAAACGGACAATATGTCTGTGGTCTTGTACATAAACAGGGAGAACCAGGTCTTATCCCCTGTGTCGTGAAGCCATGAGAGTATGGGAATGGGCGACCTTCGCTGCCCATTTTCTGGTGGCAGTGCACATTCTGGGGAGGTCCAGCATTCTAGCAGACAGGCTCAGCAGGTCTGTTTTGATCGCTTATGAATTGTGTATTGCCTTTGAGGTTGTGGACAGAGCTAAAGAATGCCTTATGGTTGTTCTTCACCTGGGAGGCCAACTTTACCTCAAATTTGGCTTTGGTAGACTTTATTTGTCCTGTTAGTTGCTTGTTTGATGAGAGTGCTTTTATCCTGCTGGGTGCTACATCTGCTTATTTTTGCCATGATTTTCTTCCTTCTGTTATATAGCCTATTGATTTTGTGATTCCACCAGTGTGGCTTGTTTTTGGTTAGTTCTGGTGGGTACAACTGCCTGTATGAAGCTATTAACATGCATGTATAGGGTTTCTGTGAACAGTTCTGCATAGGTAGTGGGGTTCTCAGGGTTAATGGGGGCTTGAAATTTTGCCTGTTTATCAGTAAATAGCAGGAAGTTAGCCGTAGTAGTTCCTGAATATTCCAGGGTTAGCTTGGGGGTCCAGGTTTCATTTTTACTTGAAAGGCGACCATTTTTGTGGTCTGACCTTACCAGGGAAGACATTCCACTAGGGGATGTGCAGATCTCTCCCATATTACTGAGGACCAGATCCAGTATGGTTGCACCCCTGGTTGGTGTATTGACAATCTGGTCTAGGGAGTTTGTGTTTACAAAATTCAGGAATCTCTGTGACTGTACGTTTGGCATCATTTAAAATTCCCAGTTAATAGTGACCCATGAATGTAGTATTGGGTTGGATAGTGAGCATTACCATTGTTTAAATACATGGTGTGGGTTTCCTGGGTCATAGAGGGGGGGCTATAGCTTGCAAGGAAGTGGTATTCGAATTTTACCTATAGTTATTTGAACATGGAGCAGCTCAAATGCATTGTCCTCTTTGACCAACCTTGAGGTATATTTATTTTTGATGCAAACAGAGACACTTCCACCTTTAGTCCCTGTCTGTGTAGTTTTTATTTTATTTTATTTGACATTTGTTTACTGGGAAAATCTGACTGGGTAGGAGCCCATTTTCAGAGGAGGCCCATGGAGAAAAGCTCCAGAGACACATTAGCAAAATTACATAGTTACATTGATTATAAGGGAGGATGGCATAATGGTTAAGGTGTTTACCTTGCAGACACAAGGTGCAGGGTTTGATTCTCACGTGGGTTAATTGGCTAGGCTTAAAATGGCCCACAAGGGCAGTTGGTCTAGTACTAATCTATGAACCTATAAAGACTAGTTGCACAACAAAGTAGTACAGTTCGTGGATAACATGAAAATTACAATGATGATAAAACACAATTTATACTAACTTTAGTTCAAACACTTTTAGAGTTGATGCAGACAGTCATGGTGTCTTAAGGAGGTAATGTCTACGAGACAAGTGGACTTTATAGATTATAATAATCAGTTGGAAATGTGCTCTAAGAAAATGAGTATTAATTATTATAGTGTGATTATGTAGTAGGTCGTGTAGAAAAGAGATGAAAGAGGAGAGTGGAGGGAATAGAGGAGGAAGACTGGAGATAGGAGACCGGTGTAATGGAGGGATTGTTGCAGGGTAGAGTATGAATGGAATGAAAGAATTTGTGGTTTTGAGGGAGAGAGGAGGTGCAGTAGTAAGCGAAAAAGTATATTGTTACATCTGTTATATAGTTGCATATGTTGGTCATTAAGGGTGGAAAGGGGTGTTGGGTGGGAATCTAATGACTGGAATAATGTGTTTAGTCCGGGTTTAGAGCATGAGCAGAGCCAGTTGTTAAAGAGGTGATTAAGTAGTTTATGAAAATAGAGTGATTAACTGTAGTAGCTGGTTTAAATGTGTGGAAGGCATTGTTGGTGTGCTGTCCACAGCTTTAAACCATGTCTCAGTGACCGCACAGGCATCAGCATTCTCCAGGGTGATGAGAACTTCTAGGGAGCAGAGTTTTTTGTTTAGACTTTTAGCATTGAGCAGTAATACCTTTAGATTTTCTTTGGTTTTGATTTGCTATGTTGGAAGTACTTTCAGTTTGGCATTGCCTAAAAAAGGCACTATGTGGGAAGACAATGTTTTAGTTAATATTTGAAAGCCTAGAGGGGAGAGGTGTAGAGCATCCCTGGCAAAGCAGCATGGTCTGTTGACCATCTCCTTCCATGTTGACAAATATTGCACCCCCTTAGAATGACTCCAGAAACAAAGCCAGTTATTAAGGTCAGTCATCTTCTGTTGGGTCATCCTTGGAGAAGGTCAAATGCTGTCAGTGCTAGGCTCATACCAGCCTATTGCACATATTCTGAGAGCTTCATAATGTCTCTCTTCATATCATCTAGGGAGGTGTGTCTTCGGTCATTTACACCTACATGGACTATGACGAAGTCATACTGGTACTTTTGTTCCAGTGACCTAAGTGCATGTATAATGTGGCAGATCCAAACCCCTGATAAGCAACTTTGACTTTCTCCTTACTCAGCCTGATGAGATGGACATCAGTGAGTCTCCCAATGGAGTTTCCAATGACCAGAATGTTGGATTATGTTGACTTGCCTTTTGGGCTTAGAAGTAGAGGCTCCATGAATTGTGGCTGTATATGTCGATGTGGGTGTTGTTTTGAAAGAGTGCATTTGGGGCTGCTGAGGGCAATTGTTATGAGTCCTTCATCTAAGAGGTCTTTGGGATTTTAGAAGGTTACGTTTAAGTGTCTCAGCATATTTGGATTTGTCTGCTTTGAATTGTGGATGATGGGTGCAGCTTATGTACTGCTGACAACCTTATTGACATAGGAGTACTTTTATTTGAGAACTTTCTCTCCAGTGACATTATGTAAATGCATCTCTCACATACCATATCAGTTTGTTTGAGAATGAACTGGTTGTCAGTAAGCATGAGGCAATTTTGCATTGCCTCAGGATGCCCATATCCACCAAGCTGGTAACAGTGATAGTGGGAAAGTTCATATCTATGGCAGCAGACCCTTTTTTATTGTTGAGACAGTTGTCATGAGAATATAAAGCAATGTCAGGAATATCCGGTTTGCAACTCTGGGGACAGTGTTTGTCAGTGCAAACTAGTTGTCCTGTGTGCAACTAGGATTGTCGATATTTCAGTGGTGCTTTTACAGGAAAAATGTCACTCAAAGTGTCAGTCTATACAGGGCACTGCCACACACTTGAGGGGAAACTAATAAGGAAGGGGAAACTAATAAGGATACTGAAAATTTAAGGACAAAGTATTTAGCCAGATATTCTGAAGTTAGAAAAAAATCACGCAGTACGTAGAAAAAGGATTAGCTTGTTAAGAATGATGAAAAACGAGAAGTCGTGTGAATGGCTACTACTGGTGCTGGTCTCACCATAGCTTCACTCTACTAAGATACAATGCCCCTTTGCTTTTTCTCTCACCAGAAGCAAACATTAGCACTAATTCCAAGACGAGAAGCAGACCACAGCCTGCTTGGTGATCCAATGTCTTATCCTAGATGATGCAGGTGTCTGTAGTCTTGTTGTAGACTTTTCCTGTTAGATGCCTCAAATAGCAACCAGACCAGTCAGGAACATTAAGCACAGATGCTCACTGCTCAACCAGAAAGAGT
Organism: Protopterus annectens; assembly: GCF_019279795.1. Taxonomy (NCBI): domain Eukaryota; kingdom Metazoa; phylum Chordata; order Ceratodontiformes; family Protopteridae; genus Protopterus; species Protopterus annectens. The sequence goes on along the minus strand of NC_056744.1, from coordinate 1,134,509,804 downwards.
CAGGAATCGACACAGTCTGCTCCTTCTCTTACCAGGAGCAGAATATAAGCAGTAATTCTAAGAGGTCACCTATGAAGCAGTTATTAGGTGTTCCGGTGGTCAGCATTCTCCAGGAAATAATGTCCCTGTGCTCCTTCTTTCACCAGAAGAAATCAGAAGCACTAATCCCAAAATGACTTCTGAGAGGCAGAATGTGGGCTCGCTAATAATTGGTGGCCTTGCAATAAATGTTGCAGATTTTAAAGGTAAGATAGAAAAAAATGGCTTAATATCCTAAGCACTGCAGTGTGCGCTAAGCAGTTAGATATGAAAGAGGAGGTAACTTAAGTTTTAGCTGTCTTATTGTAGAGCTGCTAATTTTAAAAGAGCAAGATAGATTGAAAGGGTGTGGGCACTTTCTATGGAATACAGTGGGATGGCCGATAAATTTAAATAGTTGAAGGCGAGTGGTTTCACAAAGTGATGATTTTGCTCTTAACAACAGCCAGTGAAAGGGGCGCAGGAAGGAGATATCTGGTCAAATTAACATAAGGGGTAGGCAACTAGAAAGAAAATTGTGTTTTAGAACACAACAGCACCAGGGTGGGAGAGTGGATTAAAAATTTCTATCTGATTCACAAGATAGACAGCTGTTACCTCCTCGCAAGAGACACAGGTGCGGTCTCTTTCCAAATTTTAATATGCAACTAAAAGCAGAATACAAGTAAAACACAGTGTAAAGAAAACAAATCATAGTATAGAAAATAGAAGAAGGCAGTAAAGTAATGCAAAATACAAGAAAGCAAAAGCAAACTAACCTTTCCCTCACAGCAGGTTGTGACAGAGTCTGGATGAGCTTTTCCAGTAAAGCTTTGAAATGTTTTATTTTACCTCTTAAATAGAAGGTTTAGGTTTAGCTCCTTCTTCAGTTAACAGAAAATTAACCTTACTTGACCTGTTCTAAACTCCATGTAATTCCTTAATTGATCTGTTCTAATTTCTGCGTGACTCACAGAGAGACAGCTGTCATCTCTTTCCTAGTTTTAATATACAATTAAAAGCAGAATACAAGAAAAACACAGTGTAATGAAAACAAATCACAATATACAAAATAGAAGGCAGCAGTAAAGTAATACAAAATAAAAGAAAGCAAAAGGAAACTAACCTTTCCCTTACAGCAAATTGTGGCACAGTCTGGGTGAGCATTTTCCAGTAAAGCTTTGAAATGTTTTATTTTACCCCTTAAGTAGAAGTATCTCATGTCTCTTTCATTCTTCCTCACCAATGGGTTCGGATCCAATTCAGCCGCATAAAGTAGACTTCAGATCCAGCTCTCAAGCTCAATCCTCTACCCATAATACCCTATTCCATCCCCATTACCTCAGTTCTCGTTAGGCACTATCGTGGTTAGATGCAGGTTCTGCCCTTGAATTGTAAGTGGCTGTTTTTTGAATAATTTCTGTCTCAGTAATCTCTTCATAGGTTGGTACTAGGCTATCGGCCCTAGGGCCTATACAAGCCTAGCCAGACAATTCCCCAGATATTTCTTCCCACAATATTTACTTCCCTGGACCCCTGTCTAGCAGGGCGACTGACATGATCCTCGGGGTGAATTTCCTATCTCCCATCCAATTGTCAAGGCTCCTTTTGAAGACGGCCAAGGAGGCGCTCTGCTTGACATATATGGACAGTTTATTCCAGTCTCTGGGTCAGGAACCTATCCCTCCAGCATGTTTTGTTCATTTTGATGACAAGGTTTAGATCCCTGGAGCGTGTGGCTCTGAGGGATTGGGATTTCTTTAAGTGGAGCATGTCCAACAGCTCAGGGTTTGACATGGCCTTGTATGTTAAGCAGAGATCACCTCTGAGTAGACGATATGCCGCAGAGTATAGCTGTTTTTTTTTAGACGGTCCGCATAGGACATCTACTTTAGGCCTGTGATTCTTTTAGTGAGGTATTTCCAGCTGTTGCAGATGTCTTGTGAGGTACATACCAAATTGGGCGTTGTACTCTGTAATGGGTCTAATGAGGGATGAGTACAGTGGGACAATGACCTCCTTTTTTCTGGATCAAAAGCCCTTAATGATGAGGTGTGCCACATAGAAGGATTTCCTGACTGTTGTGGTGATGTGGTTATCGAAGGTGAGACCACTGTCCACCTGTGTCCCTAAGTCTCTCATCACACTTTTGGTGTTTAGTGTACAGCCACCTATGTGGTAATTCATGGGTACATGGTTTTTCCCAAAGGGGGGGATAACTATACATTTCTTGGCATTGAGCTTGAGCCCATGGCTCTGGCACCAAGTATTTGTTTCTGTAAGGCCCTTTTGTAAAATATCCACATCATTTGGGAATTCAATAATGGCTCCCAGTTTGCAGCCATCTGCAAACTTTGTTGGCCAGAATCCTGTAGTGTTGGCCTGTACTTCAGAGAAGTAGATGCCAAACAAGAGCGGTCTCAGGACTGAACCCTGAGGTACTCCACTTGTCACTTGTCTGGAACTGGATTTGGAGTCGGCTACTTTTACAGTCTGGGTTCTGTCAGTAAGCCAGTTGGCAACCCAGCAAGTGACGTAGGGATTTATGCCCAGCTTAGTAAGTTTATCTATGATTCCAGAGTGGGGGATGGTGTTGAAGGCCTTGGCGAGATCCAGATAGGCTGTGTGGACCGCCTTACCCTCGTTCACAGCTCTGGAGACTGATTCGAAGAAGTCATTCAGGTTCAGGAGACAAGATTGGCCCTTCACGAACCCAAACTGGTGGGGTCCAGTGTTTAAAGGTTGCCAATGTCTTTGTTTATAAGTTCCATGATAATGTGTTCCATGCCCTTGCAGATCAGGCTCGTCAGACTGATGGGACAGTAGTTCCCGGGATCCAAGGTGGATCCCGCCTTGCGGAGTGGGATAACTGTAGCTGTGTGCAACTCAGTGGGCATGAAGCCTGAGATAAGACTATGATTAAACATGACACTTAGGTGAGGTGCCAGTTCATTTTGTAGTTCATGTAGTATACAGCCCGGGATGTTGTCTGGTCCCTTGGATGCTGTATTCTTAACTTTGGAGAGTGCAGTTTCCACCTGTGTGGCCGTGATTACCGGAACTTGGCAATCTTTTGGTATTGAGATGGGCCCTCTAGGGTGGAGAGGGGGGTGAAATTGGCACTAAATCCATCTGCCAGGATATTGGCAATATCCTTGGGATCAGTATATTTAATGCCATTCTGTTGTAGCTCAGAGCAGATCTAAGCATTGCCATTTAGATTATTGACATAACTATAGAATGCCTTGTGGTTGTCTTTGGAATCTTTGGCAATTTTATTTTGGTAACTAGCTTTGGAGGATTTTATGATGGATCTCAGCTTCTTACTGAGGCTGGTAAGGGAGTTTTTTGCATCCTGGGATTTTCCTCTTTTCTGCAACAGTTTCTTCCTTCTGTTGTATAGTTTGTTTATGGTAGGGGACCACCAGATTGACTTCCTTTTTTTGGAGGAGAGCATCTTGATTCTATTTGGGGTGGCACAATTCATACACAAGTGGATGTGCTCGTACAGTGCGTTAGTGTAGGATTCAGCAGTCGAACTTTCTGCTCCCGTCTGCATAGGTGCCATGAAGTTTGTCACTTCTGACTTAAGTAGCATGAAGTTGGCTTTGGAGAAGTTTTTTATGGAGGTTTCCTTACTGGGGGGTGGGGGTGGGATGTGGATGTCAAGGGTAATTTGCTTATGGTCAGACCTGACCAGTGAGGGTGAGGGGGTGACCACTGGTGTGGAGCATCTATCTCCCATGTTGGTAATGACCAGGTCTAGGATATTGGAGCCCGTGGTGGGACAATGGATTAGTTGATCCAGGGTGTTGGAATTTATGAATTCCAAGAATCGCTTTTTTGTTGTACCCTTATTACTTCTTTTCTCATCCTTCTTAGTTTTCGCTGGGCATTAGGTGTTAGTGTCTTCTTCTCTCCTGTACCACTTTCTCTTCTACTTCTGTAATCCTTCCGTACCATTGTTGGTATATTTTGTTTACCTATTTAGGTATTTCTAACATAGCATAGCTGGTATTTCTATCTTCTTCATTTATCTTGGTGTTTTTTCTTGTGTGGTTTACGCTGTCAATGTTTTTTCTCCGCATTGTCAGAGAAACTGACTGGGTTTAAGAAATGCACTTTTTGTGGGCATGATCCCCAAATCAGATGCCCACAAGAAGTGTGTTTATTGCTTAGGACCTGATTACCTCAATATGGCCTTTTCGGTGTTCTCGACCTTTAACCCAAGAGCATTGGCTGACAGGGAAATAAGCTTATTCTTAGAGGTCTTTCGCCTGCTTTTTCTGGGGCTCAACCCCCCCCCACCACCACCAAATTGGTAAAGTCTGCTTCTTCAGAAACCAAAATAATGTCTCCACTGAAGTTTCCTATGACTTAGGAGCCATTGGAGAATATCTGAAAAATTTCAGACGTGACTATTTAAAGACATGCAGGTAGGTGCATGCGTGAATGGGTGTGCCTTCTTTGAAGGTTGGGCGTTGGGCTGGCAACTCGGCACTGTAAAAATCCACTGCCAGTCATTAGCAGGCCGGAGTTCCGCTGTGGTGACCTCTAACTGGGAAAAGCCGAAAGACAAAACCGTTTCTTATCCTAAACGTGGAAGCTTCCCTTGGTTCCTAAATGCTATTTGGATCCTACAGTATTGGCTCTGATAATAATCTTTCCACTCTCTTTTAACTCCTTATCGGATCCGAGAACTAGCTCTGCCTGCAGAAGCCATACATCGAAGTGTACCATTAAGCTGGTATCACCTTCCTGCCAGGCCAAATTTTCCAGACTCTGAAGAAACTCTCTAGACCCTCATCCACAGCATGCTCCAGGTCTTGTAGGAGTTTGTCAGAGGTGGATGTGGATAGGATGATGCGCGAATTTCTCAGGGCTCAGATCCAGATGGGGGTCCTTGCCAGCTTTGTCCCCTTCTGAATCCGTGAGTGCACCTATTAAGTCTATTCTCTCTCCTTCTCCAATCCAACCAGTGGTTTCAGAGTCCCAGGATACGAGATCCCTGAGAGGTTCGGCATTGGATCCAAGGAAAATGTCTTCCGTGACACCAACAGTTTCCCTGTCTCATTCTGCTCTGATACCCTTGGATCAGAGCAGGTCTCAGATCTAAGATGTTGATGCCCGGGTCCAAGGGGCTGGGTTTGGCTCCAATTTTGTCAGATCTGTCCCTTCCTCACAGAGCCTTGGCTTTGGACAGCTCGGATTGCTTCTCCCGGGTGGTCCCAACATACCTTCTTTGGAGGAGTTGCCTCTGAGAAGGGGGAGGTAGGGGATCCCCTGGTCCTTTGGCTTTCAAGGTAATAGAAAGGGCTTTCTCTCTTCACAGAGAACAGTCTTACCTTGTCTTCGATCCTACCTGTGTTCCCTGTTTGGTTCCGAGCTCTGAGCCTATCAGACTTATCCCACAAGGTCAGCGTGTTCTGGGAAGTCTCCAGACAGTTCCTTTAGAGGAATTTCCCTCCTCTTCTGATACCTCACTCAAACATTCCACTGATAAGGTTCCTCAGAGGAGAGCTTATAAGAGGCGACACCTGGACTCCCCCATGAAGTCTCTCACAGAAGACATTGATTTTGATGAGGGAGAAGGGCTCCCCCAGATCGCCACCTGAGGTTCCCTATCAGATGAACGAATGCTTAAAATGTCGAGTATGACATGCTCAACAGCTTTTAAGGGAATGTTCTTCTAAGCAAAACCTAAGAATGTTGAAACAAGGAGTTTCAAAAAGTTATAGCTGGTCAGCCGTCGGGATGCCAACGGCTGACGTCAGAACATTCACCTTATTTCTTACAGTCCTCAATTGTGGTGCGGTCTCATCATTCACCCTCTGTAATGTTATGACAGTCCTCCACTGTGGTGCGAACTTGGAGTTGGTATATTTAAGTTAGGGGTGTGTGAAGGGCACAGACCCCACGTTTGGGGGTGTGGGGGGGCAACCCCCCCCCACTTTATTTTGTTTCTTGATTTGTTTTTGTTTTTTTGGGAGGTTTTAATGGTGTACAGTACATTTTCACTGTCAGCCGTTGGCTCCTGATAGCTGGCCAACTATACGTTCTCGAAACTCTTTGTTTCGATATTATGGGAGTTGTGCTTAGATGAACTTCTACTTAAAAGCTGTCGAGCATGTCATACTCAACATTTTAAACATCCGTTCATCTAATATAGACCCTCCACCTGATGACATCTCCTTTGGAAATATCCTCGAGATTCTCAAATAGAAGGGTGGTTGGTCTTCCCAAGCTCCTTCTCCTGAAGAATCAGTGTTTCTTTTGGTTGTGGACCATCTGTGTCTTGGGTGACCCCCCCCTGCAGATGAACTGATTGACTTGGTTTCCCACCGGGCGTGGAAGAAACTGGACACTGTCGAACCTATCCCTAAGCTCCTGGATACATTTCGGGCCCCTCCTGCTCATAGACCCCACTGCAGCAAGGGACTCCCAGTTGATGCTATGGTGGTGGTGGCAGTCACCAAGGAGCTGACTGAGCAGAGCTCTTCTCACCAAACGCTGAACAGGGAGTCCAGAGTGATGGACAGATATGAAAAGTGAGTGTACGCCTCAGCTACTTTCGTGCTGAGGTCTCTAAACTATTTGGCACATTTTACCTGGCTAGAGAGAGATTTGACTAAGGAATTGTCAAGTCTCTGAGTCCATGTGTGTTGAGGATTTCAAAAAGACTAGCTACTGTGCTGTCCATTTCAAATGCATTGATGCATCTCCCATGCAGCAGAAGGTACCTCATGAGTAAGTGGATTCAGGTATAGCCTTAAGGAGACATACCTGAATTTGGCTATATGATTCTGTGGAGTCCTTCAAGATATCCTTTGTCAGTGCCCCCCTTTGATGGTACTTTCTTGATTGGGCCATCAGTGAAGGACAGCTTGCCTGCAGCAAACAGGAGGGAAAGACTCTGTCTGACGTAGGAACCAAGTTTTTTACCCCTCAACAAACCTTTTCTAGAAACCAATGAGGTGGTAAGACGATGTGGTTCTGTAAATTTCAGAGACCTTTCCAGGATTCATGCAGGGATAATTCCTCCAGAGGCAGAGGTGGAAATTTTAATGGTAGACATTGCCCTAGGGGCAGAGGGAAACTGCAGAACCAGGGCTTTAGAGATTCCTTTTTCCAATAGGCTCTATCAGTGGTCCTGAAGTGCTGCCTTATTATCCTACTGTGGAAGTAGCTGGGGGTAATTTCTCTTTGCACCTAGACGCCTGGACAGATGTCGCAAAAGATTCATGGGTGCATCAAATCATATCTGGAGTTCACTACATACCATTTCATCTTTCTTCTCCTCCTCCTTAAAAGAAGAAACTTCCCAGTGTTCTACATAGTCAGAGGAAGGATGCAGCATAAGAAATACAAAAGCTGCTACAGAAAAGGGTTATCCAGGAGGTCCCAGCCAGTCAGATACGACAGTTATCCATGAGGTCACATGCGATTAGATAGGATTCAGAATTTACTCACGTTTCTTTTTACTGCCAAAAAAACAGGAGGCCTAAAACTTATTTTGGATCTAAGAATGTTTAACCAGTATGTAAAACAGGTGAAATTCCATATAGTCATGGTTCAATGCATCTTGCCTTTTTTGTGCAAGGACTATTGGATGTGCTGTATAGATATCCAAGATGTGTACTATCACATAATTCATCCTGTGTTTTCTGTGCAAGGGCAATTGGATGGGCTGTATAGATCTTCAAGATGTATACTGTCACATAAAAATAGACAGGTGATCCAGGAAATGTCTATGCTTTTAGCTGGGAGCCGATCATTACCAATTCAGAGCACTGCCCTTTGGACTCAGCACAGCCCCCAGGGTGTTTATCAAATGCATGGTAGTCTTGACAGCTCACTTGAGACTCGAGGGATTCCGGGTGCTTCCATATCTTGATAATTGGCTCCTCACTTGCCCCATCCAAGCATCAGCTTTTACAAACCATGGACTACTTTCTCCAAGTTTTGAACACCTTAGGCATTTCAGTAAACAGTGTCAGATCAAACCTAGTACCGGTACAGACCCTGGAATTCATAGAGACTCTGTTGAGTAGGTACACCTCATGTGGCTTCCTTACCTCTCCACCGCATTACATCATTAAGACATTAGGTTCTTTCTGTAGTTTATCATGCTTCTCCTCTAGCAAGATTAGTGCTCAAACTCTGGGGTCAATGTCAGCTGCAGTACTACTAGTCCTTTTAACACACTTCTTTATGCAAATTCTTCAGTGGGCCTTGGCAGTACAGTGATCCATAATTTATCATCCCCTATCATTTCCTATAAGACTCACTCCAATCTACAAACATCTTATTCAGTGGTGGATTCAGTCCAATGATCTTTTTCTGGGTAGACCATTCATTCCTCTATCCCCGGTTGCCACGTTGACCATGGACAATTCCCAACTGGGGTGGAGGGGGCATTTCATGGGAAAGATGGTCCAAGGCATGTGGTTCCCTCTAGAGACTAATTTGCATATCAGCGTCCTAGAGATGAGAGCAGTCCTTCTAGTGTTGCAAGCATTTCAAGATGTTCTTCCTCTGCGGACTATTATAGTTCAAATGGACAACATATTAGTATTCTGGTACATCAGCAAACAAGGAGGAACCCAATCTTACCCCCTGTGCAGAGAGGCCATGAGAGTTTGGGAATGGGCAATTGCTTCAGACTGCTTTCTCATTCCGATGCACATCCTGGGGAAAGCCAACGCGTTAGCAGACAAACTCATCAGATAAATTCTAATGCCTCGTGAGTGGTCTCTCATTCAGTCGGTAGTGAATGTGATCATCAGATGCTGGGGCCATCCTTGCTGCAACCTATTTGCCACACCCCCTCAACAACAATTGCAGCAAGTATTTTGCTCTGACCCCCCCCCCCTTTGGGGGAGTAACCGAGAGACACCTTGATTCCCGATTGGCCCCCCCAGGTCTCCTTTATATCTACCTTCCTCTTCCCCTGATTCTGAAGTTCTTACAGAAAACAAACAGGCTGAAAAGCTCAGTCATCCCCATTATCTTGGTAGGTATGGATGTTCTTCGTGTTTCACTGTTGCAGTCATCACCTGTGGGTTATCCCTGCTGTGGTAGCCCTCAGCCAGCCCGAATAACAGAGTCAGTGTTTTTGTGCATCGGCTGCTGTCGCTTGTAGTCTGACGTCAGGTCATCAGTACTATAAAGCAAGGCAGCTGACGTCATTACATCAGTCTTTCTTGCCGTAGAGCCCGTAGCAGAAGCAGTTCGCATGAGTGCCAGTCGGTTGCTACCAGAAGTCAAATTTCAGCAGAAAACGTCTAAAGCTAAGTACCCAGTTGGGGACCCTTTTTTCTTGTTCTAACCGATGTCTGAAAAAGTTAAAAATTGTGTCTCCTGTGGAAAGCAGATCCCACACCGAGACTTTCATTTCTACTGCATCACTTGTTTAGGCCCAGATCATGATGTCCCTCATTGCTGGTTCTGTGCTCTCTTTAATGCAATAACCATTTTCTGTAGAGCTCTTTTTGTAGACAGTTATTTTCATATTCTGTTTTCGAATTCTGATATGGCATCTGTTAGCCAACAATCCGCCGACATTCCGAAAAAACGTAATGATAGAGACAGGCCTCACAAGGCTAAGCCTTCCAGTGACGCTATTGCTAAGCAAATCATCAGTTCTCTGGAATTCAGTGAGGTGCTTTTGCAGCCACTGATGCCTGACTAGTTTTCTACACAGGCCTCTGCCGAGACCCTTTCGGAGTCTGGTATGCCACAGAAATCCACTACATCTTCCAAGCCTTTGGTTGTCTCTGCCTCGGTTGGATCCAGAGCTGCGATGTAGGCACTGGCTTCTAAGGAGACCGTTCACACTACTGGTTCTAGACAAAAACTGACGTCTTCTCTTCTGACTACCGTTTCTCAGAGACTGACGGATTCTCTCAGGCCTTGAAGCCAGGGCACTCCTAGGAGATCTGCTTCTAGCCCCATCTCATGCCATGACAAGGTCCGCAATTTGTACATAAAACACGTAAAAACATTAAGTATTATATTGAGCACAACATTCCACAGAAGTCTATAGAGAGGAAAGGCACATTTAGATGTGGAGCATGTAAACAGTGTCCCTATGTAACTGATAGTGACGAGGTACAAATTGAAGGGAGAACACGTACTATTAAATTACAAAAAGGGAGCTGTTATACTAAGGGCTTAGTCTACATAGCAATCTGCCAGACGTGCAGACATTATTATGTAGGAAAAACAGAAAGAGCCTTAAAACGCAGAATATACAATCATTTATACACTATGTCCCGGTGCAATACTAACAATGCACTGTAAAAACACACCCTAGTATGTCAGGGCTTTACCAGCTAAGTTTGGGATTTTAGAAATTGTGCCCATCAGCCCAAGAGGGGGGTGGTGGGAACTCAACATTGATTTAAGAGAGCTTTATTGGATAGTGAGATTATATGCTGCAAATGTACCATGTTTAAATGAGTATTTTCCATTACTACCAGTGTTAAAAAGTAGATCTTTTAAGCTTTAATGTTTAAAGAGTTTCATAATTCAATGTTTTCAATTTATTTTATATACACTTCAAAAGTTTTTATGTTTTAAATGAGTGTTATATTGTTACTTTAAGGTAACTGTATTAACTATTTCTAGGGTATTTAAACAATTTACTAATTAAGATTTTGTATATAATGGTGACATCATTTCCTTTATTTTCATTAAATTCTGATGATGTCCCAGAGCATAGATGGAGGGATGAAAGCGCTAAACTGTTTGTTTCAATAAATGTGGATTTATGGATTTTATCCTGGACTGTTTGTGAAGCTTATAGTGAAGTATAAGTACAAGCACTGTGTATTTTTATTTTGTGTTTTCTTTGGGGTGCTTGATTCAAACGGGATTATTCGTTTACTCCTAGGAGATCTGCTTCTAGCCCCATCTCTGGCCAGGGGTCCTTCTTATAAAAACAGACAGCACCACAGTAATGTGGTACATCAACAAGCAGGGGGGGGCACTCAGTCTTACCCCTTGTGCAGGTTAGCCATGAGTCTGTGGCTTACAGCCACCTCCATGGGGCTACACCTAATTGCCCAATACTTGCCAGGGATCAGCGACACACTGGCAGACCACCTAAGTAGAAACTTACTAGACCCTCACAAAGACAGCTCCACAGAGAAATCATTCTGCAAATCACCCAGGAGTGGGTGACCCCAAAGGTGGATCTCTTTGCCTCGCACCTCAACCACCATTTGCACAAGTTTAGTACCAGAGAGTATCACCTCTTAGCATGAAAGGGGGATACCTTAACCTTCCCCTGGAGCTTCCTCTTGCATACCCTCTTCTGCCCCTTATTCCCAAGGTTCTGATCAAAATAAGAGAGGAGAAACCAAATGCCATCCTCATTGCTCCAGATTGGCCCAGACAGCATTAGTACCCCTGACTATGCAGTCTGACCTTACAGCCCCCGAAACTGCTTCCCCTAAGATCAGACCTCTTGACCCAGGAGAGGGGGAAGGTATTGCACCCAGACCTACACACATACACTAAAAACTAACAAGAAGTCACTGTTAATAGGTCCTGGACATTATCAAAAGCAAACTTTACGTTACTTAAGACCGAGGTGGAAAGTTTCAAAGCCCCCATGCTGAAAGATAACGCTGTCCAAGCTGCAACATTTACTGATGCATTCTATGGGCACCTACAAGAATGCATGGATCGTGCCAGCCCAAGTAAAACCAAGACTCACTCCTCCAAGAAAAGGAAACCAGTCTGGTGGACCCCTGCCATAAACAAGCTATACAATAGAAGGAGGAAACTAGTACAGAAAAGAGTGCAATCCCAAGAAGGGAAGACATCCCTGATCAGTATCAGCAAGAAACTGTGATCCCACATAAAATCATCCAAGGCGAGCTTTGAAAGAAAAATTACCAAGGACTCCAAAGATAACCACAAGACATTCTTTAGCTATGTCAAGAATCTAAGCGGCAATGCTCAGATCTGCTCGGATTTAGTGCAGAATGGTACAAAATACACTGAACCGACCGTTATCACCAACATCCTGGCAGACAGGTTCAGCGCAGACTTCACCCCCCTCTCACCCCCAAAAGGGCCCATAACCATACCAGAAGAATGTAGAGTCCCTGAAATCACAGACACTCAGGTTAAAACAGCCCTCTCCAAAGCCAAAAAGACAGCATCAATGGGACCGAACGGTGTCCCAGGCTGAGTCTTACATGAGCTCAAAGACAAATTAACCCCTCACCTAAACACACTGTTCAAACTCAGCCTATCCACAGGCTATGTACCCACAGAGTGGCGCACAGCAATGGTTATTCCGCTCCACAAAGGTGGAGCCACAACAGACCCCGGGAACTATCTCCCAATAAGCCTGACTAGCTTGGTCTGCAAGGCTATGGAGCGCATCATCATGGAACTCATTAAAAGAGACATTGGGAACCTCCAAATACTGGATCCTACCCAGTTCGGCTTTGTTAAGGGCAGATCATGCCTCCTAAACCTGGTGGATATCTTTGAGACAGTTACCAAGACTATAGACGAGGGAAAGGTGGTACACAGCCTACCTAGACCTCGCTAAGGCCTTCAACACCATTCCCCATTCTGGTATTATAGACAAGCTCACCAGCCTGAACGTAAGCTCCTACGTTACAAGATGAGTTGCCAACTAGCTCATGGACAGAACCCACATGGTGAGAGTTGTGGGAGTTAGGTCCGACTCTATACTTGTTACAAATGGCATTCCCCAGGGCTCAGTCCTAGGACCCCTCTTATTCGGCATATACTTCTCAGAGGTACAGGCAAGCACAGGAGGACTATGGCTGACCAAGTTCACAGACGACTGCAAACTAGGGGCTATAATTGACTCTCCAGCTGACACAGACATCCTCCAAAAGGGTCTCACTGAGACGGATACCTGGTGTCAAAATCGTGGCCTCAAATGCCAAAAAGTGCATAGTCATCCCCTTTGGAAAAAACAAAGTACCCACGAACTACCACATAGGTGGTAGTCCCCTAAATACGGAAGATGTAATAAGGGATCTGGGGACCCAAGTAGATAGTAATCTCACCTTTGATAATCACACTGTCAAAGTGGTTAGAAAATCCTTCTACGTCGCCCACCTAATCACAAAAGGGTTCGCATCCAGATCAAAAGAGGTCATTGTGCCCCTCTACTCATCACTCATCAGACCCATCATAGAGTACAATGCCCCATTTGGGATGTACCTTACAAAACACCTGCAACAGCTGGAAAAACCACAGAAGTACCTCATCAAGAGGATCACTGGCCTCGAACAGATGCCCTATGCAGCTCGACTGAAGAAACTCCAGCTGTACTTGTTTGCATACCGCCTACTCTGAGGTGATCTCTGCCTGACATACAAGGCCATCATCAACCCAGAATTGATGGACATGCTCCACCTAAAGAAAACCTTATCCCCTTGAGCCACATGCTGTAGGGATCTAAACCTCACCACAACAATAAATAGGCCGTGCTGGAGGGATAGATTCCTGTACCAGAGACTTCCCATGCTTTGGAACAAGATCCCAATCTACATTACGCAGAGCTCCTCGCTAATGCTCTTCTTTTGAAGAGTGTTAGCGAGGCGCTGTGCCCAATCTACATTAGGCAGAGCTCTTCGCTAACACTCTTCAAAAGAAGCCTTGACGAGTGGATGGGAAGTGGAGAGTTTACCTCGGGGATCACTTCAGTGGCTCTGCTGGACAGAGGCACAGGGAACTAATCTAAGGGGGCGGCGAAAGCCAACATATTATGGCTAGGCTTATAAATGCCTTTGGGAAGATAGCCTAGTACCTACCTATGAACCTACAGAGGACAGAAGGACTAGCAGAAGAAAATCTTATGCAAGAAAATGGAAAAGATTCTGCTCCTGGAAACAATCCAATGGGAGCAGTACCTTTCAACCTTCCATCCCCTCTCATCCTGTATTACTTAGCAGAGTTGCTCAATAGTGGCCTCTCCTTCTCCTCGATTAAAATACATGCCTCAGCCATCTCTGCCCATTATGATTCAGACCCACCCCTCTTCTCTCATCCTTTGATTAAGCAATTCCTTAGAGGGGCTTCTAATATCAGGCCTGCCAGAAGACCACCTACTCCATCCTGGGACCTGAATTATATGTTAGAGAAACTAACCTTACCTCTGTTCAAACCTGTCACTTTTAACAGAATTGAAATACCTCTTCTGGAAGACTGCCTTCCTACTAGCTTATCACCTCAGCTAGAAGGGTCTCAGAACTTCAAGCTGTCATGGCTGTCAAGCCCTTCATAATTTTCCATGTAGACAGAGTCTCCCTGAGGACTAATCCCGCACCTTCCCACCTTCTTTCCCAACCCTCAAAACAAGAGGGGGAAGAATTCTACACTTACTAGACATGCACAGACAACTCAGATACTATCTGGACCACACTAAGCTATTCAGAAAAACTGACCAGCTTCTTGTAAGTTTTGCCCCAGGGGCAGAGGGGAAGCCAATCTCCAAACAAACCATTTACAAATGGATTTCACACCGTATCCATTCTTGCTACAGACTACATGGGAAACCCATCCCTAAGTCGATCCGTACCCATTCCACTAGGGCAACCTCCACTTCCACTGCCTTCCTCAGAGGAGTACCTACCAGGAAGATATTGGAAGCAGCCACCTGGACCTCTGTCCATACCTTTACAGAGCATTACTACGTACCTCTCTTTTATAAGTCTAGAGCAGGGTTTGCCTCTGCAGTTCTGCAGGGCCTCCAGACCCATACCTAGGACTCTACCTATTTTTCTACCCTTTACCTCAGCTCTGGGAATTCTCCCACAAGTGATGACTGCAACAGTGAAATACGAAAAGCATAGTACAGTTGTGTACACTGACCATAGATGTAGATGTTCGAGTGTATTCACTGTTGCAGTCTTGGTTTCCCTCCCTCCATCCCCCATTTTACATCTTCCCCTAGGGTGATGCATGCTTCCTAAGGTGGCTCTTAGCCACCAAGACCACTTCTCTCTGTTCCCTTGTGCTTCTGACGGATTAGGGTAAGAAAAACTGATATAATGATGTCGGCTGCCTTGCTTTATAGTACTGACAACCTGACGTCAGACTACAGGCGACAGCAGCCGGTGTACAAAAACATTGACTTTGGTATTCCGGACGGCCGAGGACTACCACAGCAGGGATAACCCACAGGTGATGACTGCACAGTGAATACACTCTAAAATCTACATTTATGGTAAATGTACACAACTGTACTTTCCACTTTCTACGGTATCACTTGTGAAATCCTCCATGGATACTGGAACCCACACAGGATCTCCTGTGTCATCCAACAGGAATTCAGCATTCCAGTCTTTATGCCTTCAAGCTAACCACATGGTTTCTCCATTTCCAGTGATAGACAGTCCAGGCTTTCTTCCCCAGTTCGCAGTATTATCTTGGCCACCCAGAAAGGTTCCACCAAGAAAGTCTACAGAAGCAATTGAAAAATATTTTCTATTTGGGCTTCTAACCAGAATATTGACCATTTTGCAGCACCAGCTTCATCCATTCTTCTTTTTCTAACAACCCTTTTTAAAGAAAAAGCTAGTTTCTCTACATTTAACCTTCAGTTGGCAGCAATTTCAAATTTCCACTCTGGAAACAAATCTTTTTCTCTGAGTTCTTCCAGATTGTGTAAGACATTTTTCTCCTCCGTCCACCAATAAAGGACTCTTCTCCTTTTTGGGACCTTACTGTGGTTCTTCATGGTTTAACTCAGAAGCCTTTGAACCATCAGACAAATGTAATCTGAAGTATCTTTCATGAAAAATTATCTTAGTAGCTATTACTTCAACAAAAAGAATTTCTGAACTCCAGGCCCTATCAGCTAAACCTCCTTACATTGTGTTCCATAAAGACAGAGTGTCTCTGCAGACCTACACTTCCTTTCTACCTCAAGTGGTGTTTGAAAATAACATCAGCCAATCCATACAATTGCCATTCTTCAAATTTTATGAATAAAGGAGAATATATGCTTCATCTCCTTGATGTGCACGGGCAACTACATTTTTATTTTCACAGAACAAAACAGTTTAGGAAGTCAGATCAGCTTGGGTCAGGTAGTATCTAAGCTTACTCTAGCCAAATGGATTACTGTTTGCATTTCATTAGTTTATTCTCAAAAAGGACTAAATTTACCACAACTTCTTCAAGTTTATTCTACTCTGTCTATGGCTACTTCATCTGCCTTTTGGTCAAGGACTTCCATTGATGACACTGGTGCTGCAGCTATATGGTCAAAGACTCATACTTTTGTTATGTATTACAAGTTGGACATTTCCAGAAGCAGAGCTTCTTTTGGTTTGACAGTGCTCCAGTGGACTATGTAGTTGTGAGGACTTTGTCTCATTAGTGAGGAAGAATGAAAAGGACAACATCAGACTTGTAAGTTATGTACTCATCATAACTTAGCATCTGAGTTGTCCATTTCATTCTTCCTCACCTTCTCTCCCATCCATTCCCCATCCTTGGCACTTCTGGAAGTACCTTTTAGACTGTATTGTAAATATTCAGTTCCAGGTTTGAGCCCTGAATTTCTTCTGGCTATGTCTATGTCTGTCTCTTTCATAAAGTGGAAGATTAGGTAGCAAACTCGATCGGAGGTAATGAGGATGGAATATGACATTATGAGTAGGGGGAGGAGGTTGAGAGCTGGATCCAATGCCTTCTTCGAGGATCGTATCCAAACTCATTGGTGAAGAAGAATGAAAATGGGCAACACAGATGCCAAGTTATGATGAGTACATAACTTACAATATAGTTCCTATTTCAACCCTCGGTTCACAGATAGTTGACCTTAAATGACCTGTTCTAACTTCTATGTAACTCCTTAATTGACCTGTTCAAATTTCTTTGTGACTCTCAAGAGACATAGCTGTGGTATATTCCTAGTTTTAATACGGAATTGAAATCAGAATACAAGAAAACCAATCACAGTATACAAAGTAGAAAAAGGCATTAATACAAATGCCCTATTTCCCTTCAGTACCGCAGATGTCATTTGCCACCTTCACGAACAGATGTAGTCGCTGTTAGCTCTCGAGCTTTAATGTTGGTTTGTGAGTAAAGCAGTGTACATATATCTAGTTTTTCTATAATGTATTTTTCCATTATATTTTCTACACTTCTATGTAATTTAGCATTACCATTGTTGGTATTCCTTTTTCTTAATTTATACCCTTGTGGTTGCCCCTTTTTACCCTTGTTGGTAACTTTACTTTCCTTCTGTTCTTTTCTTTCTATATAAAAAAAAAGTTTTCTTTTTTCTTGTTAGTGCATTATTTTTCATCACAATGGCTGAAAAACTATCAGGATTTAAGAAATGTAAGGCCCGTCACCACAAGATTCCTTTGTCAGATGCACATGATTCGTGTGTGTACTGTTTAGGCCCTGCGACGTACATAAGGCCTTTAACCCACAGGCCTTAGTAGACCGTAAAAATAAGCTTATTTTAAAAGGTTTGCTCCAGATTACCTTTTCTGAGACTATATCTGGGACTCAAACACCCAAGAAAATTGAGAAAAGGGAGGTCAAGAAGCATCCTTCAGACCCTTCCAGATTCTCTAATCCCTACTCAGATCCTACTACAGAGCCATCTCTTAAGGTATCCAAAAAATGATTGGATCAAATTCATCGGATCCAAAGTTTAAACCATTGGATATAACAGTTTCTGAGACAGATCAACATTGTCTAATCAGACACATTAGGAGCTGAAGAAGCTTCCTCGGAACCGTTATGCATTTTCTCTGGATCCAGTACTTTCCTGTCTTCCGTCGTTTTTCCTAGGGAGATGGCACAACTCCAGGACCCCTTCAGTTGCCTCTTTTTCTCATTCTTGTAGGAGTTTGACAGAAACTGATGTGGATAGAATGATAAGGAAATTTCTCTTGACACAGATTCAGATAGCAGTTCTCCCGGATTTTACCATATCAGGTCTGCAGACCTTTACCAGTACTACTCCACTAGTTTGGCTCCCTCTCTGATCCAACCTTTGGTTTCGAAGCACTTAGATTCAAGATTTCCAGGGCAATCCGTGTTGGATCCAAAGCGAGTTATATCTTTCACTCAGATACCTTCTCTGAGTGCACCGACTCCAAGTGTGTTGAAACTGGATGACTCTCAGAGCGGTAGTGTCATTGCTGGATCTGAGATGTTGGAGTCAACTCCGAAGTTCTCGGAGCTGTCTCTGCCCCTCAGAGCCTCGACATTGGACAGCTCAGCTCCAGCCTGTGCCTTGAGTGAACTGCCTTCGGGTCAGATGGAGCCTATGGTCCAGAAGCCTGTCTTCTTGGCAGCATCGGCCTCCTCTGTCTGGGGCATTCTGTTTTTGTAGTAGAGAGTTTTCTCCACTTCAAGAGAAAGTGCAAAAGGAGGCACTTAACTCCCTCAAGAGTCTGTCATGGAAGGTCTTGATTTCGATGAGTGAGAAGGATCTCCAGGATCACTACTTGACTTCTCCTTTGGAGACATCCTGTTGACCCTTTAGCAGAGGGGTGGTTGGTCTACCAGTAATCCTTCCCAACAGGAATCAGTACTCCTGTAAGCCTTTGGAGTTGGCCCTTCTACCTGCTGGGTGACCCTGCCCGTTGATGAGCTTATTGATTTGAGCTCTCGACGGTTGTGGAAGGATTCTGACTGTATGGAACCAATCCCCAAGAGACCAGATAAGATCCTGGCACCACTGGAAGGCAAGGAATTTTGGAGTGAAGGAGTACCAGTAGATTCCATGGTTGTAGTAGTGGCCACAAAAAAGGAACTCGCAAAACAGAGTTCCTCTGTTCATCCCCCTAACAGGGATTTTAGAGTGATGGACAAATTCGAGAAGCATGTATATGCTTCAGTGACTTTTGCACTTAAGTTGCTGAATTATCTGGCACATTTCACCAAACTTCAGAGGGATTTGATTAAGAGTTCTCCAAATTCCTTTCCAAGACCATAACTCCTGAGGCAGAGACCTCTATTGCCTTACAGTTGGCTACCATACAGTCCATTTCAAATTCGTCTGTGAACCTCATTTCACATGCAGCTGAAGTTACCTCAAGGGCGGTGGGTTCAGGCATTTCCGTTAGGAAACATGCCTGGATGCACCTGTGCAATTTCATGGAGTCCTTCAGACCTCCATCAGTGCTCCCTTTGATGGAAGTTCTTTGTTTGTCCCCAGAATTAAAGACACACTATCCAGGTGTGAGCAGGATGGTGAGACCCTGTCTGCAGTGGGAGTTCATTTTTCAACTCCTCAAAGAACCTTCTCTAGGAATCAGCAAGGTGGTTGAAAAATGTGGTTCAGAAAATCCCAGGGTCTTTTCCATGATCCACATAGAGATAGTTCCCCCAGGGGCATAGGTGGAACTCTAATAGAAGATGCCACCCATGCTGCACAGGAGGCCAACAGAATCAAGGAGCTAGGGACACTTTCTTTGACAGGTCCTACCAGTGCTCCTGAAAGGAGGCCCAATTGTCCACCTCTGAAGGCAGTCGGGGGGGGGGGGCATCTATCCCTGCACCAGACAGTCTGGATAGAGATTCAAAAGATAAATGGGTTGAGAGGATTATTTCCATAGGTTATATAATACCATTTTCCCTTCTGGTCCCTTAACAAAAAATAAAATTCATGATGTTCCTCCACCCATTCTGAGGAAAGAAGCAGCACAACAAATAAAATAGCTGCTAGAAAAAAGTCATCCATGCGGTCCCTCTAGACCAGAAGGAATCCAGAACCTACTTGAGATTCTTTTTAGTGCCAAAGAAAACAGGAGACTGGAGACAAGTTTTAGATCTCAGCATTCTGAATAAATCTGTTCTGTACACGAATTTTCAAATGGTCAGTGTTCAATCCATTTTGCCTTTCCTGCACCAGGACAACTGGATGTGCTCAGTAGATCTTCAGGATGCGTTCTGTCATATAAAAATGCACGGATAATCCAGACGATAGCTACACTTATGACTGGGAGCCAGTCATTACCAATTCAGAGCTTTGCCCTTTGGCCTCACCACAGCCCCCAGGGTGTTCATCAAATGCATGTAGTAGTGGCAAGCCAATTGAGACTGCAGGGATTCTGGGGTGTTTACTTACTTGGAAAACTGGCTCCTGACTGCTCTGCCCAGGCAAGCACGAGATTATGTGTTTTTTATCTGTGCTTCCACCTGGGAATTGCCATCAATCACAAGCAATCCTAACTGGAACCATTTCAGGTAGTACAGTTCATAAGAGTACTGTTCAATATAGTATCAGTTACAGTCTCCATTCCTTTACCAAGAGTACAGACTGTTCAATTTCAAGTCAAAAAGATAACTCAAAATTCTTCATTGTCAGCTCGATTGATTCTCCAATCTTTAGGATCAATGTCTGCTAAAATAGTTTTGGTTTTCTTAGCAAAATGTCATATGAAAATTCTTCAGTGGACCTTAGCGACTCAGTGGTCTATTCTACACCAAACTTTGTCCATCCAGATCAAAATAAATCAAGCATGCAGAAATGATCTCTTGTGGTGGATTCACTCAGATCAGATTTTTACAAGGCTGCCCCTTCATCCTTCCTCAACTCAAGGCCATAATGACTACAGACACTTCTCCAACAGAGTGTGGAGGGGCACTTCTTGGGAAAGACAATCCAAGGCATATGGTCACCTGAGGTGGCCGACACGCATATCAGCATCCTAAAAATTTTGTGGTACATCAACAAACATGGAGGAACCAGATCTTACCCCTTGTGTTGAGAAGCTCTGAGAGTGTGGCAGTCAGTGATCTTATTCAGTCAGTTTCTGATAGCAATACACATTCAGGGGAAATCCAGTGTGATACCAGACAGGTTGAGCAGACCCATTTTATTGTCTCATGAGTGGTCTCTCAACATGAGAGTTGCGGAAAAGATATTCTGCCAGTGGGGTCAGCCTTGCTGCAACCTCTTTGCATCTCCCCTCAACAACAAGTGCAGCAGGTTCTTTGCCCTGATACCGCCACTGGGGGGATCACTGGGAGATTATCTCCTCCATAATTGGCTTGGTCTCCTGTTTGCTTGCCTCCAACCCCCCTAATTCCCAGGTTTCTTGAGAAGGCATCTCATTTGAAGAGCACAGTCGTCCTCATTGGCCCTTATTGGCCTTGTCAGATTTGGTTCCACTTTCTTTGGCCTGATATAGTTCACCCTCCATAGATTCTGGATCCAAGTCCAGACCTCCTGTTTCACCTGCCAGACATGATTCACCCAGACATTTTAGGCCTGAAGTTTACCATATGGTTTCTTTACTTAAATTGATAGCTAGACAACCCAGGCTCTCCTCCCCTGTCCGTCACATTCTTTTGTCTTCCCATAAAGCTTCCACTAGGAAGATTTATAAAAGTAAATGGAAAATATTTGTTTTCTGGGCACAACAGAAAGACATTGACTCTCTTTAAGCACCAGTACCCAAAGTAATGGAGTTTTTGGCTACAGTTTTTAATGAAGGGGCAAACTCCTTGACTATTAAAGTACAACTAGCTGCTATTTCTGATTTTCATATAGGAGTAAATAATTCCATCTTAGCTTCTTCAAAACTTTAAGGCCTTTGTAAGAGGAACTTTTCTTCTGAGACCCCCTTTTAAAGATTCATCTCCACCATGGGATTTAAATATAGTTTTGCAAGCTTTGACTTGATCTCCTATTTGAACCATCAGTAAAGTGTGAACTGAAATTTTTAACTTGAAAAACTATTTTTTTAGTAGCCGTAACCTCTACTAGAAGAGTCTTAGAACTTCAAGGCTTATCTTCTAAGCCTCCTTATTTAATTTTTCATAAAGATAGGGTATCATTACAAGTCCATCCATTCTTCCTTCTTAAAGTGGTGTCAGAATCCAACATCAGTCAATTTATCAGTCTTCCAGTTTTCTTTCCAAATTTCTGCAGCAAAGGATAATACATCTTACACTTATTGGATGTTCACAGACCGTTATTTTTCTGTTTGCATAGAATGGGAAAATCCAGAAAGTCATGATCAATTATTCGTCTTATTTTCAGAATTAAAATTGGGCAAGCCAGTTACCAAAGTAACTTTAGCCAAGTGGTTAGCTGATTGCATTTCCTTTATCTGTAACAAATTGGGCTTATCTTTGCCAAACTCTTTGAGAGCTCATTCAACCAGGTCCGTGGCGACTTCATCAGTGTTTTTATCCAGATCTTCCATGGATGACATTTGTGCTCATGCAGCTTGGGCTAATTCTCATACCTTTATTACTCAGTACAAGGTGGATCTGGTCTTGAGGGGAAGAGCAACCTTCTGCTCAACAGTGCTCAAGAATATCCTCCCTTAGGGTCCACCTGGAATTCAGGTAGCTGGGGACAGCGTCTCACTTGTTAAAGAATGAGTGAAAATTGACTACATCAGGTAAAGAAGTTATTTACTCACCATAACGTTCTATCTGTGTTGTGCATTTTCATTCTTCCTCAACTCCCCTCCCTCCAACCCCTTACCATTTTGTTTGTGACTTCTGGAAGAATGAGAAGATGCCAACAGAAGCTAGTGTTCCTGCCTTTGAGCTCCAGATATTAGTTTGTCATTTAATTTTTGATCCTAATTAGCAGAAAGGTCAGCAGACAAGATCTGAGGTATGGAAGAGGATTATGGCATTATGGGTAAGGGAGGAGTTTGGGATTTTTCAGTATCCAAAAGCTGTAAAAGGTGGAAGGCTCGGCCATATTACCAGGTATTGTTGAGTGACTGTAGTCCCCTATTCTGTAGATTTTTCCCCCACATATCCCAGGTGAAAAGTCTGTGAATTTCCAGTCTGTCATGCAAACTATTTTTAATGGTTGCTAGGGAAGTACTGTGCTTGTGTAAGGACAGCCTGATCCAGAAATGGGAGGTGTGTTGGATTGAGTACCTGCAATGCCGTCTGGTGTTGTTGATATGGTGGTTTATGTTCAGGTCTCTGGAGCAGGTGTTTGCCTTATCACTGTGTCTACTTAAGTAAAGGAGTTCGAGTACTCAGCTATTCATAGCACAGAAGGAACCTCTACAGTACTGAGTAGAGGGAAAAAGCTTTTAGCCTAGCATAGTAGCTAAGAGTACTAAAATATTTTCTGACTTTCTGGTTTAGGTGCTTAGATTGATGCATACTGAAGTGGACATTGCACTCAGTGAAGGTCCTATTAAGAGAGGAATAAAATGAGACAATAACTTCTTTGACCTTTGGGAGATACCACAAAGGATAAGTTGTTAACAAAGAAGAAGTCTTGAACCACAACAGAGGTATAGTAGTCAAGGAAAGGTTTATCAACATTGATAACTCAAGTCCCTGCTGACTGTGCCAGATTTAAGTGGAATTTTATGTACAGGGTATGTGGTTGTAATGCTAGATTTACCAAAGGAAGCTATACTGCATTTCTTAGCATTGAGGGTAAGCCCATGATTAACACACCAAGCATTTGCTGTCCAACCCTTGCTGGAAACTTTGAATTATCAGAATGGTATTTGATAGCAGCCCCCATTTTACAGTCATCAGCACGATTTGTTAGTCATAGCCCCTTGAATATTGGCTTATATGTTAGAAAAGTATGCATCAAAGTGGAGAGGCCCAAGGGCAAAGTATTTTTGAGCACCGCTAATGATGTTTTTTGACGAGAGCAGGTACTCTTTGACCTTAACATTGCGGGTTTTGTCATGTAGCTAGTTACGTATTCAGGAAACTGTGTAAGGGTTAATGTTTAAAATGTGGTTTTGGCTGGGGACCATTGAGGTAAGATTAAAATCTTTTGCTACCCTCAAGGCAGAAACACCCCTGTTCTAGTAAAGTTGCACAATGATTAGTAAGTAGAAGTATCTGTAGCAAATGTAGCAAACCTTGCAGTGCTTTAATACATAGTGATGCAGTCTTCCAGTGCTTCATGTACGACACTGATTAATATGAGGCTCTGCACACAAAAAGCTTGATTCAAATACTGTGGTAGATACCTTAAATTATATAGAGAGGAAAATGACATTTTTTTAAGCATTTTGAGTTATTGATGCACCTCATTGCATACCATTGGAGATTGCTCACAAAAATGCATATCCATGTCTAGGATGTTTGATGTTATATATATTTAGTGACAGAGTATGTTAATCAGAAAGGTGGTTAATCTACACAGAGCATTTTCAACGTGATATTCTTCTGAATTTGTTAACTAAACTGTTACGTCAGTCATTCCTTTTCCATAGTTGGATTAAGTAGTTATTTTTAAGTGTAAGTTATTACCACTTTAGTTTCCATTTTGCACAGGATAATGCTTAATCTAATAAATTATTAGAGATCCTGAATCAAGGTAAATTGCATTATAAGCAGTACATTGATCAAGTTGGATAAAGTTGGTCATTTGGTATGTTGTATCAGAGAATGCAGTATAGATGGAAGCTGCAGGTGTATGCTGTAAATATCTTGGAGTAAACCGAAGGCTACTAGAGTTCCAGCAATCTGGAATGACTCGAAAGTGCACGATCAGTTAACTAGATTAATGAAAAACATTGAAGAGGACTAAGGATATTGTTGGATAAACTTTTAATTGTACTGTTGTACTGGGAAAGCAAACAGGATTTTTTTCCAAAAATAGGAAATTCTGTAGCAGTTGTCAATTTCAGCAGGAGGTTACTCCACGCTGCTTACCCAAGGGAAGATAAATCACTGTCTCACAGTTTGAGGTGTGTCCTTATACTGAAAGGTCTTACTTGTCCTGAACCACAGTTCTTAGTGGTTACTGAAGTGATTGTAGTTTATAAAGCAATAATCTGCAAAGAAAGAGCAGTTTAAACACAAGAATAGCATAATAGTGGAACAGTTGAGTTGAAGGGTAATATGAGGCTGCCATAGACAAAAATAATCCTGAAGTAATTGTGTTTTCTGGTGGGTAGAGACGTTATAGCAGTGGTAAGCAGGACTTGTACAGGGTTGATACAGTATATGATGTAATTTGTTGAGTAAATGGAAGAAAGGTACACTGGAACTGAAAGACAGGTATATGGCTGTGAAAAAAAAAGAATCCCCCCTGAAGGTGTTGCATGCATGATGGACTGAAATGAGAAAATAATAGAATACAGAAGGTGGCAGTAAGACTTATTATTGGGGGTAGTGAAGAAAGCCAAGAGTTGTAAGAGTGATAATGAGAGCTATGGTAAAGAATTTGACCTCTGGGAATCCTTCACTTTTAAGTAATGTGCCATAGCTGCTGTGCTGCATATTGAATGTCCCATGTTTAGAAGAGGACGGGGCTTGGTTAAGAGAATATGGTAGCACAGGTGAAAGGCATTAGGAGAGAGAACAAAGAATTTTGAAAATGGTATGCTGTGAAGTTAAAAAAAAAAATAAGGGTACAGTAAGTGTAAGGGGTAGGTAGCAAGTAATATGGAGGAAGAGTTTTTCAAACAAAAAGTGTTAAGTGCAGTTAGTGGAGGAAACCAAAGAAAGAATGCTGTCATTTGATATAGTTTAAGAGATGAATGGTTAGAAAACTTGATGAGAAAATGGTCCTTGGGCATATTATATTATTTAGATATATCTCCCATCCTGGAATTTTAAATAACGAGGTTACCCACTCATTGGTCTATTCCATCTGTTCATGTAGTGTAACATATACAAAAAATAACTATAATTACTATCAGGGGTGCAGTCAAGATTTAGAACTGTGCACTAACTTGTACATCAGCTTTCTGACTTAGCCTACCTCCATGACAGACACTGCATGTTTCTGTAGAGCACATCTTTTAAACACTACAAAAAAACAATGACAGACTTAAGCAAAAGTAGTCAACCACCAGATATTCAAAAAATAAAGATGTCTATAATTGAGTAAAATAAAATATTAGGAGATATGCAAGGGCTGTTTTGAATTTAAATAGTAGCATATCTCATTGTACACAATAAATTATTTTTAAATTATACCCTATGGCATAAACAGTGTCAATAAATTATTTTTAAAGTATACCCTATGGCATAAACAAGTGTATGCCTGCTGCACCATTGACCACTGGTAAGTTTACCCTGCCCCCTACACAGACACCAAATGTCCTTCACGCCACTGTTTTCCTTGTGAACTGTAGTTGAAAAACATGTCTGTGCTGAAAAGACTGAGCACTTTAGATCTGTTTAAATGTGTTGGCAGGCAGTTGTAAATAGGGTTACCACCTGTCCCACTTTGCGAGGGGCAGTCCCTCTTTGGGCAGTTGTGTCCTGCAAATAAATGGCAAAAGTCCTGAGATTTTAGTGCAAAGTTTTTTTCCTATATTTTATGTAATAGTTGCATAAAATAGTTATTCTGTATCTGAAACATCTAAATGTTATAAGAAACAGAATAATCAACTAAAATGCTACAAAAATATACTTTTATATAGGCAGAAAATGAGTTTTGAACTTTGTACTGGCCATGGCTATGTTTTGGCCTGCAAAATCGGATATTTGTACCACAATTGTCCCACTTTGGCCATTTGAAAAGGTGGCAACACTAGTTGTAAATGTATGTGAAGCTTTTATGTAGTAGAAGCATGCTTAATGTAATGTGCATATCTGCTTTATACAAGGGGTGTTTAATAAAGAGACGAGAGCTTGACAGTATACTACTCAGCCCTCCTTTTATCTAAGCATCTCAGTAATTCCCTCCTCCTTGATGGTATTTAGTCATTGACAATATGTCTGCTCTTGCAGGGGTTGGGGGTGGTTCACCAAACCACTAGTGGCTGATGGCCTTTATTGAGCTAATTCCATTGGTGCATGTACTTTTTGTAAGAGAAGCATTGTGTCCCCTATGGTAATGCAGTTCAGGCATCCCTGCTCCAAGGGGGAGGGTTTAGGCTAAATGTTCTTATTACTGGAATATTGGCAAGGACACAACTAATCCTCATGGCTGACTATATGACCCCATTCTGCAGATAGCTCATGCATTAGTGGATCAAGGATGATTCCCACTGCTAGGCAACAAACAGGCTCAAGTTAGATTGAGGGAGACTTGATTTTCAGCAAGTGCAGGGTCAAAAGGCATACAGAAAAAAATGTAAAAACCACTGATCACCCCATTGAGGGCTCACCTCGGCTTTAAAGACTCATGTTTTGACTAGCATATAGCCATGCATTTCTTAGATCGGAAGGCAGCTAGGTAAGGATTGAGGCAGTGTAACTTGGGTAAGATGTATGCATGAGCCAGAGTTTGTTTCTGTGCTAATGAAAGTGTAAGAAGGGACAATGCAAACCAGTAACCTTTAAAATATCACAGCTGTCTTTTTTTTTAATATGTGTAATATGCTGATGTGTGCCCCCCACAGGCTAGTGCCTGGGTCAGGAGCTCCACCCAACCTCCTTTCCAGTTGTTATTACTGAAGATACTCCAAAGTCTGATGGAAGAATTTCTGTGAATTACTCCACATAACAGTAGATGTCTAAGGGTATCATTTGTAATGGGTCATAAGGTTTCCTGCTTACCTGACTGCATACCTCTCAACTGTCCCGAGTTCCTCTGTATTTACTGGTTTTGAGGTGAAAAATCGGGTGCCTCAAATTTCCAAGTGACCCCTTTAATTCACATTTTTTTTTTGTTTTTATGTAGATTATCTTGAGTTGAGTTCAAACCCGCCACCACTGCAGAAGCAACTACTCCCTGTACCCCACCCCACCCAACACACACACACACACACACAAGGCTCGGGTGTTTAGCAGACTGCCATTCACTAATAGAAATGCGAGCGCTGAATTAGCATGATAAAAAGTAATTCACTTTCCAGTCCTTTGGAAAAAAGTGCACTGTTCCTTTAAATGCAGTTCCTTTCTCAGGGGAGACCTCTAAGTCTCCGTGCCCTTCATTGCTTTTCCTGCTGAGTTTTCCAAGTGTCTAAAATTTTGCACAAGCAGCTGTCCCCCTTAAAGCCACACTTTTGTAGCTTTGTGCCTTTAAAGTGTTGATGCGTTTAACACTTTACATTCTGCATGTCTGGCTGTAAGAAGAAGAGGAAACTATTCTCGCACAAAGCACGGCCAGTAACATTCGAGTATTCACATGAAAGTCTGGCACTCGTATCTTATTTATTTGCTTTCTGCTTATTAATGCACCAGTGCATCTCTAAGGCGACCAGGCTCAGGATTACTATATGCAGGACGAAGTAACGATGAATTCCTTGCAGTAAGGGCTGTCGTCCTGCATATAGTAATCCTGAGCCTGGTTATTATTATTACAAACTGAACACATCTGTTGCTTGGATTCCTTTTTTCTTAGGTGAGGTGTTCAGTTTGTAATAATGACTTGTGGCATCCTGTTTTTGCTATTAGTACTGGGACTCGGGAGGGTGGAATCTTCGAATTACCCTGTGAGTTTTGTTGTTGGAATACGTTGAACTCTGCATTCCTGTTTTCATTTATACGTAATTTAGTGAGCTGCGAACCCTGCTCCTAGACTTGAACCTTATTGATTGTCAGACCCCATGTACTTACAAATGCAATGTCTGGTTCTGATGGAAATTAATAGATATAAGAGTATCAACTAACTAAAGCATTACCCTGCACAGAAATGCCTATTGCCTATTAGAAATTTTCTGCATTCTGTGCTCTGCAGCAATTGTGGGGAAATTGAGATGTTACGTTGGATCGTTGTGCTACTCTTTCTGTCAGCGCACTGCACCTGCTGTAATATTTAAGTTCAAGCTCACCGGGAAACAGTTCCACAGTTTTACTTCTGTCCCATTCAATAGTCAGATGTGCAAAATGGTCCCCGGTCTTGAGTTAGCTAAAACAGTGTGCTTTCCTGTTCTCCTGGGACTGCTGCTGCTCTTTGCTCAACAGAGGTGATCATTTGAGCAGCCAGCATGAATTAATCTGCACAGAAACATAGGCATAGCCTGATTGGAACTGGAACAAACGATGAGACGGTGATCTATCTGGATTCAGGATGTAGAGAAGGAACAGGATTATTCAACATTGTTAAGCGAAATGCTATCTCTGGTTTTCCTGACTAGGTGCATTATTTTTGAGCTTAGTTTAAGTTGCCACTAACTTTGTTATTTTGCATTACCTCCAGGCTGCTCTAGATGCTAAGTTGGCAATGTTTTTCATATTCCACTTACCCCACCTACATCATCAACTCTTGTAGAAAAAACACATTTTTTTTAATCTCTATTTTTTTGCCGTTGTTCTTGTCCTTATGTAATTTCAGCTGAAAAATAACTTTTTACATCATCAGATAGGCACACATTCCCCTCTACTCTATTTGCATTACCACTTAATTATGTACTACTGAAGACTGATCCTTAAAATGAATGCAGACAGAGCTTCAACACCTGGATCCTGTTTTTTATTATTGCTGTCTATATTCTGTATTGTGCTGAACAACCGTTGTTTAAGGCACATGCTTCTTCCTTTGCACAATATTCACATTTAGATGATATGAATATTAATCTTTTACATGGGATTGCTACACATCTCTCCTCTTTAACATTGCAGGAAATGACATAACATATATTAAAAAGGTACTAGAAGAAAGCTAGTGTAAATCTGTCTAGTCTTTTAATTTACTGTGTTAGCAGTGGGCTCTCACCTCAAATATAGGTATCCCAGTATCCCATACTTTTTAAATATGTTAGTTGCCTTGCCCTCTACTACTAATACTGGATATGTATACTGCATTACCACCCTTTCTATGAAAAATTATTTTGTAATTTCTGGATTGAAATGTGTTATCTTAATCTGGCTGTCATGCCTCCTAATTACTCAACAGTCCTTCCTATCCAGCCTGTTCTAATCATATATCGTTATTATTGCCATGTGTACCTGTGCTATACTCCCCTTGACTTTCCTTTTTTTTTAGAAAACAGTTCAAGATCCCTAAACCTCCAGTCACATAACACATTCCCTCAAACCCTTCCATCTTGGTTAATTTTTAACTGGATTTCTTTGTACAGTCTGCATTTTTCTGGAGTCACTTTCTCCACTTTAGGCTTACACAAAACTGCATACCATACTGCAGCTGTGATCTTACAAGGAGCAATAATGCACTACAAAGTAGGATAACACTTCTTATCCCAGCAACCCTAGATGTAATCCCCAATATCAGCCTTGCCTTTATGCTGTCATCTCTTGTAAGCTTGACAAACCAGGCTTTTTATAATAATCAGCTCCAAGTTGTAGTCCTTTTCCAGCCTGTTTACTCCAAATCTCCAAGTAAATGCATCACCATGCATTTAGAAGGGTTAGAACTGCCATTTCTCATATTATTTCCCATAATCTTTTTAGTTCCACAGCAAAGCTAACCTTCATTAGATACCATTCCTAAATTTGCTATTATCTATAAAGTTTGTCAGCTTTTCATGTCTTATTTTACGTCAGAGGTGAGCACATTAAATGGAGCTTAGACCAGTGCTTATACCACTCTAGGGCCATATTTTGGTTGTCTGCTCTTAAGTTTGCGTTTGAAAGCTGGTATCTCACAATTCCATTGGAGTTGGTGGGGTTGCATAATTATGTATGCAAATGTTATGTTAATCAACATACAGATTTGTACCTATTGTTCACAGGCCTTTGTCCAGATTTTTGATGTTTCCAGGTTGTAAGATATGCCTGACTGTTGCTATTCTTCAGGAGATTTTCTTAGCTTCTTTAATCTCACTAAGCTTCCATCCCATCCTTGTGTTTAGTAGGCCAGGTGTTTTTTATAGCTTTTAATAGAGATTAAAGTTTGACAGAACTGGGAAGTGTGTAGATACTTCCTGTTTTATAATTGACATCAGAATGGCACTGGGTAAAACTGCATTTCTGAAGCTTAATATAGTTGCATGTGCTGAGAAGAGTAATGCAGATCTGCATCAAGAGTGTATTGTAAGTTTGTCATATAACTGATGCTTCCCTGTTGTCTGTTGCATGTTCTTTATTATGCAAGCTTCTCATTAATGTGAGTAGATCTTCTTTAACATATAGATGGAGTCATTGCCATAATTTGTAATTACAAATAAATAAATAAATAAACAGTAGTTCTGCATGGTTCCACCATCAGTAAGTAGAGTGTTGCCACCAGATTTGCCAAAAAAAGGTCGAAGAGGAACGAGTATAATAAATCAAAGTTTTCTTTTATTAGTTACCTTGTACTACATTATATTCTTTTTTTGGTGTGCAAGATATTGACTATTATGTAAAAATAAGTTGGAAAATGTATTTTTCCTTGTGTAGCTTGGACTTGAGAGTTTTTTGTCTGCAATTTTTTTTTTTATTTTAATGCCCAAATGGTCATTTCTGTATTATCTGTCCAAAATATGCATGTCTTCAAGGAAGCATACATATATATATAAATTACAGCTTTTATTGAATTTAGAATTTAACACAAACTTAAACCTTTTTCTAACACAGCTTTTATTGAATTTAGAATTTAACACAAACTTAAACCTTTTTCTAACAAAAGACCCACATATTAAAATGACTGTAGTTTTTTGGTTTGTGGTTGTGTTTTTGTCCTGCGTCAAGCAGCTTTAAGTTTTTGGCTGTTAATTTGTAATTACCCACAAACTGCTACATTTTACTTAGCATTGTAAGCAGTGTTTCTTTTTGTTCTTTTTCAGGCCTGGTTATGTAGTTCCCACAGGTTTATTTCAAGGAATAAAAGTTGTCAATCCATTGTTTCGAGGCTATTCTCAACAGGTAGACACTTATTTTGTTGTTATTGTGACATGTTTAAGACTTCAGCTTTTCTGAAGAAATCTGTTCATTTAAAAATGTTTGTTGGCATGTTTTCGTTGTAATTTAAGATAATGGTTAGTACCAAAGTTGCTTTACATATCAGTGCATATGGTAAGAAAAAAAGGAGCCACTGTGGCCTTTCCCACTTTTTCCTTCTTTTGACTGGTTTTCTTTTTGAACTTGGAGTTAATTTGGTTTGCATAACCTTTTTACTGCAGGTTGTTTAGGAGGTTTGGTGGGGGAGCTCCCTCTTACAGGGAGTGTAACGGTATGTACTTATAGAATAACACTATAAAACATCTGACCATCAGGTAGCACTGCAACATTAAGAAGTTCTTCATATTGATCACTGCTGCAGAAGCTAAAAATATAATGGCTGAGACATGGATGCATGGAACTGATCCCCAAGAATTTTATTACATAAGCACTTTTGTCAAGTCAAATACAAGACTTCATCAGATAATTTTCAAAAAGAAGCAATCACAATTAAATACTAATACAATCACCTGACCCACAAAACAGTTAAACATTTAAAGAGATAAAAACACACTTGTCCCTACCAAAATTACTTTCCCAATAAAACAATTTTTTATATATCTATAAACTATACATCTGTATAATATGAGAAATAAAAACATATAAAATACAGCACATGATGAGTAAAAAACAAAAATATAGATGATAATAAATAACCATTGCATATAAATCCCCACATCATAAATATGAAATGTAGGCAATTACATATACTGTACCCTCAGTTTTAAAACACAACCAATAGACACCATTTCATTTAATCCTGGGTAACCAACAGCCCCCAGACGTAAAGTCCAATATAATTCCCTGCTTCCCAATGTATACTACCATGGACCACCTCTCTCCTTGTTTTTTACCTAATCTGTGTCTTTGTTTTTGTGGTTACAGTGTTTGTGGACTGTCGTTTTCATTCCACAAATATAATGGGTCATATCCTGCCAAGGATGTAGCAGTTTGCCAGCTTGCGAAGCTTCAGGACACCTTCCATGTGCCTGAACTTTCTGGTAGCTTGATCTAAGCTGACTAAAAGACACATTTGGGTGTGTCACCCTTCAGATCTTTCCTGCTGCTGATGAATACGCTCCTCTGAGGGTTTCAAGGTTGTTCCTTTGCCTGGCAGATAAATTCCCTGTGTGGAAAAAACATCCATTATTTATTTTTTGTTTATTACTAATACTTTCTCTACTGGAAAATTATTTTAAAGCTAGGAATTTGTACTTTAACAGAATGTCTTGAGACAATTCTGTACTTTTAAATAAGAGTCCCCTTTTTTCTTTCAGTTTAAAAGTTCTTCAAAGTAACTGTAAACCATTTTTTTCTGTGAAGAAATTGGGTTTATTTTACTTAGAGGGGTGGAAGCATGCTTTAAAGTGTTTTTTACTATATTATTTTTTGAAACAAAGTGACTTTTAAAGACCTTTTTTAACTGGCATTTGCTGCTTGCTTTCTGTGGGAAAGTGGTTTCAGCTTGACCATGGAACCATCTCTACAGCCCACAATCGGTCCTTCTTCTAACCACAAAAAAAAAAAGTTAAGCAAGCAGCCTTTGTCATCACAGCAGGCTAGTAATTTGCCTCAGCTGCAGGTGGCTGACTCTGGTGTGGCCATTAGTCATACCTCAGACCACTCATTTTTTTTATCCTAGATCCCTCTGGTGTAACACCTACAGCCACTATGGACCAGGGATTAGCCACATCCACTGCAGCTGTTGGGGTCCCCTCAGTGGGAAAAGAAAAGCCACTCTTATCGGTCCTTGATGTGGGAACAGGGAAGACTTACTTGTTTTTTCAGAATTTTGGGCCATACCTGTGGAACCTGCTGCTGCCATGAGTAACACTATTGGTCCCAGTTTTCCTGTCAAAAAGAAACAGAAAGCTAAGTATGTATTTACTCCTCTTCAAATTTCCTTGGACAGGAGTAGTATACTGGGTCTGGTTCAGGGTTTAATTCGGCCTGTTGATCATTCTTGTAAAAAGTGAAAAAAAAGTGGGATATCTCCTTTCATAAACAGATTCAAGATTCTGAATCTGGACAGGAGGATGTAGGGACAGATACAGGGTATTTTCCGCAGATTTCTGATTCCAACTTAAAGGAGAATTCAGTTTCTGAGTGTCACTGTAGGGGGGAGGTGTTCTCTTTCTGTCAGACTATTTCTAGAATATGCCAGTATTTTTAGTGAGAGAACACTAAAGTTTCTCAGTCCCTTAGAAAATACTGTGAGCTGTTTCAGAAGGAATTTCCAGAACCAGCACCTATTCCTTCTGTTAGCCTTGGAGGGTGTGTGTTACTGCCTGCAGTTTTCCTGAGAGTTAGCTAGCTGTCCCCAAAAAGGCAAATATGATGTGTAAAGGTTCTCAATTTAACACCTTTATTGAATTATCATTGAGGAAATAGGTTCATAGGTGATTACTGGGCTGTTGATCTCAAGGTCTTTATAAGCTTAGCCGTGTGTACCAAATACAATACTAGAGAAATCCATTACAAAGGATCTTGCCAAAACTCGCGATCTTAGTTAGCAATGACTGGCCATATCTAGGAGGGTCATAGGTGAAATCCCTGGCAGGAATGTACGGTTTCCCATCCAGTCACCCAGGCTAAATTTAAACAGAATCATAGAGGGGCTGTGTTTTATGTGAACTGGTAGCCTATTCCACAGCAGTGGCAACCTCTGAGAGACATGTCTGTCTCTGTAGCATGTCCTGTTTATGTCACAGGCCAGGTTAAGTTCCCTGGAGTGGGTGACCCTTGTCCCATTTGACTTGCGGATGTGCAGCATTTCCATTAAGTCTGGATCCAAAATTGCTCTGTAGGCCAGGCACAAGTCTCCTGCAAGTAGTCTGTAAGCTACCGGGTACACTGACAGTGACTTCAGTCTGTCAATGTATGACATGTGCTGGAGACCCTGAATTTTCTTTGTTAGAAGTTTCTGAGGTCTCTCAAATTGCTGCAGGTACCTGGTAAGGTACATACCAAAGGGAGCTTTGTACTCAATTATTGATCTGGTGAGGGTCAAGTATAGGTGAGTTATGATCTCTTTTACTCTTGAAGCAATGCCTCTGCTAATGAGGTGTGAGACGTAGAATTGCCTTCCTTACCACAGTAGTCACATGATGATCAAAGTTTAGGCTACAGTCAACTTGCATTCCTAAGTCTCTCACTACTGAGTTGTTACTTAGGTTATTATTATTTATATCATAGTCTGCAGGGATATCATTTTTACAGAAGGGGATGATAATGCATTTTTTAGCACTGAGTTTGAGTCCATGCCTTTGGCACCAGTCATTGGTTTGTGTAAGTCCCTTTTGAAGTATATTGACATAATTTGAGGATTCAGTCATTGCACCTAATATGCGGTTGGCAGTAAACTTAGTCAGCCACAGCCCCTCTGTTTTGGCCTGAACTTTAGTGGACCCAGCACTGACTCCTGTGGAACCCCACTGGTGACAGGTATGCTGGTTGAGGTAAAGTCTCCAACTTGAGTGTGGTGTGTCGGTGAGTCAGTTAGCAAACCACCTGACAACATAAGGGTTGATATTCAGCTGAGAGAGTTTGGACCTAGCACTGACCCCTGTGGAACCCCACTGGTGACATGTATGCTGGATGAGGTAAAGTCTCCAACTTGAGTGTGATGTGTTGGTGAGCCAGTTAGCAAACCACCTGACAACATAAGGGTTGATATTCAACTGGGAGAGTTTATCAGTGATGCCCGAATGTGGGATTGTGTCGAAGGCCTTGACTAAGTCAAGGTAGGCTATATGCACAGATTTGCCTTCGTCTGTGGCTGTGGTGACATTTTCAAATAAATCAACCAGCTTTAACAGGCAAGACCTGCCTTTGACAAAACCAAACTGTGTTGGATTAAGGGTTTGGAGGTCATCTATATCCTTATTTATAAGGTCCATTATGTTTCTTTCCATGGCCTTACAAGTAAGGCTGGTTAAGCTTATGGGTCTGTAGTTCTCAGGGTTTGTTGCTGTACCCCCTTTATGAAGGAGGATGATGGTTGCTGTTTTCATTTCAGCAGGGACAAAACCAGTACTTGGGCTGTGGTTGAAGAGAGTACCTACAGGAGTTGCTAACTCATGATCTGATGTCAGTTTTCATTCTATCCTCAACCTGTGGGTTCGGTTCCAGTCCTCGGAACGGACTCTGCCGCTACCATAGCTCATGGTAACCAGAAAACTCTCAAGGTTATTCCTTACCCACAATCCAGCATTACTTAACTTGCTCGATCCCTGACTTCCATTAAATGTCATTCTTCCTCCAAAACATTATGTTGTATGTATTACCAAAATTTCTAATCTGAAGTAGGAACTTCATTTGTCAGCAACCTTTGGGATATGGATCCGAGCCGGCAACTTCTTATCATAGCATAGATCCGAGCTCCTAGCTCCTCCCTTAACCCATAATCCCCTGCCTGCCCTGACTGACCTCAGATCTAGTTTGCCGCTCTTCGAGCAACAGCTAGATTCCAGAGCTCTTAGCGTTTTGTGAGAAAAAAAGGTTTTTCTTTCTTCTTTCTGAGTGAGTGATTGTGTGTGCGTGGTAGGTTTACCCTTAACACTAATCTTATTATTATTTTAGCTTTTTAGCTTAAATTTAATTTAAAGTATTTCTCCCTCCCCCGCTGGTCGTAGCGTGTGTGTGTGACTTGAGTGTTAGGGGCCTAGTGAGTGTGCTTTACTGTAGTAATGTCGGAGGCCCCTAAAGCCATTTTTTCGAAATACACCAAGTGTGGTCACAAGCTTTCACCGGCTGATGGCCACACTCTGTGCGTTAGGTGCCTTGGGGTTGAACAACTCTCTTCGGGGTGCGCGATTTGCACGGCGTTCAACCCCAGGGTACTCGAGGATTGTAGGTCGAAGCTAGTCCTGGCGGGCCTTCTACCCCCAGACTCTGCTTCGGCCTCCGGTACTTCGGTGCCCGCTACCCCCCCGTAGCGGTCACCCCTGCCTCCCTTCCTCCGACCGGGTCTCAACCTCCCGCTTCGGCTCCGGAGGATAGGGAGGCCAGGAAAGAGAAGCAGCGGGAGAAGCACCTTAAGCGGCGGGCCGATGACTCCTCATTGGCCCCGCCCGCCAAGAGGGCTTCTCCGTCCAAGTCTTCTCAATCTCCTCCTCCTCGGATCCGATCCCCTTGTTTCTCCCCGGGACCCGAGGAGGAGGTGATCCGGTCCCCGTCGAGATCATCGAGGCGACACTCCAGGTCTGCCTCGGTGGCCTCTTCGAGGTCCACTTTTAGCATGTCTGATGCGGACATGGACCGGATGATGAGGAGATTCATCCAGGCCCAGATGCAGATGGGAGTGCTCTTGCCTCCCCCCCCCCTCTGGGGGGGGGGGCTCGACCCCTTTTTTTGCTCCTATAGCTCCTTCTCCGACCCGCATTCCGGGTTCGTCGGCTCCGACGGCTCCCTCGAGTTATTCGGATCCGACCTCTCTGAGCCGTGGGCCGAGCTTCGGATCCGAGGGATTCGGTGTGCTTTCAGCTCCGTCCCGGTCGGAGCACACTGGTCCTTCGGATCCGATGTTCTCGGCGCCGGGTCCAATCCCTGCTTCGGATCCAAGTGGGAGTCAGATCTCGGATCCGTCAGAGAGCGGCTCCTCCTCGGCTTTCGCTGCGGTGGAGAGGGCACTGCCGAGTGCTTCCAGGCCTCTGGTCCTGGCTTCGGCTCCCTCCCGCACTCTTTCTCATCTGGTCCTGGCTCCCCTCATCTGGCCCTCGGGGCAGCCTGCCTCAGCGCCTCTAGGAGTTCCAGTGGAACAGGATATAGCCCGTGAGGACTCCTCGGACAGCCCCCCTGAGGAGATTCCTCACAAGGCAAAGTGCAAAAGGAGGCACATAGACTCCCCTGAGAGTCTCACCGAAGATACGGACTTGGATGAAGGGGAAGGCTCCCCTAGATCACCCCCTGAGGATGTCTCCTTTGGAGACATCATGGAAATGCTCAAAATCAGGGGTGGGTGGTCTGCCCCCAAGGCTTCCTCTGATGAGTCCGTATTCCTTGAGGCAGGACAATCTACCTCTTGGGTGTCCCCTCCACCCGACCCCCTGGTGGATCTCATATCCTCTAGGGCTTGGAAGGAACCGGACACCGTAGAGCCGATCCCCAAGCGTCCAGACAAAATTTTGAGCCCCCCTGCAGAGAGATCACACTGGAGCAGAGGTCCCCTTGTGGATGCCATGTTGGTGGCTGCAGCCACCAAGAAAGAGTTGGCTCAGGAGAGCCGCACGGTTCATCCTCCGAGCAAGGAGTCTCGCGCGATGGACCATCTTGGGAAGCGGGCCTTCACTTCACCGACCTTCTCTATGAGGGCCTTGAACTACATGGCACACGTTATTTGGATGCAGCGGGATCTAATTAAGGAATACGCTGCTTCCCCCCAGGGTCCATGTCGGAGGGAGACAAGGATCTGTACTCTTCCCAAATGGCCACCCCCCGCTCTATCTCCAACACCTCTATGCGGCTGTTGTCTCATGCTACGGAGGGAGCTGCTAGAGCAGGCGGAGTCAGGCTTGTCATGAGGAGACAGGCCTGGCTCTGTCACTGTGACTTCTCGGAACCCTTTAAGGCGTCATTCGCGAATGCCCCTTTTGATGGTTCTGCACTGTTCGGCAAAACCGTTCGCGACACTCTTGTCTAGAGCGAGAAAGAAGGGAAGACCTTGTCTGCCATCGGAGTCCGCTTCTCTGCGCCCCAGAGGTCCTTTTCCAAGAACCAAAAGGGTCAGAAGAAGATGTGGTTCCGAAAATCGCATCAATCCCAGTCTGCTCAGGACAACCAGTCCTCTCGTGGCGGAGGAGGACAGGGAGGATGCCGCCCCAGGGGCAGAGGGGGTCCCAGGAATTTTGGGTCCAGAGAACCGTTCTCGGAGAGGCCCACGCAGAACCCCTGAGGGGTTACCCAACTGCTCCACTCTGGAGGCAGTCGGGGGGCGTTTTTCGAGGCACCTAGCAAAATGGGAGTCCATAACAACGGATCGCTGGGTGCCAGATTATATCCAGAGGTTACCAAATTCCCTTTATAGTAAACCCCAGAATCAGAAGCCTTCCCGACGTTCCACCCAGTCAGAGGGAGGCGGCTGCTGCAGAAATTCAGCAGCTTCTACAAAAAAGAGCCATCCATCCCGTCCCCCCAGATCAAGTCGGATCAGGGTTTTACTCCAGGTTCTTTCTGGTGCCAAAAAAGACGGGGGACTTGAGGTCCATCCTCAACCTCTCTCTCCTAAACCTGGCGGTACCCAAACAAAAGTTCCGAATGGTCACGTTGCAATCTGTCCTCCCCTTATTGCGGGAGGACGACTGGATGTGCTCCATAGACCTCAAGGATGCGTACTATCACATTCTAGTGGACAGGTGTTCCAGGAGGTTTCTCCGCTTCCGGCTGGGAGACAGTCACTTTCAATTCAGAGTCCTCCCCTTCAGTCTCACCTCAGCCTCCAGGGTTTTCACCAAGGTCCTAGCGGTAATAGCGGCCCACCTGAGACTCCAGGGAATTCAGATCTTTCCATACCTGGACGACTGGCTCCTTTCAGCCCCAACAAGACATCTACTTTGTTCATGCAGGGATTATTTCCTCAGTCTGGCTCCACTATTAGGGTTAACCATCAACATGACCAAATCCTCTCTCATCCCTACACATGTGTTGGATTTTATAGGGGTGAGACTGGATTCCAGACAGATGCTTGCTTTCTTGACTCCAGATCGGCTTCGGAACCTGATGTTGCACGTGCAGGCCATCCTTCAACTGCAAACTCCTTCGGCGGAATTGATCCTGAGGGCCCTAGGATCTATGGCGGCTGCAATCCCTCTGCTGCCATTGGCCCGGTTGAACATGAGGGTTCTGCAGTAGACCCTCCAGGTACAATGGTCCCTGTCTCGCAACCCCCTGTCTCACCCCATTTCCTTAAGCAAGGTTTGCAGAAGATCGCTCCTGTGGTGGCTCCAGTCTCCCAACCTCCACACGGGGCGTCCCTTCTCACTACCTCCGCCAGTCGACACAGTGACCACGGACGGTTCTCGCCTGGGGTGGGGGGGGGCATTTTTCAGGCAGGACAGTCCAAGGCACATGGAACGACGTAGAGACCTCTTTGCATATCAACGTCCTAGAGATGAGGGCGGTGCTTTTGACATTGCAGGCACTACACAACTCTCTTCCGGTAGGGACGATTGCAGTACAGACAGACAACATGTCGGTCGTCTGGTACATCAACAAACAGGGTGAACCAGGTCTTACCCCCTTTGCCGCGAGGCCATGAGAGTGTGGGAATGGGCGATTTCCACCAACCGCTTTCTCATAGCAACGCACATTCTGGGACGGTCCAACATTCTAGCGGACAGGCTCAGTCGTACTATCCTGACTCCTTACGAATGGTCTCTCAACCATCGAGTTGCAGAGCAAGTATTTGCCCGATGGGGGCAACCTTATTGCGATCTTTTTGCCTCTCCTTCAAACACCAAATGCAACGATTACTTCGCTCTGATCCCCCCTCCGGGGGAGTCCCCGAGAGACTCTCTGGTTCATGCTTGGCCTCCCGGTCTGCTTTATGCTTACCCTCCTCTTCCCCTGATGTTGAAATTATTACAGAAAGCCAGGCAGCTGGGGAGAAGATGATCCTCATTGCCCCATTCTGGCCTCGTCAAACGTGGTTCCCTTACCTATGGTCTCACCTAGTATATCCACCATGGATTCTGGATCCCATTCCAGATCTCATTTCTCACCCTATCGGTCTTCCGACTCCGAACCTGGTCATCCTCAAGCTGACGGCTTGGTTGCTCCAGTTCCACTCCTCATAAGGACTCCCGGGATCTCATCACCGGTCAAAGCCATTCTTGTAGCAGCTCACAAGCCTTCCACCAGGAAGGTCTATCAGAGTAAGTGGAAACGCTTCACCATTTGGGCAGAACACCATCGTTTAGACCCTTTTACAGCTCCGATATCGTCTGTTCTAGATTTTCTAACCTCTCTCTTTCACCAGGGGGCTATTTCTTCCACAGTCAAGGTACAACTGGCAGCAATCTCATACTATCACGTGGGGCAAGAGTCTGGCTGTCTTATCACTTCCAAACTGTGTAAGACCTTCCTCAAGGGTACTTTCCTCCTTAGGCCTCCAGTTAAAGAGGTGGTACCTCCATGGGATTTATCCTTAGTCTTGCAGGCCTTGACTGGTCCCCCATTCGAACCGGCGGCCACGGTTGATCTCAAATTTCTCTCTTGGAAGACAGCTTTTTGGTGGCCATAACTTCAGCCAAAAGAGTGTTGGAATTGCAAGCTCTTTGTGTCAAACCACCATATCTGGTCTTTCACCCGGATGGGGTTTACCTCAGGATCAATCCGTCCTTTCTACCTAAGGTATCTTCAGAAGCGAACATCAATCAATCTATCATCTTCCAGTGTTTTTCCCCAACTTTCATAACAAAGGAGAGTACAAGCTACATTCCTTAGACATACACAGACAACTACATTTTTATATCCATAGAACTGCTGATCATAGGCAATCTGATCAGTTGTTTATCTCCTTTGCCAAAAGTAATTTCGGAAAGTCAGTTTCTAAACATTCTCTCTCTCGATGGATCTCGAGTTGTATTCTTTTAGCATATCAGAGCTCGGGAAGGCCTGCACCTCAAGGAGTCCATGCTCATTCTACTAGGGCCATTGCCACATCTGCGGCCTTTCAAGCTAGGGTTCCACTGGATGACATTTGTTCCGCAGCAAATAGATGTTGTCTTCCCGAGGTAGGGCGTCCTTTGGCTCTACGGTGCTCCGGAATATCCTTCCATGAAGGCCACCCAAGATTTAGGTAGCTGGGGACTCTGTCCCAAAGGTTGCTGACAACTGAAGTTCCTACTTCAGATTAAGAAGTTATGTACTCACCATAATGTTCCATCTGAGTAGGTATCTTCATTTGTCTGCAACCACCCCCCCCTCCTTCCCCCTGACCAATATGATCATTCTTGTGTTATTAGCATATGTTCCCATTGGGACACTTTTATCTGCTGTGCTATGGGGCAAACTTGATCTGAGGTCAGTCAGGGTAGGCAGGGGATTATGGGTAAGGGGAGGAGCTAGGAGCTCGGATCTCTGCTATGATAAGAAGTTGCCGGCTCGGATCTGAGATCGGATCCGTATCCCAAAGGTTGCAGACAAATGAAGATACCTACTCAGATGGAACGTTATGGTGAGTACATAACTTCTTATTTTTTTCTATGTAATTTGCTCCTACACTTTTCTAAATATCTCACTTCCAGTTCTATTATTGATGTTACAATATTCCGTACTTCAAATACAGTTGGTTTAGACTTTGATTTCCATTTCCTAGTAATTATTTTCGGCAGTTACCAGAATTAAACTTAGCAAGACCTTACTAGGCAATTCAGATCTTGTGTGCCAGCTCAAAAGGGAAGTCTGCCAACTCATTGCACTCCCAAAACATATGTTCCAAGTTACCTTTTTCTTCTCCATCACACCTCCAACATTTGCCATCTACCTGAGGGAAAATTCTTTGAGAGTCTGCTTGGGGTATAAAAATAATTATGCAAACACTTCCAAGCAAAACTCCTAAATCTTCTAGACATTCTTGTGTTCTTGAGTGCCATACATATGTTTTCCCATTTTTCCTTGTGAATTTCTTATCCAGTCTCTTTTTCAACCTCCAGAGACTCTAATAGTTCTCGTATAATATTTTGTATTTCTTTCCTTTTTTAACATCAGCTTCTGTTCTAAATTCAGCTAAAAACTCTACCTACAATATTGAATCGGGTAGCCTGGACCATGTAACTCACAAAAGTTGCGTACTTACCATAATGACACAGTTTCATGAGGCATGTTTACTTCAACAAACCCCTCCCGCTCCTTTCCCATTTCAGTTTGTCACCTGCCATCTCTAAGCTGGCCTTATAGCCCTCAGTTGAGGCATTCAGCATAAAACATAATTTAGATCCAACATAGACATAGTGCACAAAATTAAACACATACTGTTTATCACTAAAACTCTACTTATATCTGGAGACACAAACCCAAACTCTGGACCACAAAACTCTCTACTCTCTGCTAGGCAAATCTCTGACCTATTGATTCTGAATGTTAACATCAGAAGCATCTCTAACAAACTTTCTGACCTACACACATTTATAGCTCACTACTCCCCTGACATACTAACCATTACCGAGACATGGCTAAAACCTAGTACCCAAAATGAAGAAATTCTCCCACCAGGATATAATATCCTAAGAAATACTGGATAGAGTGGGCAAAAAGGGAGGTGGAGTTGCTATCCTGTACAAAAATGCAATCAAAGTCAAACCTCTACAAAGCCCCATACCTAGACTTCAAAATGCTGAAACTTTAGGTTCAACCATAAGCATAAGTGACACAAAAACTATCATCATTCTCTGCTGTTATATTCCCCTAGGTAGTAACTCTCCCATCATTGAAGAAATGTTACAATGGACCACAGATAATGTCCCTCCCAAGAAACTGTCTTACTAGGTGACCTGAACACTGATTAGTCAGCCTGTACCTCTAACAACCCCACTAACCATATTAATCTTTACAGTTTGACCCAACTTATCCAAGAACCCATTAGAATCGACAAAAAAACAAAAAAAAACTAACAGTTTATTCTACACAAAAGTATTAGGCAGGATGCCTTCCTGATGATCTTAGTGACCACCTCTCCACCTTCCTCCTGTGGAAATGTTCCAATATAGCTAAACCCATTGTTTTTAGACACATCAGAGATGATCGTAAACTAAATATACAAGAACTAAACAGTATTCTAAAATATAGTAACCAGAAACCACTGCAAACCCTAAATCTCGACCAAGCCGTTGACTACTAGCAATATTTTCATCAATACTTGCACCAATTAGGAAAATAAGAGCCAAGGCAAACTATGCACCATGGCTAACTAGGGAACCTAGAGCCCTTCTAAAGTCAAGGGATAAGACTTGGAAAATTTGGAAGAAATACAATACTAGCCTAGCCAAACAAAGTTACCTAGAACTTAGAAATCAGGCCAAGAGACAAACTAAACTCGATAGACAAAATTACTTCCTCAGTATCCAAAACAAACATTCAAAAGATCCTCAAAAGTTTTGGCATGCCATTAACTCTCTCCTAAAACCAGGCAAACTACCACTCCCACTCCTAACTCCACGAATGACAAGGACATTGCCTCCCAATTCAATCACCACTTCACAGAATCCATCTTAACAGTATCCTCCCAACCATCCAAAAACAGCCCTACATATAACCCAACCAAATGCCCCGACAACATCCCATCCTTTACGCTCTCACCCGTTCCCATCTGAACAATAAAAAAACACCTCCTAAAACTGAAACCTACCACCCTTGCCGCTGACAGTGTACCAGCCAACTTCCTAAAAGTAGCTGCTGAATCCTTATCCTACCCTATTTCTATTCTTATCAATTGCTCCATACAAGAAGCATATGTTCCACAGCTATGAAAGGTATCATACAATGTTAAGTTGTCAACCTCGCCTTCATTCTTGCTGGATGGGTTTGGAGCTGAACCTCGGCTCCGACTCTGCCTAATACTAAAGCTCGAGAGCTATTTTTACCGGCTCGAGGCTATGCTATGTCCCATAACGCTAGGTGTCATATACCCAGATCTCGTTTGCCGCTTCAGCTACGAGGTTGCGTTTTCACCGGCTCCAGGTCGTATTTAAGATTTTTTATATTTGTAGTTAGTTTTTGATAGATATTTTTCCCTGAGATCTTTTCTAGTAGTGTTAGTAGTCTCTCGACTAGTCTTCCCTCCCTTTATTAATAGTTTTCCTTACTCTTTTCCACCCTTAAGGTGGTTAGGCCTTTACCCCCCCCCCCCTTATAGTAGTTTTTGTACAGGTTCCATTCGGAGTGTGTGGGTGTTGTTTTACTGTAGTAAACTTAATTTTTCTTTGAGAGTGTCTTTTCAAGTGTTGTGTGTGTGTTTGTTGCGTCTGGTTTACTTGTCTAGACTTTTTTTGTCCCGTTCCTGTGGTATCATGTCTAAGGATACCAAGATATCGGGATTCAAGAAGTGTGACTCGTGTTGTGAGAAGATGTCTCTGACAGACGGTCACACTTCTTGTGTGTATTGTTTGGGCCCCCTGCACCCGCAGGACTCTTGTTCCATCTGTCATGCTTTTAGCCCAAGAGTCCTGCAGGAATGCAGAAATAAGCTCATCCTAAGGGGCTTATTAAAGCCCGAAGGTTCTCCTACCAAGCC
The DNA here is from genome assembly GCF_019279795.1 of Protopterus annectens. NCBI lineage: Eukaryota > Metazoa > Chordata > Ceratodontiformes > Protopteridae > Protopterus > Protopterus annectens. Next base: position 1,134,464,845 of record NC_056744.1, on the reverse strand, counting down.
TCTGTCAGGAAAACCTTCTAAGCCTGCCAAACCATTGGCTCCATGTCTGGAGCCGGCGCCGAGTGGACCTCCTTCTGCCTCATCGGTTCCGGCTGGAACCAATGCATCGAGGCCTCAGTCAGCTCCGACCATGGTGTCAGAGCCGAAAGAGTTCCCGATCTCCTTCATTGGAGTCAGCCTGGTCGGCTCCGAAGTCCCCTTTGCTGTGGGAGTGGAGCCATAGGTCTCACTCCTCTAGATCTTCCAGGCTTTTGGACCACGACCTCGAGAGGGTAGTCAGTAGGCTTTTGAAGTCGCAGGCGCTCGCCCCATTATTGCATAGCCCGTCTCAACAGACAGCGGCTTCCCCAACGCCTGCTCCAGTTCCTCCTCCGACTATTCCTTCAAGCTCGGAGCCAGAGGCCGTCGGGGTTGGTACTGTGGGGGCTTTGGAACCGATTCCACCCTTATCGGTTCCTTCGTCGGCTCCGATCCCTTCATTGGCTCCGTCCTTGGAGGGATCCGGGCTGACCCTCGTCGGTTCCGAGGGGGCGAGTGGCATCGGACCCTTGTCTGACCCCGTTCTCCCTCTTGGAGCATCGGCGCAGGTGAGTTCGGCCCCGACATCGGTCTCTGAGCCGTCCCTCTCGGTGCCGGGAGGAGCTCTCATCTCTTCGGAGGTGGGTCCCTCTTCTCTCCCTGATAGGGGCGCCTTTGAGGTCATGAGGAGCGTGCTGGCTCCTATACCAGCGCCACGGTCGGCCCCATCGGCCCCTCCTTCCATGGTGCCTGCTTCGGCCTCTGCCTACTCTCCCGAACCCAAGCGTGGAGAACCAACGCTCCAGGTCACCCCATTGGGTGTATACCCCTCTTCTGAGGCCTCCCCGACATGCAAGAGGAAGCATGTGGACTCCCCGGAGTCAGTGGCATCTGACACCGACCTGGATGATTCGGAAGGGTCCCCAAGGTCCCCCTTTGAGAATGTCTCATTTTCTGACATCCTAGAGATCCTTAAACAGAGGGGGAACTGGTCTGCCCACAACCCTTCTGAGGACGAGTCGGTGTACCTGGATGCGTTCGGTTCTCGCTCTTCCACCTCCTGGGTGTCCCCGCCTTTCGACCCACTCATGGAGGTGGTGGCTCGGAAGGAGTGGACGGCTCCGGATACTATGGAACCAACTCCCCAGAGGCCCACAAAATTTATTACAGCCCCTTCAGACAAGCAGTTTCTCACTAAGGGCGTCCCCGTTGATGCCATGGTGGTGGCGGCGGCCACTAAGAAGGAGTTGGCTGACCCTTCAGTTCCTGTCCATCCTCCTAATAAGGAATCTAGGACTATGGATAGGTACGGCAAGCGGATGTTTTCTTCAGCGACCTTTGCCTTGCGTTCGCTGAATTATTTGTGCCATTCCACCCGTCTTCAGAGAGACCTTCTAAAAGAACTAGGTGATACCTTACAGGACCCATCAGCTGCGGGGTCTCAGGAAAAGATCAACTCCCAGCTGGGGACCCTGAACTCTACTGTAAACTCCTCCATGCGGCTCATTTCCTATGCCGCCGATGGAGCGAGTAGGGCTGCAGGCACGGGCGTTGCTGTAAGGAGACACGCCTGGATGTGGCTTTGCAACTTCGCCGACCCCTTCAAGGCATCCTTCACTAACACCCCCTTTGACGATTCTGCCTTGTTTGGACCTCAAGTGAAGGATACATTGACCAGGAGTGAAGGATACATTGACCAGGTGCGAGCAGGAAGGCAAGACTCTCTCTGCCGTGGGAGTCCGTTTTTCCACTCCTTCTAGACCATACCCTAAGGGTCAAAAGGGTGGAAAAATGTGGTTCCGGAAACCCCAGGGAGTACTGCCTGACGCACGTGGCGAGCTTCCCTCCAGAGGCAGAGGAGGGAACAATAACAGGCATCGCCCTGGGGGCAGGGGGGGTCCGCAAAATCAGGGTAGCAGAGAAACTTTCTCTGACAAACCCTTCCAGCACTCCTGAGGAGCTGCCCGACTGTTCACCTTCGGAGGCAGTCGGGGGAAGACTATCACTGTACCCAGAAGATTGGCATTCCCTCACGCAAGACAAATGGGTATGGTCGATCATATCCGAGGGTTACAGAATTCCCTTTATTCACACCCCACATCAACCAAAAGGGCCCCTTCCAGACGTTCCACCCAGTCTGAGAAATCAAACAGCACTAGAAATTTCAAAGCTGTTAAGAAAATGGGCCATCCAGCCAGTCCCAGCAGACCAACAAGGATCCGGAATCTACTCCAAGTTCTTTTTGGTACTAAAAAAGACAGGGGATTGGAGACCTATTTTGGATCTCAGCAGGCTGAACAAGTCGGTTCAAAGAACGAAGTTCCGGATGGTCACGCTACAGTCCATTCTACCCTTTCTGGGTCAGGACAATTGGATGTGCTCTATAGACCTTCAGGATGTGTACTACCATATCAAGATGAACAGGCGCTCCAGAATGTTTCTCCGCTTCCAGATGGGAGCCAGTCACTGCCAATTCAGAGCCCTGCCCTTTGGCCTCACCACAGCCCCCAGGGTGTTTACCAAATGCATGGCAGTGGTTGCGGCTCACCTGAGACGACAAGGATTCCAGGTGTTTCCATATTTAGACGACTGGCTCCTTACTGCCACCATCAGGCACCAACTACTCCAATCCAGAGATTATGCTGTACAAACGTGCAACGCGCTAGATATCTCTATAAATTTCGAAAAGTCTGCATTGTCGCCTTGTCAGTCTATTACCGTCATAGGTGCCGTTTTAAACACAGTGGAGCTCTCAGCAAAACTACCTACACAAAGAGTTTCAGACATTCGCAACCATGTTTAGATCCTATTACAGGAGAGCAGAGTCCAAGCCAGATTTGTACTAAAAACACGTGGTCTCATGGCAGCAGCAATCACTTTACTCCCCCTAGCGCGTTTTCATATGTGGATCCTGCAGTGGATGCTATTTTCCCAGTGCTCCTTTCAGCAGCTCCCCATGTCACACACCATTCTAATCACTCAGTCATGCAAAAGACACCTTTCTTGGTGGACGGTCTCCCCTCAGGTCACTCCAGGGCAGACCTGTGGTCCTTCCTCCTCCTGTTGCCACTGTGACAACGAATGTCTCCCTGATCGGGTGTGGGGGGGGCATTTTCAGGGCAGGACAGTCCAGAGCACATGGCAACCCTTTGAATGTCACTTACACATAAATGTCTTGGAAATGAGAGCTGTACTTTTAGCGTTGCAGGCCCTTCAGGACTCTCTACCCACCAGGACTGTTGCAATTCAAACAGACAATATGTCTGTAGTGTGGTACATCAACAAGCAGGGCGGAACCAGATCCTACCCCCTATGTTGAGAAGCACTCAGACTTTGGGAATGGGTGATCTCTTCTCAACGGTTTCTAGTAGCAACGCATATTCCTGGGAAGTCCAACGTCATAGCTGACAGACTGAGCAGAGCCATTCTCATGCCTCACGAGTGGTCTCTCAACCAGATAGTAGCGGAAAGAATTTTCAGAAGGTGGGGTCAGCCTTGCTGCAACCTTTTTGCAACACCTCTAAACAGCAAGTGCCCAGACTTCTTCACCCTCTTCCCTCTCCCAGGTCTACCCCCAGAGACGCTCTAGTTCATGATTGGCCCTGGGGTCTTCCATATGCATCCCCCCCCTTTCCCTTGATTACTCAATTAGTCCAGAAAGCGACTGCCTTGAGAGCCAGGATGATCCTCATTGCCCCTTACTGGCCTCGACCAATTTGGTTTCCGTTCCTGCAACGCAATCTACTGGAGCAGCCCTGGCATCTGGACCCAGTGCCAGATCTTCTGACCCATCAATCGGATGGGCTGCATCAGTCCCTTCGATGTCTCAACCTCACAGCTTGGTTGCTCCACTTCCAACCCTAGCCAGGCTTCCCCTTATCTCTCAACCAGTTCATGATATCATCCTCGCTTCTCACAAGTCTACTACAAGAAAGACTTATGCTAGCAAATGGAAGCGTTTCTCTGTCTGGGCAGGGGAAAAACACGTGGACTCCTTTAGGGCTCCTGTCGAGACAGTTCTAGAGTTTCTAGCAGAACTCTTTCGACTGGGCTCCTCCTCAGCTACCATCAGAGTTCAACTGGCAGCTTTTGCAGATTTCCACGTTGGCTTGTCAGAGACCAGCATCATGTCCCACAAACTTTGCAAAGCCTTTTTAAAAGGAACCCTTTTACTTAGGCCCCCGGATAAGGACCCTCCCCCACCGTGGGACTTAAATTTGGTACTGCCTTCTTTAATTCTTCCTCCCTTTGAGCCGGCGGCTTCTTGTTGTTGAAGTTGCTCTCGTGGAAAACACTCTTCTTTGTAGCCATCACCTCAGCAAGACGGGTCTCGGAACTTCAAGCCCTTTGCGTTCGCCCTCCTTATCTTGTTTTTCACAAAGACAGAGTGTCACTTAGGACTAATCCATCTTTTTTACCCAAAATAATCTCAGAGAAAAATCTGAATCAGACCATAGATCTTCCAGTCTTCTTCCCAAATTATACCAATAGAGCTGAACGAAAGTTACATTGTTTGGACGTTCACCGTCAATTACGCTTCTACCTGGATAGAACTAAGCAGATGAGAAAATCAAACCAGCTCTTTCTGTCCTATGCAGAAGGGAAGCAAGGCCAGCCAGTCTCTAAGGTAACCTTGTCCAGGTGGTTGTCCTGTCTTATCATGTTGGTCTACCAGTTGAGGAACAGGGAACTTCCTACTAAGTCTAGAACCCACTCAACCAGAGCTTTAGCTTCTTCAATAGCCTTTCAGGCAAGATTGCCGATGGATTCCATTTGTGCAGCGGCCACTTGGGCCTCTCCTCATACCTTCATTTCTCATTACAAGCTCGATATGGCCTCCAGAAGTCGGGCTGATTTTGGTTCCACTGTACTCAAGAGTTTGTTCCACTGAGCCACCCAGGACTTAGGTGCTAGGGACGCTGTCCCATCCAGCAAGAATGAAGGCGAGATTGACAACTTAACATTCAGAAGTTATGTACTTACCATAACGTTCCATGTTAGTTGTCTTCTTCTCGCCTTCTTTCTTGCGTCCCACCCCCCATCCCCCTAGCTTGGGAAGATCTAGAGTACCTTGTGAGAGTTATTGCCTCCTCAGTTATATCCCCAGCTAGCTCCCTTGCTCCCCTTTTTTTTGCTAGCTCTTCTAGAGGGGTTTATATATATATGTATATATATATATATATATATATATATATATATATATGTATATGTAGATATATATATGTATATAGATATATATATGTATATATATATATAGATATATTTTTATTTTTGTATCTATGATTAGGTGGATTATTCTCTGTTGTGGTGGGGCGTATATGTCCATAGTGTTAGCTATCAAACGAGATCTGGGTATATGACACCTAGCATTATGGGACATAGGATAGCCTCGAGCCGGGAAAAATAGCTCTCGAGCTTTAGTATTAGGCCGAGTCGGAGCAGAGGTTCGGCTCCGAACCCATCCAGCAAGAAAGAAGGCGAAAAGAAGACAACTAACATGGAACGTATGGTAAGTACATAACTTCTCATTATTCTACTACATAAAGGCAGAAACTCTTACAAGTACTCAAATTATCGCCCCATTGCCATTCTATCCCCCTTATCTAAAATACTAGAGAAATGTATACATTCTCAGGTAACACAATTCCTAAACTCACCCTATCTCCTCTCCCTCGCACAGCATGGCTTCCGACAACACCATAGCACAACCACCGCTCTGCTGTCTTTCACCATCTGATCAACCAACATAGAAATAATAATAACTTTGTATCTGCAGTATTTCTAGACCTCTCCAAAGCATTTGACATGGATTCACATTCCTTACTGCTAGACATCCTAACATCCCTGTCCTTTGCCCATTCCGCTGTAGTCTGATTTAAAAGCTATATGGCAAATTGGCAACAATCTGTCCAATGGCAAAGTGTACTATCCCCCTCACTCCCAACTACCATAGGTGTACCACAATGCTCCATATTAGGCCCACTTTTTTCTCCATATTTACCAATAATCTCCATACCACCACACAGCATGCTTCACTTATACAATACACTGATGATTCAGCTCATATCTGTTCATTTCCATCACTTCATATCCTACAACAACTCACCCAGGAATCCTTTAGCTCTGTGGAAAGTTGGATCACTCAGATCCAACTTATTCTAAACCCTAATAAAACCATATTACTACTTTTCACCCCCAAGAAAACCATTTCCGCCCCTCTAACCTTCACTATCTCTTCCAAAATTAGCACTATTATCTCTCCCTCTGACCATACCAAACTCCTAGGCGTTGAAATTGATAAAAGTCTACACTTCGATGTCTACATTTCACAAAACTATCAAAAAAGTCCATAAAAAAATTGGAACACTATAGGCACAGGAAATCCCTCTTGAAACAAACACTCTCAGCAGGGTTTGCAGGAGTGCCCTCTTATGGTGGCTCCGGTCTCCGGACCTCCAAACGGGGCACCCCTTCTCTATGTCCCCTCCCCTAGCCACGGTGACCACGGATGCCTCTCGCCTCGGGTGGGTGGGGGGGCATTGTTGCAGCAGGACCGTTCAAGGCACGTGGAACCAGACTGAGACCTCATTGCATATCAGTGTCCTGAAGATGAGGGCGGTGCTGTTAGCATTGCAAGCACTTCAGAGCCTTCTTCCCTTCGGGACGATTGCGATCCAGACAGATAAACGTGTCTGTCGTTTGGTATATCAACAAACAAGGGGGAACCAGGTCCTATCCACTTTGTCGAGAGGCTGTAAAAGTTTGGGAATGGGCGATTTCCACCAACCGCTTTCTCATAGCGATGCACATTCCGGGTCGGTCCAACATCCTAGCGGACAGACTGAGTCGCACCATCCTCTCCCCGTACGAGCGGTGTCTGAATCCCAAGGTAGCGAAGCAGATCTTCTCCAAATGGGGTCAACCTTGTTGCCATCTTTTCGTCTCTCCTTCAAACACAAAGCGCGACACCTACTTTGCTCTAATTCCCCCACCCGGGGAATCACCAAGAGACGCTCTGGTGCATGCTTGGCCTCCCAGTCTTCTTTATGCTTATCCGCCCCTTCCTCTGATGCTCACATTTCTACAGAAAGCCGGACGGTTGGGGTGCTTGATAATCCTCATTGCCCCATTCTGGCCTCGTCAGGCATGGTTCCCTTATCTGTGGTCTCATCTAGTGAATCCTCCCTGGATTCTAGATTCCTGTCCGGATCTGGTATCTCACCCCCTGGGCCTACCAACCCCGAACCTGGACAACGTCAAGCTCACAGCTTGGTTGATCCAGTTCCACTGTTAGTTCGGACTCCCGGTATCTCTTTCCAGGTCAAAGCCATCCTAGTGGTGGCCCACAAGCCATCTACTAGGAAGATTTATCGTAGCAAATGGAAACTTTTTTCTATTTGGGCTGAACATCAGAACCTAGATCCTTTCACAGCTCCGTTACCAGCTGTGCTGGATTTTCTGTCAGGACTGTTTGATAAAGGTGCTAGCTCTTCCACAGTCAAAGTACAGTTGGCGGCTATCGCTCATTACCATGTTGGATGTGATCTTGGCCCCCTGACTTCATCCAGATTATGTAAGGCCTTCTTAAAAGGCACCTTCCTTCTAAGGCCTCCGGTGAAAGAGGTGGTCCCTCCTTGGGACTTATCGCTGGTGCTCCAGGCCTTAACAGCTTCTCCCTCAGTAGATCTCAAGTTCTTGTCCTGGAAAACGGCCTTTCTTGTCGCTATCACGTCGGCAAAAAGGGTTTCGGAGCTTCAAGCCCTTTGCGCCAAGCCTCCTTACTTCATTTTCCACAAGGATGGGGTATTCCTCAGGATCAATCCCTCTTTTCTCCCCAAAATTGCTTCCGAAACTAATATTAATCAGTCTATTAATATGCCAGTCTTCTTCCCCAATTACCAAAATAAAGGCAAATTCAAATTACACTCTTTGGATGTACACAGACAGTTGAGGTTTTATCTGCACAGGACAGCCGGTCATAGACGTTGAGATCAGTTAATTGTGTCCTTTGCTAAATCCAGTTTGGGGAAAGCTGTTTCTAAAGTCACACTATCCAGGTGGATTTCTCAGTGTATTCTCTTGGCTTATGAGAGTTCTGGCAGGCCTGCTCCTTAGGGAGTCCATACCCATTCAACTCGGTCTGTTTCTACCTCTGCTGCCTTTCGGGCTAGAGTTTCGTTGGATGACATTTGCTCGGCTGCCACATGGGCCTCATCTCACACTTTTATAAACCACTACAAGTTAGATCTGGTTTCCAGAGGGAGAGCATCCTTTGGCTCCACAGTGCTCCGGAACATCCTTCCTTGAGGGCCCCCCAAGATTCAGGTAGCTGGGTACTTTGTCCCATAGGTTGATGCACAAATGAAGTTAACTACTTCAGATTAAGAAGTTATGTACTCACTCTAACGTTCCATCTGAGTAGGTAAACTTCATTTGTCAGCAACCGTCCCTCCCTCCGTCCCCCTGTCCTCTTCGGATGTTTTTGGTGTTCCTGCTTCTCGGTAGGTTGTACCCGGTTTACCCTAGGCAGGTTGCGATTGCAAGCCTTGTTTTAGACAAACTCGATCTGAGGTCAGGAAGGGATGGCAGGGGGTTATGGGTAAGGGGGAGGAGCTTGGAGCTCAGATCTTAGCTGCTGGAAACTGCTGGCTCGGATCCGATATGGATCCGATAACCCATAGGTTGCTGACAAATGAAGATGTTAAGTTGTCAATCTCGCCTTCATTCTTGCTGGATGGGTTCGGAGCCGATCCTCGGCTCCGACTCGGCCACTCTAAAAGCTCGAGAGCCAGTTCCACCGGCTCGAGGCTCCCCTATATCCCACAATGCTAGGCGGTAACTCCTCAGATCTCGTTTGCCGCTACAGCGATCGAGGTGTGTTCCTACCGGCTCAGGTTAGATTTTGGGTAAAGAACTAGTTTCTTAGCCTTTTTTCCCCTGTTAAAGTTAGTTTTTTATTTATAAAGTTAGTTTGAAAATAGTCTATCCCATTCCCGTTAACTTTCCACCCCCTTTTTTCCACAAATAACTAGAATTTTTCCCACGGGCCTTAGGCCCAGTCCCTCCCTTCCTAGTGAGTGACTGTGTTTTATAGGGATTTTTTATTTCTAGTTACTATAATTTATTTTAAATTAATTTTAAATTACTCCTAAGTGTAATCGGTGTGTGTGTGTGCTTGTGTGATTACACTTTCCCTTAGATATGTCTTAGGAATCAAAGGTCTCAGGCTTTAAGAAGTGTGACTCGTGCTGTCAGAAGATGTCTCTGACAGACGGTCACACTTCTTGTGTGTACTGCCTGGGACCTTTGCACCTGCAGGACTCATGTGCTGTTTGCCATGGCTTCAGCCCTAGAGTCCTGCAGAAGCAAAAAATAAGCTTATTTTAAGGGGCTTACTTAAGCCTGAGGGTCCCTCGACTCAGTCATCGGGGAAACCCTCTAAGTCTTCCAGACCTTCGGCTCCAGCATCTGAGCCGTCTTCTGGAGGCCCTAAAGCTATTCGAACATCGACTCCGGCCGGAGCCGATGAATCTTGAATACAAGCCCCTACGGTGTCCTCGGCTCCGGCTGGAGCTGAGGAAGACATTACTCTGTCGGCTCCGATTATTTTATCGGAACCGACATCTAGAAAAAGGTCCCGATCTCCATCTATTGGCTCCGTTCATTCGGCTCCAGCATCACCCTTGCTGTCTGAACGGAGCCATAGATCACACTCTTCTAGGTCTTCCAGGTTATCGGACCATGACCGTCAGAGAGTAGTGAGTCGACTTCTTAAGTCCGAGGCATTAGCCCAGATGCTTCAAAGTCCGACTCAACAGTCGAGACCTACTCCTGTCACTCAAATTCCTCCTCTGACTCTTTTGAGTTCGGAGCCGGGGCGGCTTGGACCCGAGACTGTGGTAGCGTCGGAACCGATACCTTTGTCTTCGGTTCCCTCGTCGGCTCCGATGTCTTCCTTGGAAGAATCTCGGCGCCGGACTTCCCTCGTCGGCTCCGAGGGGGCGAGTGGCATCGGACCCTTGTCCGACCCCGCTCTCCCTCTCGGTGCTTGGCTGGTGAGTTCGGCTCAACATTGGCCTCGGAGCCATCACTGTCGGTGCCGGGGGAGGTTTCCAGTTTTTCAGAACGGAGACCTCCAGCTCTGCCTGACAGGGGTGCCTTCGAGGTCATGAGGAGCGTGTTGGAACCAGGTTCAACTCCACAGTCGGTTCTTTCTGCCCCTCCCCCTATGGTGCCTCCGGTGATTTCTACTCACTCTCTCATCCCGACCGTAGAGAGCCAGCTCCTCAAGTTTCCCCTGTGGGGATCTCCTCCTCTTCCAAGGCCTCTCCTGACCCTGTAAGAGAGCCCCCTAGGAAGAGGCAGTGCAAGAGGAAGCACATTGACTCCCCTGAGTCTGTCACCTCTGACACTGATTTAGAGGATTCCGAGGGTTCCCCTCGTTCCCCCTCTGAAGATGTCTCCTTTGTAGACATCCTTGAAATCTTAAAACAAAGGGGGAATTGGCCATCCCTCAACCCCTCAGAGGATGAATCAGTGTATCTTGAGGCGTTTGGCTCTCGCCCTTCCACCTCCTGGGTGTCCCCTCCCTTTGAGCCCCTTATGCAAGTGGTGGCAAAGAAGGCTTGGGCGGCTCCTGACTCAGTGGAACCCACCCCCAGGAGACCATCAAAGTTCATCACGGCCTCCAAGGATAAAGAATTTCTGACCAAAGGCGTCTCTGTTGATGCTATGGTGGTGGCTGCGGCTACCAAGAAGGAGTTCGCTGATCCTTCGGTGCCTGTTCATCCTCCTAACAAGGAGTCTAGGTCGATGGACAGGTACGGGAAGAGGATGTTCTCGTCAGCGACCTTTACTATGAGATCGCTGAATTACCTGTGTCATTTTACTCGTCTTCAGAGGGATTTACTCAAAGAAGCGAGTGAAATGTTGAAGGACCCAACAGCTGCGGGTTTTCAGGATAGGATGAACTCTCAGCTGGCTACCCTTAATTCTATAACCAACTCTTCCATGCGCCTCCTTTCATATGCGGCGGATGGAGCGAGTAGAGCGGCAGGTACAGGTGTAGCCTTGCGTAGGCATGCCTGGATGCGGCTTTGTAACTTTGCGGACCCTTTTAAGGCGTCCTTCACTAATTCCCCCTTTGATGGATCATCCCTTTTTGGTCCTCAAGTGAAGGAAACCCTGACTAGGTGCGAGACTGATGGCAAGACTCTTTCTGCCGTCGGAGTCCGTTTTTCTACTCCTTCTAGACCTTACCCCAAAGGTCAGAAGGGGGGAAAGATGTGGTTCCGCAAACAATCTCAAGGAGACTTGCCTGACGCACAGAGTCGTTTCCCCTCTAGAGGCAGAGGGGGGAACAACAATGGTAGATGCCATCCCAGGGGCAGAGGGGGGCCCGCAGAATCAGGGCAGTCGAGAATCCTTTTCCGACAAGCCCTTTCAGCATCCCTGAGGTGTTGCCCCACTGCCCACCTTCGGAGGCAGTTGGGGGAAGGTTGTCACTGTACCCAAAAGCCTGGCTATCCCTAACTCAAGACAAGTGGGTGCAGTCTATCATTTCCGAAGGCTACAGAATCCCTTTCCTTTTCATTCCGAAGCAGTCCAAAAAATCCCTTCCAGACGTTCCACCCAGTCAAAGGGAGCAAGCAGCATTAGAAATTTCAAAACTGCTCGCAAAAAGAGCTATTCAACCAGTTCCAGCAGACCAAGTAGGATCCAGAATCTACTCCAAATTCTTTTTGGTTCCAAAGAAAACAGGCGACTGGAGACCCATTTTGGATCTCAGCAACTTGAACAAATTTGTCAAGAAAACAAAGTTCCGGATGGTCACGCTGCAGTCCATTCTTCCCCTTTTGGGGCAGGACAACTGGATGTGCTCGATAGATCTCCAGGATGCGTACTATCACATCAAGATGAGTCGACGCTCCAGGAGATTTCTCCGCTTCAGGCTGGGAACCAGTCATTTCCAATTCAGAGCCCTGCCCTTTGGTCTCACTACAGCCCCCCGAGTGTTTACCAAATGCATGGCAGTGGTTGCCTCTCACCTGAGACGACAAGGATTCCAGGTGTTTCCTTATTTAGACGACTGGCTCCTTACAGCCCCCACCAAGCATCTTTTACTTCTCGCCAGAGACTACACTTTTCACACATGTCAGGCCCTAGGCATATCAATAAACTACGAAAAGTCTGTCTTGTCGCCTTGTTGTGTTATTACCTTCATAGGCGCAAATCTAGACACTTTCAAGATGTCAGCCAGACTCACAGAGCAGAGGATAGCAGACATACACAAACAGGTCTTTCTTGTCTTGCAGAGCAACAAAGTCAAAGCCAGACTGATCCTGAAAGTCTTAGGGATTATGGCGGCGGCCATCCCTCTCCTACCATTAGCTCGCTTCCATATGAGAATTTTACAATGGATGCTCTTCACACAATGGTCTTACCAAAGTCTCCCAATGTCCCAGCCTGTTCGGATAACTCAGTTGTGCAAGAATCATCTCTATTGGTGGATCACATCTCCTCAGCTCCTTCTAGGGAGACCTTTCGTCCCTTCCCCTCCGGTTGCTACAGTGACAACGGACGCCTCCCTGATCGGGTGGGGGGGGCATTTCCAGGGCAGGACAGTCCAGGGCTTGTGGCAACCATTCGAGTGCCACTTGCACATAAACGTCCTAGAGATGAGAGCAGTGCTTCTAGCGTTGCAAGCCCTACAAGACTCTCTTCCCAAGGGAACTATAGCAATTCAAACAGACAACATGTCTGTAGTGTGGTACATCAACAAACAAGGCGGTACCAGATCTTACCCCCTTTGTCGAGAGGCACTCAGACTGTGGCAATGGGCGATTTCTTCTCAGCGATTTCTGTTAGCAACGCACATCCCCGGGAAGTCCAATGTGATTGCAGACAAATTGAGCAGAGCTATTCTCATGCCTCACGAGTGTGGTCTCTGAACAATTCAGTGTTGGAGAAAGTTTTTCGAAAGTGGGGCAGGCCTTGCTGCGACCTTTTTGCTACTTCCCAAAACAGCAAGTGCGACGATTTTTTTCACCGTCTTTCCCCAACCAGGCCAACCCAGCAGAGACGCTCTAGTGCACGTTTGGCCCCGGGGACTTCTGTATGCCTTTCCTCCCTTCCCACTGATATCCCAGCTGATACTGAAAGCCATCGCTCAGGAAGCCTCCATGATCCTCATTGCCCCTTACTGGCCTCGACAGGTTTGGTTCCCTTTTCTCCACCATTATCTGTTGGAACAACCTTGGCATCTGGACCCAGTTCCAGACCTCTTGACCCATCAGTCGGGTCAGTTGCACCACTCCCTCCCCTCTCTGAACCTCACAGTGTGGTTCCTCCAATTCCGACTTTAGCCAGGCTTCCTTTGATATCTCACTCAGTTAGAGATATCTTGATAGCTTCTCATAAATCTTCCACTCGGAAGATTTATCTTAGCAAGTGGAAACGTTTTTCCTATTGGGCGCAGTCAAAGGATATAGATCCTTTCACTGCTTCTATTCAAACAGTTCTAGACTTTCTAGCCGAACTTTTTCACTCAGATTCGTCCCCATCTACCGTTAGAGTTCAATTGGCAGCAATATTGAACTTTCATGTTGGAGTCTCAGAGTCCTCCATTATGTCTCACAAACTCTGCAAGGCTTTTTTAAAGGGAGTTTTTCTCCTCAAACCACCCATCAGAGATCCTCCTCCTCAATGGGATCTCAGCTTGGTTCTGACATCCTTAATTCTTCCCCCCTTTGAACCTGCGGCTTCATGTTCTATGAAGTTACTTTCTTGGAAGACACTCTTTTTAGTAGCTATCACCTCAGCTAGAAGAGTCTCCGAACTCCATGCTCTGTGTAGTCGACCCCCTTATCTGGTATTTCATAAAGACAGGGTGTTCTTGCGTACTAATCCGTCTTTTTTGCCCAAAGTAGCTTCATTGGCAAATTTGAATCAAACCATTGAGCTTCCTGTTTTATTCCCAAATTATTCTAATAGGTCAGAACAAAAGTTACACTGTTTAGATATTCATCGCCAACTTAGGTACTATTTAGACAGGACCAAACAATTCAGGAAATCTGACCAACTGTTTGTTTCCTATGCAGAAGGTAAAATGGGCCTTCCAGTTTCTAAAGTCTCTCTCTCTAGATGGCTTACTTCGTTGATTACCCTAGTGTATCAGATAAGACATCAACGGTTGCCATCCAAACCCAGGGCTCATTCAACTAGAGCTTTAGCCACTTCTATAGCTTTCCAAGCTAGGCTGCCTATTGATTCGATTTGTTCTGCAGCTACGTGGGCTTCTCCCCATACCGTCATTTCTCATTATAAGTTGGACTTGGCCTCTAGAGACCGAGCCAACTTTGGTTCCACTGTACTCAAGAGTCTGTTCCGATAGGCCACCCGGGACAAGGTGCTAGGGACGCGGTCCCATCCAGCAAGAATGAAGGCGAGATTGACAACTTAACATTTAGAAGTTATGTACCTACCATAACGTTCCATGTTAGTTGTCTTCTTCTCGCCTTCTTTCTTGCGTCCCACCCTCCTTCCCCCTAGCCAGGACAGACCTAGAGGAGTTTTTCTTGGTTCCTTATGGAATTTTATTGCTGGCCTTAGCTTTCAAATGAGATCTGAGGAGTTACCGCCTAGCATTGTGGGATATAGGGGAGCCTCGAGCCGGTGGAATTAGCTCTCGAGCTTTTAGAGTGGCCGAGTCAGAGCCGAGAATCGGCTCCGAACCCATCCAGCAAAAAAGAAGGCGAGAAGAAGACAACTAACATGGAACGTTATGGTAGGTACATAACTTCTAATTTACCTACTCAGATGGAACATTATGGTGAGTATATAACTTCTTATTCTTGCTCCCAGTACTCTTCCAATTGAAAGGGAAAGCAGGGTGTTAGACCAGTTTGGGAAGAAAGTATACATAGCTGCCATTTTTGACTTCAGAGCCATCATTTGTCAGACTCGCACAGGACTGAGTTTCAAATCATTGTTGTGGAACAAATACAAAAAAAGACTGGAAAGTTGTCTGATGGGAACCTGAAGGCAAAGTTACTTTTATCTCATCCATACTTTTAAGTAGCAAAGCATTCTGTTAAGAGTAGTTATGATGCTGTGGATGCAGCATCCATCACAGCAACCATGAAGTCTGTGATAAGAAGACATGCCTGATGGGAGGTTACAGCCCCTGCCAGAGGATGTAAAAGTGCATCTCTTTAGTTCACCTGTGGAAAAGGAACTGCTCTTTGAGAGCCCCACGGATATGTGAACGCCCTGAAGTCTGCAATGGACTATCCCTGGAGAACTGATAATGTGACCCAGACACACAGAATCTGAGAAATGTTATGACGTATGTCACTATGGGAATGTGATAAGCATCTTTTAGATCTAGTGTTACCATAAAACTCAGAAAAGGAATGACTGGTACCACACTCTGTAGGGTCAGCATTTTGAATGTTGGTACTTTCACAAACAGGTTGAGAAATGAGCGATCTAGAAAGGGTCTTCAAGAAAGGTTTGTCTTTGGTACCAGCAACATTCTGGACTAGAAGCCCTGCTCCATTTGATCTAAAGGCACTGGTCTCTGATTCCTAGTGTCAACCAATGTTGAAAAACCTGAGGAAATAACTGTATTTGGCTGGAAGGGTGGAGATGAATGCCCCAGAATTGAGTTATATGTGTCCAGTGCCAGCTGTACCATTTCTGAAACTCATTTAGTACCCATGAGTCTGCAACAATATGTTGCCAAAGGGAAAGACTGATAGCCATCTTTTTGGACACATTTAAAGACATAGGGGCAGGAGAGGAAGGAAAAGAATGCTGGTATAGTCATTCTGAAGGTGTAGTCTGTCCCTTTTTATGAAAGGATCACTGTATTTTTTATTGTTTCTCACCTGCCAATCTCATCTTAGTTCCCTGTATGTCAGCAGATGGTGGGGATTGCTTGTTTTGTCTTTTGAAGTAGCCAGAGGATTTGTAAGATTTTTTTGGAGGAGGGTGTTGAAAAATCTTAAACTCCCTGAATCAGTTTCTCGCTTTCATCAAACTGTTTGAAAACCTGAGTAGCAGAAGATCCAAACAAAACTTCCTATTAAAGTAAGAGTTTAAAATTGTAGTCTTTACCACATTGAAAAGCTGGTTCTTATGTACCCAGGCATATCTTCTCAAGAGTAGTAGTAGTAATAGTGGCCTTAGTCGTAGTATCTACACAATCAATGCACATTCTTCAAAACGTGGTTAGACACTGAGACAGTTGGAAATAGAATCAGGCAGGACCTACTTTCTGAAGGAAGTGAGGCAGAGCATTCCCACAGACTGTCTACACATTTAAGAATATGTTAGTTTGAGATACTTTATAGAGTCTGTATGACTTTTTTAGGGACTGAAGACTGAAAGTCAGGGTTATTGTAAGCAGCATTTAATGTCATCCAATGCTGGCATGATAGGAGAAATGGGTGTAGCATGTGGCATATCTTCTTGCAACATATAGTATGTTCAGGGGAGCATTCATTTGTTATCACAAAAACATTTAATTATTCCTGGAAATAGTCTCTGAAAAAGAAAATCCTCTAAAGGAGTTTGGTAACCCTGTGTCAAAATAAATGATATTCAGTTGGATCTCCAAATCTATTTCTTTTGTTGTTTTTCTCATGGAAAATCTCTGTCATTAACTGTGAAAGGTCATTCCACCAGAACTGTCTCATCATCTGGAGCCTTCTTCAAAAGTATTGACTTCAGATCCATTCTGAAGGCAGCTACTCGACCCTCTGTTCACTCCTTTACTAAACATTGCAGAATGGATGCATTTTCTAGACGTGTTCATTTTCTAGATCAGACCTCTTTCAATAGATCTGTTTTTCAAGGTCTTGTAGACAGCACCCCTGTCTCCAGGTCATCCACCCTTAACCACTAGCTTTATGAATTATCCAATTAGAACTCTGCAACAGTGTTCCAAAGAAAGGCATAATACAGGTGTGTAAGAACTTCCCATAACAATTGATCACTGTTGCAGTATTGTTTTTCTTTCTTCTTACCCCTTTTTTCTATTGTTAATCCTTTTTGTACTTTTTACTCTTTATCCACTTCTCTCCACACACGCATTCATAATCACCTCTCTTCCTTCTCTCTTCCCTGGATTATTCAATATTTGTGGCCCTTAAGCCCTTCCAGGGCCTCCTGGCTCTAGATAATCTAAGGATCTTATGCTGATAGTCAGCTTTTGTATCCCTATGCCCATGGGCTGAGAACATAAGTTGGGTGTATGCAGTGCCAAGAAGGATTTGGCTGTGTTACACTGGATAGATTTCAGGTTACCTAGGCAGGATAACCTATCTGTTTAGAATCCTGCAACAGTGATCATTATGATGTCTACTATTATGGTAAGTTCTTACACTACTGTACTTTCGAAGAAGCTAGAATAGTGGCCCAGCTAAGTCAGACAGAACCTGTAAGTGCTCTTCATTTAGGAATCCCACAATTAGACACCAGCCATAGATGCTTCAGACCTATCTTGGGAAGCACACTCAGGAAACGTAAGATTTCAAGAAGTGTGGAATGCAACCTAAAAGATGAAGCAGATAAATGTGAAAGTGGTGATGATCCTAATTCAAGCACTCAAGGCCTTCAAACCTGTTGGGGAGAAAAGGGGGTCTTATTGGTCACAGTAGACAACACTAATCTAATGTAGTAAATCAACATACAAAGGAAGGATCTATTTCATACTCCTTTGCAAACTGGCCATGATCCATGAAAGACGATCCAGCAGTCACAGATAACAGTTAAGGGCCATATGTGCTCCTAATACCACCCTTTGACCCAGGCAGCACTGCTTGTCTCTCCACATGCAGATGTTTCGGGTGAAACCATACATGCCACATCTGCAAATTGACCTCCTGCCCCAGAAGAAGGGAGCCATAATGGACCTCAAGCTGGAGACACTGCAGCACAACATCTGAATTATTTCACCCTTTTGCTTTTCATACTAGTTTACGGAGGACAGAATTCTACTTATCCAAAGGGAAGAAGTTTCCTGTCTGGTGCCATAAACAGAATTAGGATGCTATCATGGCCTTTGTGTCCTTGATTCTGCAATACTTAAGTGGGCTGTTTAATTCCAGTTTATTGTATGCCTCTATAAAGGTGCACCTTTTGGCCATCTCAGCATGCTTGCTTAAGAACCCCTTACTGGAAGGCTTGCAATGAGTTAAACACTCACACAAAGGAGGCTTGCATTTTAGACCACATAGAACAAAGATAGCTCCTCCTTGGGAGTTGAATTATATACAGGAAAAACTACATAAGCTGCCATTTGAGCCTGCTGCCACAGCCCCCCCTCCCATTAAAATGTCTGCACTGCAAAATCACATTGTTGCTGGCTATCACACCTGTCAGGAGAGTGTCAGAAATGCAGACCCTCATGTGCAGGAAACCCTTCCTTGTTTTCTGCAAGGAGAGAGTCAGCCTATGAACAAATTTTACCTTTATGCTGAAAGTAGTCTCTGAATTTTCCCATAACCAAGCTAGTCAGTTGCTTATCTTCTTCCTCATCCCTTAGAACAGCGGAGAAAAGGATTCTACCCTCTCTAGGTGAGCAAAGACACTTAAGGTACTACCTTCATAAAACCAGGATAACAGAAGCTCGGATCATTTATTTATGTCTTTTACAACAAGGAAAGAGGGTAACCCATTTTCAAGCAGACAGTTTCCAAATGAGTCTCCCATTTTACTATGTCTGTTATTCTTCCCATGGAAAAAGCTAGAAGGAACTATGTGTTTCACTGTATATTCTCCCCCAACTGTCATTTACACTATTCTACAGTCTTCCACCCCCACCCCCTGTCTACTTTCTCTCCTATAAAACTACAAGCTCTGTACCTCAGTCTACCTAATGTTTCATATAACTGTTATCTTAAGTTCTACCTTCTGCTAAATCCCCTGCTGTCTTTGCTACCCTTCTCTGTACTTCCAACTGCACATTACATAGTACATCCACTGTCTACCTTTGTAATTTCTGTGTAATCAACTAATTCATGAAAAAATATATATTTCCTTAAATTCAAAGCCTACTATATATTATATAAGATGTTCTAGATCAGGGGTGTCCAACCTTTTCAGTTGCAAGGGCCGCATTGAGTCAACAGAAATGGTCTGGGGGCAAACGGCAAGTGAGGACTAAAAAAAAAAGGTCTCTCACATAAACTGAAGAGCAAAAAAAAAAAAAAAAAAAAAAAAAAACCAAAGACCCCAGGTTTATGCGGACTAATACAAAGTCAGCCCACTGGCTGTATTGTAGGTGAATTTGAACAATAAATAAATTAATAATTGCATAATATTTGCCCTAAAATTCAATATCTCATTCTAATTATTTAAAAAACAGTTAAATCTAACATCAAAAACACAAAACACAGATTTCAGTAAATGCACTACTATTTCATCCAGTGTGTTACTACTGAGTCTAGAAATGGACTAATTTTTCTGCATCTGCTGCAAAATGGAACTGTGATTTGAAACCATGAAAGTTAAAAGTGAGCTAAATAACTTGCACAGCAAAGGTAGTCTACATGCGTTATTTATCAAGTAACTTGGAATACTTGGCAAAAGAAAAATATGCAAGACAGACAGCCTTCCCATTATGGTTAGGTGCTGATACCTTTTGCAAACTGTAAAAATGATGTGCATCTAAAAAAGGACACAACTTGTCAGCCTTTTAAGGACCTGGAGCCTGTGAAACTGGACACAGACTATTCCATTTTAAAATGCTTTGAGAAATACAGTGAAGTGCACAGAGCCTCGAGCCGGTGGAATTAGCTCTCGAGCTTTTAGAGTGGCCGAGTCAGAGCCGAGAATCGGCTCCGAACCCATCCAGCAAAAAAGAAGGCGAGAAGAAGACAACTAACATGGAACGTTATGGTAGGTACATAACTTCTAATTTACCTACTCAGATGGAACATTATGGTGAGTATATAACTTCTTATTCTTGCTCCCAGTACTCTTCCAATTGAAAGGGAAAGCAGGGTGTTAGACCAGTTTGGGAAGAAAGTATACATAGCTGCCATTTTTGACTTCAGAGCCATCATTTGTCAGACTCGCACAGGACTGAGTTTCAAATCACTGTTGTGGAACAAATACAAAAAAAGACTGGAAAGTTGTCTGATGGGAACCTGAAGGCAAAGTTACTTTTATCTCATCCATACTTTTAAGTAGCAAAGCATTCTGTTAAGAGTAGTTATGATGCTGTGGATGCAGCATCCATCACAGCAACCATGAAGTCTGTGATAAGAAGACATGCCTGATGGGAGGTTACAGCCCCTGCCAGAGGATGTAAAAGTGCATCTCTTTAGTTCACCTGTGGAAAAGGAACTGCTCTTTGAGAGCCCCACGGATATGTGAACGCCCTGAAGTCTGCAATGGACTATCCCTGGAGAACTGATAATGTGACCCAGACACACAGAATCTGAGAAATGTTATGACGTATGTCACTATGGGAATGTGATAAGCATCTTTTAGATCTAGTGTTACCATAAAACTCAGAAAAGGAATGACTGGTACCACACTCTGTAGGGTCAGCATTTTGAATGTTGGTACTTTCACAAACAGGTTGAGAAATGAGCGATCTAGAAAGGGTCTTCAAGAAAGGTTTGTCTTTGGTACCAGCAACATTCTGGACTAGAAGCCCTGCTCCATTTGATCTAAAGGCACTGGTCTCTGATTCCTAGTGTCAACCAATGTTGAAAACCTGAGGAAATAACTGTATTTGGCTGGAAGGGTGGAGATGAATGCCCCAGAATTGAGTTATATGTGTCCAGTGCCAGCTGTACCATTTCTGAAACTCATTTAGTACCCATGAGTCTGCAACAATATGTTGCCAAAGGGAAAGACTGATAGCCATCTTTTGGACACATTTAAAGACATAGGGGCAGGAGAGGAAGGAAAAGAATGCTGGTATAGTCATTCTGAAGGTGTAGTCTGTCCCTTTTATGAAAGGATCACTGTATTTTTTATTGTTTCTCACCTGCCAATCTCATCTTAGTTCCCTGTATGTCAGCAGATGGTGGGGATTGCTTGTTTTGTCTTTTGAAGTAGCCAGAGGATTTGTAAGATTTTTGGAGGAGGGTGTTGAAAAATCTTAAACTCCCTGAATCAGTTTCTCGCTTTCATCAAACTGTTTGAAAACCTGAGTAGCAGAAGATCCAAACAAAACTTCCTATTAAAGTAAGAGTTTAAAATTGTAGTCTTTACCACATTGAAAAGCTGGTTCTTATGTACCCAGGCATATCTTCTCAAGAGTAGTAGTAGTAATAGTGGCCTTAGTCGTAGTATCTACACAATCAATGCACATTCTTCAAAACATGGTTAGACACTGAGACAGTTGGAAATAGAATCAGGCAGGACCTACTTTCTGAAGGAAGTGAGGCAGAGCATTCCCACAGACTGTCTACACATTTAAGAATATGTTAGTTTGAGATACTTTATAGAGTCTGTATGACTTTTTTAGGGACTGAAGACTGAAAGTCAGGGTTATTGTAAGCAGCATTTAATGTCATCCAATGCTGGCATGATAGGAGAAATGGGTGTAGCATGTGGCATATCTTCTTGCAACATATAGTATGTTCAGGGGAGCATTCATTTGTTATCACAAAAACATTTAATTATTCCTGGAAATAGTCTCTGAAAAAGAAAAATCCTCTAAAGGAGTTTGGTAACCCTGTGTCAAAATAAATGATATTCAGTTGGATCTCCAAATCTATTTCTTTTGTTGTTTTTCTCATGGAAAATCTCTGTCATTAACTGTGAAAGGTCATTCCACCAGAACTGTCTCATCATCTGGAGCCTTCTTCAAAAGTATTGACTTCAGATCCATTCTGAAGGCAGCTACTCGACCCTCTGTTCACTCCTTTACTAAACATTGCAGAATGGATGCATTTTCTAGACGTGTTCATTTTCTAGATCAGACCTCTTTCAATAGATCTGTTTTTCAAGGTCTTGTAGACAGCACCCCTGTCTCCAGGTCATCCACCCTTAACCACTAGCTTTATGAATTATCCAATTAGAACTCTGCAACAGTGTTCCAAAGAAAGGCATAATACAGGTGTGTAAGAACTTCCCATAACAATTGATCACTGTTGCAGTATTGTTTTTCTTTCTTCTTACCCCTTTTTTCCTATTGTTAATCCTTTTTGTACTTTTTACTCTTTATCCACTTCTCTCCACACACGCATTCATAATCACCTCTCTTCCTTCTCTCTTCCCTGGATTATTCAATATTTGTGGCCCTTAAGCCCTTCCAGGGCCTCCTGGCTCTAGATAATCTAAGGATCTTATGCTGATAGTCAGCTTTTGTATCCCTATGCCCATGGGCTGAGAACATAAGTTGGGTGTATGCAGTGCCAAGAAGGATTTGGCTGTGTTACACTGGATAGATTTCAGGTTACCTAGGCAGGATAACCTATCTGTTTAGAATCCTGCAACAGTGATCATTATGATGTCTACTATTATGGTAAGTTCTTACACTACTGTACTTTCGAAGAAGCTAGAATAGTGGCCCAGCTAAGTCAGACAGAACCTGTAAGTGCTCTTCATTTAGGAATCCCACAATTAGACACCAGCCATAGATGCTTCAGACCTATCTTGGGAAGCACACTCAGGAAACGTAAGATTTCAAGAAGTGTGGAATGCAACCTAAAAGATGAAGCAGATAAATGTGAAAGTGGTGATGATCCTAATTCAAGCACTCAAGGCCTTCAAACCTGTTGGGGAGAAAAGGGGGTCTTATTGGTCACAGTAGACAACACTAATCTAATGTAGTAAATCAACATACAAAGGAAGGATCCATTTCATACTCCTTTGCAAACTGGCCATGATCCATGAAAGACGATCCAGCAGTCACAGATAACAGTTAAGGGCCATATGTGCTCCTAATACCACCCTTTGACCCAGGCAGCACTGCTTGTCTCTCCACATGCAGATGTTTCGGGTGAAACCATACATGCCACATCTGCAAATTGACCTCCTGCCCCAGAAGAAGGGAGCCATAATGGACCTCAAGCTGGAGACACTGCAGCACAACATCTGAATTATTTCACCCTTTTGCTTTTCATACTAGTTTACGGAGGACAGAATTCTACTTATCCAAAGGGAAGAAGTTTCCTGTCTGGTGCCATAAACAGAATTAGGATGCTATCATGGCCTTTGTGTCCTTGATTCTGCAATACTTAAGTGGGCTGTTTAATTCCTGTTTATTGTATGCCTCTATAAAGGTGCACCTTTTGGCCACCTCAGCATGCTTGCTTAGGAACCCCTTACTGGAAGGCTTGCAATGAGTTAAACACTCACACAAAGGAGGCTTGCATTTTAGACCACATAGAACAAAGATAGCTCCTCCTTGGGAGTTGAATTATATACAGGAAAAACTACATAAGCTGCCATTTGAGCCTGCTGCCACAGCCCCCCCTTCCATTAAAATGTCTGCACTGCAAAATCACATTGTTGCTGGCTATCACACCTGTCAGGAGAGTGTCAGAAATGCAGACCCTCATGTGCAGGAAACCCTTCCTTGTTTTCTGCAAGGAGAGAGTCAGCCTATGAACAAATTTTACCTTTATGCTGAAAGTAGTCTCTGAATTTTCCCATAACCAAGCTAGTCAGTTGCTTATCTTCTTCCTCATCCCTTAGAACAGTGGAGAAAAGGATTCTACTCTCTCTAGGTGAGCAAAGACACTTAAGGTACTACCTTCATAAAACCAGGATAACAGAAGCTCGGATCATTTATTTATGTCTTTTACAACAAGGAAAGAGGGTAACCCATTTTCAAGCAGACAGTTTCCAAATGAGTCTCCCATTTTACTATGTCTGTTATTCTTCCCATGGAAAAAGCTAGAAGGAACTATGTGTTTCACTGTATA
This sequence comes from Protopterus annectens, assembly GCF_019279795.1. Lineage (NCBI taxonomy): Eukaryota > Metazoa > Chordata > Ceratodontiformes > Protopteridae > Protopterus > Protopterus annectens. The sequence goes on along the minus strand of NC_056744.1, from coordinate 1,134,440,930 downwards.
TTCTCCCCCAACTGTCATTTACACTATTCTACAGTCTTCCACCCCCACCCCCTGTCTACTTTCTCTCCTATAAAACTACAAGCTCTGTACCTCAGTCTACCTAATGTTTCATATAACTGTTATCTTAAGTTCTACCTTCTGCTAAATCCCCTGCTGTCTTTGTTACCCTTCTCTGTACTTCCAACTGCACATTACATAGTACATCCACTGTCTACCTTTGTAATTTCTGTGTAATCAACTAATTCATGAAAAAATATATATGTCCTTAAATTCAAAGCCTACTATATATTATATAAGATGTTCTAGATGTAATAATCTAAGTGTGTTTTCATGCAAACGCAATGTACATTATAAAATGTTGCATGTTTTTGTCTTTAAATGTACTTGCCTAATATGTGGAGACGTTCTCCCCAGGCCTCCACTGAAAATGGGATAAACCCCAGTAAGAACTTTCTGATAAATAAAGAGAAGGGCTAGGCATATCTTCCAGGGCAAGAGCTGGGTTTGCTGCTGCTGCAATCCTGTAGGGTTTGCTGCAGCCTTGTCCTTCCACTGCTTCCATCTCCCCTTTCTCTGTGAGCTCTGGGAATCCAGAGTTAAGGAATACTGAAACAGTGATCCAAATGAGGAACATTGCACAATTGTGCAAGACCTTACTGTAATAAATAGATGTTTGAGTAGACTGGTGTTGTAGTACTCTTTTTCTCCCATTATCCCTGTCTACTGTGTTTGGGCATCCTGGGCAGGGGTAGGGTACCCTACACCTGTACTACCACCCCTTCTTCCCTTACAGGACTGCATGCCTCTTCATTTCTGAATAGACTTGGAGTGACCTATTTATCTTACTCCCTTCACTTTAAAGTAGCATTAGATGGTCTCTTTTTGTCTAAGAATCCTAGAGCCTTGTTCCATAGCTCATAGGATAGATAACCTAATGTATTCCTGTACAAGAAAACTCTAAAATGGTGAGCATGGATGTTGATTATATACAGGAAATGTTCCGATGTTCTTGAGTTATGGACGTCAGCCATGCCTGGAAATGTAATGTTGCTGAGCTGTAAAAGTTGAGACATATTTTGGGCCTTTTGCAGCTAAAGTCACAGTAGTAAGGACTACTACAAGAAGGGTTTACTCGAGCATTTACTATATGATACAGCCAGTCCCCGGGTTACAAACATTCGACATGCAGACAGCCCATAGATACGAACGGGCTGCCGCAATGTCGGAAAAAAACATAAAAATTAATAAAAAAAGAAATATCTTACTGTTATTCAGAGAAATAAGCTGTTCTTTCCTTTTTCTCTGTCTTCTCCATTCATGAAGCTTATCGCATGTCTTGTTAGAGCAGTTACTTCCTCGTTCATGGAGAAGAAGCAATCTGGCTAAGGGAGTCTCAGTTTTGACGATCTGATTGGCTGTTTGCCTCAGTGCAGTTTTGAAGCAGTTACTGTATTGTTTTGTAGAATGGGCAAATGCCATTACAGCTCATTGGGGCCTAGGTGACAGTAGGAGGTCAGACAGAGGTCTGAAAGTGCAGGAAAGAGTGGAAAACATTCATGGCTGATGCCTGTAGTGCAGAAATGTGAAGTGAAGCTTAAAAAGAGTCAAGTTTAGCTTTTTTTTTTTTTTTGGAACATTCTACTTTACTATACTGTACTTAATTGCATTTTATAAAAAAAGGGAATGTCTGTAAAATACTGCTCTGAATCAGCTGAATTGAAATGTTAATTAGGTGTAGGCCGTGGTAGTATCGACCATTCAGTCCTGAGAATTGTCTAGCTGCAGACTCCAGTGCTGTATGTGTATCCTGTGGAGCTCCACTTTAGTACTGTACTATACCATACTGCAGCCAGACACTTTTGTGAACTTCCACATTGGTGACTTCATAACCCATGCCTCCAAAACGTAAATTCAATGCACATGCTGGTGATGTGTCAAAGAAAAGGAAAGCAATCACCCTGGAAAGTAAAGTGGACATAATAAAGAGATGCAAGGGAGGTGAAGCATCATCTGCCATTGTAAAGGCATTAGGCTATAGCCTTTCAACGATCTGTACAGTTTTAAAAGACAAAGAAAGATTAATGAATCACGTGAAAGGCCATACCCCAATGAAAACTACAATTATTACAAAACAACATGTTAGTTTAATTTTTGAGATGGAAAGTCTATTGCTAATTTGGATCGAAGACCAAAATCAGAGGAATATCTGTATTAGCCTTTCATTAGTGCAAGAAAAGGCTAGAAGCCTTTTCAATGATTTAAAAGCTGCTCAAGCAGCAAGTGCAGGCGGGTGTGACCAAGAATTTTTTTGTGAGTAGGGGCTGGTTCCATTGCTTTAAAATGAGGGCTAATTTGCATAATGCTCTGACAACAAAATCTCAAGGTGAAGCTGCGTGTGCAGATGTAAGTGCTGCAAGGGATTTTACTAAAATGTTGGAAAACATTATTGAAGAGGGAGGTTATTTGCCGGACCAGATATTTAATGTAGACGAGACTGGTTTATTTTGGAAAAAATGCATGAAAAGACATATTTCAAAAGAGGAAAAAAGTGCAGCAGGGCATAAGGCAGCAAATGACAGGCTAACATTATTGTTTGGGGTAATGCTTCTGGTGATTTTAAAGTTGAAGCCATTGCTTGTGTATTGCTCCTTAAATCCGAGGGCACTACAGCATGTTATTAAGGCATCTATTCCTGTTATTTGGAAGGCAAATGCAAAGGCTTGGGTTACAATTGCCATATTTGAAGATTGGTTATTGAACCATTTTGTTCCTATTGTTCAAAGGTATTACCTGACCAAAACCATTCCTTTCAAAATTTTTCTTATACTTGACAATACACCAGGACATCCAAACAGTTTAGATGACTTGCAGTCGAATGTAAAGGTCATATTTTTACCCCCCCAACACCACATCACTGCTTCAGCCAATGGCTGAGGGTGTAATAGCCTAATTTAAGGTCTGTTTTTTACGCTGGACCTTATCACAAGCAATCAGGGTACCCAAGATAATACAATGACCTTAAGGGAGTTCTGGAAGAATTATAACATCTATGATGCCATCAGAAATATTGCCGATTCTTGGGATGAAGTAAAGCAGTGAAATATGAAAGGAATGTGGAACAATTTGCGCCTGCTTTACAGAATTCTACAGATGATGACATTGCTGATGCCAGGCAAGCTGTGGTTGATATTGGTAATCAACTGCAGTTAGACATCACTGACATGGATGTCATAGAGTTAGTTGACTCCCATGACAAAAAACTGACCAGTGAAGACCTTATGGAACTGGAACAGCAGACAATAGCATTTATGGAAGAAAACAGATAAACTCTAAAATCAAAAAGGTTTTTGACAAAAGAGTTAGCTGAAGCCTTTTGTCTCATTGAAGCAGGAGTGGCAAAGTTTGAGGAGCAAGATCCTAATACAGAGAGGTTCACTCACGTTTACTGTACAGTTACTGAGGGCCTCAGCTGCTATAAGGTCATTTGTGATGAGAAAATGAAAAGTTCTGTACAAACCTCCCTTGATGCCTACCTCAAGAAACTGACTCCAGCAGTAAACACTCTCTCTCCAGCAGCAGAATCAAACCCTGACTCTGCACTGCCAGGCCCATTCTCTCCAACAAGTCCATCATTTTCTGCATCATCCAATTAAGTTATAACTTTAACTCGCAAAATGAATGTTAACCTTTACAGTAATTGTTATCCTTTTTCTTTCCATTTAACCTTTCAGAACTGTTTCTTTAATGTTTTTTACAGTAAGTAAGTGTATAGACACTGTTACTGTACTGTTACGTATCACACTACTTACAGTATACTGTATTATGTTTAAGATTTTTTTTTTACTTGAATGTGTTTCTAAAGTGTTTTATATGCTTAGAAAAGTAAAATAAATACTAGACTGAGGCAAACATTTGACTGACATTTCTTATGAACCATATGTACGTATTTCGACTCGCATACAAGTCTGACTTAAGGACAGACAAAAAAAACGGATCTCATCCTTAACCTAGGGGACTGCCTGTACATTCTTGCATAGCTGTGCTTTCTGCAGGTGATACATATCACATGGTACCACAGTCTTATGGCATGTACGCAGAGTGACACATTTGTATCAGTTGTGCAGAATGGCAGTGGAAGAACAGAATCCTACCTTTATTTGATATTTGTTAATGAAGACAGGTGGACTGATCCACAGATCTTTCCCAGCCAGTCTGGGAACAAATGCTACAGTAAACTGATACACAGACACATGAGCTTTTAGATACAAGCAGTAGTGGTACATGAACTGTTAATGTAGACTAGTACATTGTATCAGTCTATAGTAATACAGATCAAAAGAGAAAATATTTGATATAACCAATAGCTGAGGACATATGTAAGCAATGTCAAAGTTTGGTCTGAGAAAAGATTGTAAGCGAGGTTGAAATGATGGCAGAGTTGTATAATGTTCAGATGATGACATCATGGTTTCAGCAAATTGGGAAATACATTGGATAATCACTTCAACTTGAAACATTTCATCTGATGTTGTTAATCTTCATTCTTTCATTCATTACCGATGGGTGCCGGTTCCGTCCTGGGAACCGAGTCGGCCTTTATAACAAGCTTGCGCCAGCTAAAAAACTCTTGAGCTAAGCTTACCCATAGTGCCCCTCTCCCTGTTACCTCAGATCTTGTTTGCCACGTAGATAACAAGACGTGTCAAGCCAGCTCTCAGCCAAGTCATTTAGAATTACTTTCTTCAAAAACATTTTTGGAGTTTTCCTCCTTTAACTACAGTAATTTATATCTATTTTTATTAGTCACTAGTATTTTCATACTTATTTGAGTGTCTTTTTCCATTTTTCTGACCAAATTTGGTAGTATTTGTATGATCGTTGGTACAGGCCTTTCCTTTCCTCAAACTCTCTTACCTTCTGGGGTAATTCTTAATACCATTGCTGGTATTCCTCCTTCCCCTTTCTCTTTTCTTCTTTCCCTTTGGTATCTGTTATTTATTTATTTTGTATATAACTAAAACTAACCCTTTATTGATATTTTCTGTTTCTCTGTTCTTGTTTGTTTGACTGGTGTTCTCAGTTGTCTTTTGGTGTGATACTGTTGTTAAAGAACCATTGTTCCACTATGTCTGATAAAAAGGGAACAACGGGTTTCAAACAATGCGATCAATGTAATAGGAAAATGCCAAATTCGGACACCCATCTGTCTTGTGTTTACTGCCTGGGTGTTCCGCATTTGTCTGTTAAACTGCTGTACGACATTTGTAAAGGCTTTAGCTCACGCACTTCAAAATGAGAGGAAAAATAACTAATCCTTAAGGATTTTCTGAAAACTCCCTTTTTGGAGGCTATTTCTGGGTCAGAGGGCTCTCCCCCTCCTAAAAAAGGAACATAAACGAAAAAGCCATTCTGTTCCTTCTTCTCCCCCATGGCACTGACTCAAAATCTTTGGAACCGAAGACAAATCCCGAAATTGTCTCCAACAACCTCGGTTCCAGGACCTCAGCCAACCAGCTCGGTACCGTCATCCAGAACATTGTCTCTAACACCAGTCATGGTACCGGTCATGACCACTGAACCATGCATGTCCTTATCTTCTTCTGCAGTTTCGACCTCCCTTTTCGCACCAACAGTAGTACTCCCAGCTCCAGTCACTTCCCCCCTCCCTTTACATATTACTAGTCTTGCGACCACGGTGCCAAAAAGCGAAACAGCTCGTCAGACCCATTATTCCCCCATGGCATATTCTTTTTTGGGCAACAGTGTAGCCCCTTCTTGGAGTGACCTGACTCTCCATTGGGGATATCAACCTGCTTCTCCAGGAGCCTTTCGAAATTTGATGTGGTGAGACTTGTAGATCAGCTCCTGATGGCCATAGGAATCACAACTCCTTCTAACCCTTCCCTGCTACCCGGAGCTGAGGGATTTTCTCCACAGACTCCTACATATACTCCTTCTTCGACTTCCTTGGAGGTATTGAAGCCCCTGAAATAGATGCCTATCCTGGTGTCAGCTGCCTCGGTTCCATTGGTAGACCCTCAGCATGGCTCTGGAGCCTGCCCTTTGGCCACCGACTCACTCGGAGCTGAGCCATTCCCCGGGTTCATGACTGGGCTGTTGGCACCGTGTCCCCTAGTATGGCACCTATTTTTACTACAGCTCCAGTTGTCTTAGGTTCATAGGTTCATACTAGGCTATCTGCCCTAGGGCATTTATAAGCCTAGCCAGAGTGTGTTTGGCTTTCACCACCCATTTTAAATTAATTTTGCTATACCCTTTTTCGAGGTTAGTATACTGTGCCTCTGTCTAATAGTGACACAGAAGTGATACCAGGGGTAAACCTACGATCTCCCATCCACTCATCAAGATTCCTCTTGAAGAGAGTCAGTGAGGGACTCTGCCTAACCTGGACTGGGATTTTATTCCAGAGTGAAGGGAGACTCTGGGTTATGAATCTGTCCCTCCAGCATGTCCTATTTATTTCAGTGCTGAGGTTCAAGTATCTCGAGTGCGTAGCTCGATGGGATTTGGATTTTCTGAGGTGCAGCATGTCCATTAATTCCGGGTTGGACATGGCTTTATACGTCAGGCACAGATTGCCTCTGAGCAGGCGGTATGCCACTGAGTAGAGCTGGAGTTTCTTTAACCGGGCAGCATATGGTATCTGTTTGAGCCCTTTGATCCTCTTGTGAGGTACTTTTGGGGTCTTTCCAGTTGCTGCAGGTGTCTGGTAAGGTACATCCCAAAAGGGGCATTGTACTCAATTATGGGCCTGATGAGGGATGAGTAAAGAGGCACGATGACCTCCCCTGATCTAGATGTGAATCCCTTCATGATTAGGTGGGCTATATAAAATGTTTTTCTAACCAATTTGGCCACGTGGTTGTCAAATGAGGGATTGCTATCAACTTGGGTCCCCAGGTCCCCAATTACTTTTTCTATACTTAATGGATTGCCACCTATGTGGTAATTTGTGGGCACTTTGTTTTTGCCAAAGGGGATGACTATACACTTTTTGGCATTTAGCTTGAGGCCATGGCTCTGGCACCAGTTGTCTGTTTCTATGAGGCCCTTTTGGAGGATGCTTGTGTTGGCTGGAGAGTCTATTATGGCGCCCAGTTTGCAGTCATCTGTGAACTTGGTCAGCCACAGTCCTTCTGTGTTTGCCTGTACCTCCGAGAAATATATACCGAACAAGAGAGGTCCCAGGACTGAGCCTTGTGGGATGCCACTTGTAACTGGTTTGGAGTCTGACATGGCTCCAGCAATTCTAACCATGTGGGTTCTGTCCTTGAGTCAGTTTGCAACCCATCTAGTGACATAGGGGTTTATATTTAAGCTGCTGAGCTTATCTGTAATGCCCGAGTGGGGTAGTGTATCGAAGGCTATTGGAAGGTCCAGGTAGGCTGTGTGGACCACCTTCCCCTCGTCAATGGCCTTGGTGACTGTTTCAAAGAAATTGACCAGGTTTAAGAGGCAGGATCTGCCCTTAACAAAGCCGAACTGGATAGGATCCAGTGTCAGTAGGTCCCCAATATCTTTATTTATGATGTCCATGATGATCCTTTCCATAGCTTTGCAGACCAAGCTAGTCAGGCTTATGGGGCGATAGTTTCCAGGATCCGTTGAGGCACCACCTTTGTGGAGAGGGACCACTGTTGCTGTACGCCACTCTTTGGGTACATATCCTGTAGCAAGGCTGAGATTGAACAGTAGTTTTATGTTTGGGTTTAGCTCTTCTTGGAGTTCATGTAGGACGCAGCCCGGGACACCGTCTGGTCCCATTGATGCTGTGTTTTTTGCTTTGGAGAGGGCGGCTCTTACCTGAGCATCTGAGATGTCAGGGGGGCAGCATTCTGCTGGGATAGATATTCTCCCTTTTGGTGGGGTGGGGAGAGAACTTTGCGCTGAACCTGTCAGCTAGGATGTTGGCAATGTCTGTGGGTTCAGTGTATTTTTTATCATTTTGGACTAATTCTGAGCATATCTGGGAATTCCCACCCAGGTTCCTAACATAACTAAAGAAAGACTTGTGATTATCCTTAGTGTCCTGTGCAGTTTTTCTCTCGAAGCTGGCCTTAGACGATTTTATGAGTGCCCATAGTTTTTTGCTAATACTGATCAGAGATGCCTTCCCTTTTTGGGATTTTGCTCTATCATGTAGTAGCTTCCTCCTTCTATTGTATAGTTTGTTTATGGCTGGGGTCCACCAGACAGGACGTCTGCCTTTGGAGGATTGGGTCTTGGTTTTATTTGGGATTGCATGATCCATGCATTCCTGAAGGTGTTCATAGAATGCGTTTATAAAGGATTCTGCGGTCTGGGCCGTATTTTCCACAGGCGCGGGGGCTTTGAAGGATTCCACCTCAGTTTTGAGGAATGTGAAATTTGCTTTAGAGAAGTTTTTCACTGTGGTTTTCTGGGCAGGGGGTGGGGTCCGGATGTGAATATCCAGTGAGATTAGTTTATGGCCTGATCTTACCAGTGAGGGATACACTTCTGGTCTGGAGCGTAGAGTCCCCATGTTGGTGATGATCAGGTCCAGTATGTTTTCCCCTCTTGTGGGAGTGGTAACAAAGTTGTTCCATAGCATTTGAGTGTATAAATTCTAGGAACCTTTGGGCTAGGGTGTTGGAGCTAGAGTAATGCTCCCAGTCTATGTTTGGGTAGTTGAAGTCGCCCAATATAATGGTGTTTGGAGAGACCTTCATATTTTCCAGTGTTCTCAGGAAGGCCGAGTGGGGTTCCTGGGTTTGGGAGGGTGGACTGTAGCAGGCTATAAACTGGAAGGCAGTTTTACCCACTGTTAGTTGCACATGGATAGTCTCTGATGCGTCTTGCTGTACCCACCAACCTGGAGGTGTGGGTATCTTTGACAAATATTGATCGTCCCCCTCCTTTTGTGGTTCGGTCCAAGTTTTGGGGCCGAAAAACATGGTATGAGGTATAACCTGGTAGTGCTGGGCTGCTCTCGGGAGCCTTGAACCAGGTTTCTGTTACTGCACAGATATCGATGTTCTCCATGCTAAGGAGAGTTTCAAGTGCGTGCATCTTGAGGTTTTGACTTCTGGCATTGGGTAGCATTACTCTTAGTTTCTTATCCCTTGTGATACCTATGGAGGTGGGTTTGTCTTTTGAGCCTTGCCTAAAAAAGGCACTATGGGGGTAGCAAGAGCCTTTGCCAATATCCAAAAGCCCAGGGGTGACAGGTGCAAGCTGTCCCTAGTGAAGCATCGTGGCTTGTCGAGCATGTCATCCCAGGCTGACAGGCATTGGATCCCCTTTGAATGACACCAATACTTAAGCCAATTGTTGAAATTGATCATCTTGTCTTCATATTGTGGCATCATTCTTGGTGAGGGTAAGATGCTATTCAAGGTCAGGGTCATACCGGCCTGGGCTACATGCTCAGAGAGCTCCTCTGTCTCTTTTCATGTAGTCCAGGGAGGTACGTCTCAGGTCATTCGCACCAGCATGGACAATGACCGAGTCATATTTGTACTTGCCTTGGAGTGACCTGAGTGCGTGTGTTATGTGGCGGATCCTAGCGCCCGACAGGCAGCTCACCGTGACCTTCTCCTTGTTCAGCTTGGTGAGCGGGACGTCAGTGTGCCTGACGATAGAGTCACCTATTACAAGTGTATCAGGTGTGTTGTTTAGCCTTAAGGGCTGTGACTGTTCGGCACACTGGCGGCACCAAGTCCTCCTGGGGCTCCTTCCCTGGGGGTGGGCTTGTCAGAGCAGAGTGTGACCCCAATTCTGAGGTCGTTCTCTGTTCCGGGCTCCCATCCCTTTTCAGGCAGACCTGCTTTCCAGGTGATGGAGAGGTCCCTTGCCACTGCAGGTACACAGCTGGTTCCCTCAGGGTCGGAGTACCATATATACCCCCCTCTGGGCTGCAGCTGACACAATCCACCATACTGGGATGTCAAGCACAAGAGCCTCAAGATAACCTGCCACAGAGCAGCCTGTTTTCGGAGTCCTCCTCAGATCTCCCAGCTGAGGTGGTACCACGCAAGAGATCGTTCAGGAGGAGGAAGCACTTGGACTCCCATGAGGAGTCCCTTACTAAAGATACAGACTATGATGAAGGGGAAGGGTCCCCACAGTTGCCCTCTGAGAATGTCTCCCTTGGAGACGTACTGGAAATCTTAAACAGTGGGGTGGCTGGAACTCCACCAACCCCTCCTCTGAGGAGTCTGTATTCTTGTAGGCTTTTTTGTGCTCGACCCTCTATGTCTTGGGTGACCCCTCCTGCAGACGAACTAGTTCAGCTCATCGTGCAGCATGCCTGGAAGAGTCCTGACACTGTTCATCCAATCCCCCGAAGACCAGACAAAATTCTTTCTCCACCAGAAGACAGTCCACATTGGTCTAAAGGCTTACTGGTAGACGCTATGGTGATGGCCACGGCCACTAAGAAAGAGCTCGCTGAGGAGAGTCATGCTGTCCCTCACCCGAACAAGGAGTGTCTGGCAATTTGACAAGCTAAGGAAGTGAGCGCTTTCTTCATTGACCTTTGCCATGCGGTCCTTGAATTACTTGGCACACTTTACCAGGTTCAAGCAAGACCTAATCTCGGAACTCTCGGGAAATTTAGCAGGAGCAGTCTTTGACGAGGTGCATGACAAAGTTGCCTCACAGCTTGCAACCCTGGAATCTATATCTAACTCGTCCATGTGGTTGATTCTCACACTACCAAAGGGGCGGCTAGAGCAGCCAGTGCAGACGTTGTCATGAGACGTCACACCTCGATGCGCCTTTGTGAGTTTGTGGACCCTTTTAAGTCTTCCTTTCTCAATGCTCCAGTAGAAGTTTCTTCTCTCTTTAGGCTGAAAGTGAAAGATACATTAGCCAGGTGTGAAAAGGACGGCAAGACCCTGTCTGCCATGGGCATACATTTTTTCACCCCCAACGATCCTACTCTATGAATCAGAGGAGTGGAAAAATGGTGGCACAAGAAGTTCCAGGGTCCTTTCTGTGACACACATGGCGGGTTTACCCCCCAGGACAGAGGGGGAAACTCATCTAGAAGACACCCCAACAGAGGCAGATGGGGGTCTTCGTAATCAAGGATCCAGAGATTCATTTTCTGGTCAGCTTTATCAGCACTCCTGAAGAGTGGCCCAATTGCTTACCTCTGGAAGCAGTCGAGGGACGTTTCTGTCTGCACCACCTTGCCTGACGAGTGATAACCACAGATTCTTGGGTGCAGACGATAATGGCCAGTGGTTATCATATACCCCTCATTATTTGCCCGAGGCCACTAAGCCACATTCCCGATGTTCCACCCCGTCAAAGGGAAGCAACAGCTCAAGAAATTCAAAAGCTGCTCTTAAAAAGAGTCATCTAAGCAGTCCCACCAGACCAAATAGGATCCGGATTTTACTCAAGGTTCTTTTTAGTGCCAAAAAAGACAGGGGACTGGAGGTCAATCTTAGACCTCAGCATCCTAAACAAATTTGTCAAACGAACAAAATTCTGGATGGTCACGGTTCAGTCTGTCCTAAACCTTCCTGGAGAAAGACGATTGGATGTGCTTAGTAGATCTTCAGGATGCGTATTACCACATAAAAATGGACAAATGCTCCAGAAGATTCCTTCGTTTCCAGGTGGGAGCCAACCAGTACTAGTTCCGCGCACTGCCCTTTGGACTCTGTATGGCCCCCAGAGTGTTCACCAAATGCATGGCAGTGGTAACAGCTCACTTGAGACTGCATGGATTCCAGGTGTTTCCATATTTAGACGATTGGCTCCTTACCACCCCCACCAAGTGTTTACTGGTTACAGCCTTACATTACACCCTAAAGTTAGCACAATTAGAGATCTCAGTAAATGAGGAGAAATGCAAGTTGACTCCTCAGGTGTGGGTGATACTCTTTTAGGACAAAGTTTCAGCTCTGGCAGTCCTTCAACTTTTAGGATCAATGGCAGCATCGATTACAATAGTTCCTCTGGCAAGACTATACATGAGGCTTCTGCAGTGGCTTCTACTAACACAGTGGTCCTCTTTGACTCATCCAATATTGTTTCAGATCCGCATAACAAACCGATGCAAACAAGATTTATTTTAGTAAATGAAGCCAGAAAAAGAGCTATGGAGTCGTCCATTCTCCCCCTCTCAGCCCAAGGCCATTGTGATCATGGACACTTCCCTGATGGGGTGGGGGGACATCCAAGGGAAAGACGGTCCAAGGCACTTGGTCCCCTGTGGAGGCCAATCTGCATATCAGTGTTCTAGAACTGAGGGCAGTGCTTCTAACATTGCAAGCCTTTCATTATGTCCTTCCATCAGGGATAATTGCTATCCAGTCCGACAACACGTTGGTGGTCTGGTATATCAACAAACAAGGGGGAACCAAGTCCGGCCTTTTGTGTCGAGATGCCTTGAAAGTTTAGCAATGGGCGATAGCTTCCAACCACTTTCTGACAGCAACGCACATTCCTGGGGATTCCAACTTGATTGCAGACAAACTGAGCAGATGCATCCTTCTGCCTCACAAGTGGTCCCTCAATGCAACCATAGCGGCAAAGATCTTCAGCCACTGGGGCCAACCTTGCTGCAACCTATTTGCCTCACCAGTAAATCACAAATGCAGTAGCTACTTTGCCCTAACCCCCCCCCCCCCGCAGGGGGAGTCCTCGAGGGACACTCTAATGTACGATTTGTCCATGGGACTTCTTTATGCTTTCCCCTCCACTTCCCCTTATCGTGCAATTTCTAAAGAAGGCCCTTTGGTTGAGAAGCAGAATAATCCACATTGCACCCTACTGGCCCCAACAAGTTTGGTTTCCCTTCCTTTGGCCTCACCTACAAACACCAACCATGGATTCTGGATCCAACTCCGGAATTACTGTCGCATCCGTAGGAGTTGATATACATCCAAACATATCCAGTCTCAAGCCGACAGCTTGGTTTCTCCACTTCCATTAATCGCCAGGCAGAAAAAAATCTATCCTCCCTTGTTTATAACATTCTTCTGGCTTCACTCAAACCATCCACCAGGAAACTTTTATCTCAACAAGTGAAGGAGATCCACCACTTGGTATAGACAAAAGATTAGACTCCTGCTGAGCTCCAATTATTGCTGTATGGGACTATTTGTCAAATCTCCATTCAGGATCAGCAGCCTCCACTATTCGAGTACACCTGGCTGTTATTTCAAATTTCCACAGTGGTTTTCAACATTCGCCCTTTATCTCCCTCGGTCTCTGTAAAAACTTTTTGAAAGGTGTCTCGCACATTAGACCTCCATTCAAAAAAACAGTCGAACCTTGGAATTTAACTCTGGTTCTGCAATCATTGACTCGATCCCCTTTCAAACCCACTGCCACTTGTGACATAAAATTTATATCGTGGAAATCCCTATTCTTGGTAGCTATTAACTCAGCAAGACGAATTTTATGCATAAAATTTCCCTACATGGTCTTTCAAAAAGACAGAGTATCACTTCGGACTAATCCTTCCTTTTTGCCCAAAGTTATTTCAGAATTTGAATTTTAATTTTTAATTTCTAATTGGCCATTAATCAATCGACCTACAGATCTTTTTTTCCCAGTTTTTCTAATAAAGGAGAATACTGTATGCATTTATTGGATGTTCATAGACAATTACGATTTTATTTAGACAGAACTAAATCACTGTTCAGGACCAAATTTGGGGAAATCTCTTTCCAAGGTGACTCTTTCTAAATGGTTGAGAAATTGCGTATGTTTCACATGCCAACAAAACAAAATTCCTCTACCAACTACAGTCAAGGCACATTCAACCAGATCAGTGGCGACATCTGTTGCCTTTCATTCTAGGCCTTCCATGGATGACATCTGTGCAGCAGCTACATGGGCTACTCCTTGTACCTTTATTACTCATTACAAATTGGAACATCCTTCCATAGGGCCACCCAGGACATAAAGTAGCTAAGGGACTCTGTCCCATCAGTAAAGAATGAATGAATAACAACATCAGATAAAGAAGTTATGTTCTTACCATAACGTTCCATCTGTGTTGTTGATCTTCATTCATTCATTACGTCCCACCCTCCTTCCCCCTCCAAAGGCTCCTGGAGGTACGGATTTGGTCCAAACCCTGTTTTTAGAGGAATTTGCTCAGAAAAAGCCTCCACTTTCCCTCTCTTATACGGGCAAACTTGATCTGAGGTAACAGGGAGAGGGGCACTATGGGTAAGCTTAGCTCGAGAGTTTTTTTGGCTGGTGCGAGCTTGTTATAAAGGCCGACTCTGTTCTAAGGATGGAACCGACACTCATCAGTAATGAATGAATGAATGAAGATCAACAACACAGATGGAACGTTGTGGTAAGAACATAACTTCTTTATTATGCTTAGAAACCCAGGGGTGACATTAAAAGGCTCATCAAGAACCTCATCTGTTGAGATTCATTTAGTTGCATTTCATATGGCAGGAGTTCAGAACTGGATTTATGAAACCTTGAGGAAATCAGCACATCCACATTTTTAATTTATTTGACAGTATGCACCACCACCTATCAGGCAGAGGACCATATCCCTTGCAACCCTGCTACTAAAAAATAATCTCTAGAATCACTGTCCATTGGAGGTCAGTTGAAAGTCCCCCATTGCACTGACTACCTTTGATGGTATGTCTCTTCAGCTTCCCATGCATAATCCTAAGTTGTACACAGCAGTATCATTAAAGTGTCTGGAACTGATTAGATTGTCATAATGGACACACACTAAGCTATACTTTTAGTTGAATGACAACTGAAGCCAGAGGTGCTTCCTTTCCTGGTATCTGCTTGGTGTAAGATACACCCTGCAATGATCAGTTAGAGTGCAGTGGCTTTGAAACAGTGGCAGTCCACTTTGCAGTTGAGCCATGACAAAGGGCAAATTATTATCACAGGCTTCCAAATTCAAAGGGGCATATTCCTAGGTAATTCTTTGTCACTGCTGCTGTTTTTTTTAGTTTTATATCCTGTGAAAAGTTTGTAAGACCCCCTCCCTCAACATACTCTTCTATGCCATATCAGCCCAGTCCTCAAAACAAAATGAATTCTGATAGAGGAGGTAGTTAGAATGCCAGGCAGTTCTGCTTCCCCCAGGTTTCCTTGATACTGCTCTGGGATGTCTGGGGGATGCATCATAGAGGTGCTTGGCACTCCCTCCCCCCCAACAGTCATTAGCTCCTCTGAGGAGCCAGCTGGTGTCAGACAAACTTGTGAAGTTGTCCCAACCTCTGTAACAGTGTCTGTTTTCTTGCAAATCATTGAGCACTGAAGCCAATAAATAATAATCGGCATTTCAGTTTCAGTTTTCAAATGCTTCCGGAAAAGCCACCTAATACAGCATTTGTTATTCTAGCAATGTTCACAATTTTTAAGAGCAATATTTAAATTTGTCCCTATTTATGTGCTTTTCTCTGCCCCCCCCACACACACACACACACACGCACATTATTATGGCTTTGTCTAGATTTCTTGTGCTCTGAGGTTGAGAGGTGTGCTGTATGACATTTATTTATTTTTGTTTGTTTGTTTTCTGGGGTAATCAGCAGAGAATAATTGGTAACTTGAAGGTTGCCTTTTTGGACATAGTCATCAGAGGATGGGAGTTTGGGAATAAAGAATATGAAGAAATACAGTAAAATTAAAGATAGGTATAGTAGTTATTCGTGAATAAGTGAGTAATTTGCTTTTGTCTTAGGATGCACAAGAATTTCTTCGCTGTTTGATGGATCAGCTTCACGAAGAACTGAAGGAGCACATTCCTGAGGTTGAAGATGACTTGCAGGCTGGACTTCCTATAGAGGAGAACATGGATGAAGATAAGAGCCTCTCAGATGTTGATTTTCAGTCATGTGAGTCTTGTGCAAGCAGTGACAAGGCAGAAAATGAAACCAACCCTAAATATTTTGTAGATGAGCATAATGAGACCACAATGCTAATTCAAGAGGAAGAAAACAATCAACTGTCTTTTAAAAACCGGGAGAAGGAGAAGAATATAATTAATAGGCTTTACAGAGCAAGCTCTGTGGAAGAGATGGAGAAGGATATTGACACTTCGGCAGAGCCAGCTGAGAAGTTCAGCAGTCAAGGAACAGTCAAAGTACAGATTCATAGTAGGCTTTCAGGTACGTATGTTCTGCCAAGGCAAAATACTGTAAAAATGAAAAGACAGCATGCTTTGTTTTGAGTTACATAAATTAACACATCAAATTACTGATTTTCTTGTATGACTTGATAGCTTTCATAGTTTTTTTTTTAATTAGAACTTAGATTGAGTTGTAATTTTTAATTTGATAATGTTGTCTTGCATCAAGTTGGCTATATTGTTGGGAATTGGAAGATGTCTTTTTTTTTTTTTTATTATGAAGTCAAATAACTGTAATCTTGTGCCTTATGAGGGACATTGTCTTCTTAGAAGCTGTTCAGTTTTGATGTTTGTATTGTTACCACATTACTGGAAATGTGAGCAGCTTCCTTTGTCTACCAGAATTTGAAAAGGATTGGAAATGTTTTACTGTACCTATCCCCTATTAAGTAGTATCTGTGAATACCCTTTATTTTGTTTAGGTTTTTATTTAGGACAACTAATGGTATATGTTTGAACACTGACTATGCCATTCTGATAAACCTTCACACTTGGCTACTGTTTTACCACTTCAAACATGGAGTGTAATAAGTTTCCATCAGCTCGACTTGTAAGGGTTGCTGGAACACTGCCTTAAATCCCCTTCCCTTCTGAACCACCTAGGTTCCCCCACCTTTACAAATGAAATTAGCAAGAATATATTCTTCCCTGATGTTGTTTGTAGTAATACTTTACCCCATTGAAAAGTCAGCAAGGTGCCTATTCTGAATGCTGTAAAAAAACTCTAACAAACTCGAGCAGTTCTTTTTTTTTTTTTTTTTTTTTTAAATATCTTCCTGTACATTAGATACCCATATGGATGTTGTCATTTTTGACAATGAGAACAAATGAAGTAGCTCTCAGATATTCATTTTTATGCATCTGTGTCAGTGCAGATGTCAATGCTGATATCTTATGTGAACTTCGTAGTTATGAGATCCAGTTCGGGGGGGGGTTAAGTATAGTAAAACATTGCCAAAGGATCTTCCACGCGATATGCCAGCAGGTTAAAGTTTTTTGATTTTGCCTAGTCTTAGACCAAGTCTAAAACAAGTTTTTAATCTCCAGTGATTGTCAGATTGCTTCTTTTCACCTGCAAATTTATACATCATTGGCAATAGCATTAACATTGAGGAGTTTAATGGATTGACATTTGGGTTCAATGTGTCTGCCAGTTATGGTATTACACTTTTTTCAGAAGCTATAACCAGTGCATGTCATTAAGACACACACTGACTGCATAAACATTCCTAGTCTCTGACCCCATCATTTCTTTTCTGCCACTTGGCTTAGTTCTAAATCTGATTTTGATGCTATCTGTGAAAGTGTCAACTTTTGGTCCTTAGGAGCAGATCTGCTGAGTATAGTTGCAGCCATGAGATTACCAACCAAGGCATACACTGGCATTGTGTGTATTGCCTAGGTGAATAAATAAAGCACTCCCACAACTGTCATTAGTTCAGTTTTGCCACATGTGAAGAAATGTTTGGACTGTCTGTTGTACTAAGTGAATAGTAGTGTTTAAAATGTTCTTATTTGAAGAGCAGGAGTGTCCCATGTACAGGCTCAGGTGTTTGCTTGGGGCAGTGTCTCAGGAACTAAGACTTGGAGGGTAGGCCACACCTACCCCACTGGACACAAGTCCATTGAGGATTTATGCCTATGCCTGTGCCTGTCCTGTGCTTCACTGGATAATGAGAAGCTTTGTAGGATGCACATCTCAAGCTACAGCCTCAGGTGTTTGCTTGAGGCAGTGTCTCAGGAACTAAGACTTGGAGGGTAGGCCACACCTACCCCACTGGGCACAAGTCCATTGAGGATTTATGCCTGTGCCTGTCCTGTGCTTCACTGGATAATGAGAAGCTTTGTAGGATGCATATCTCAAGCTACAGCCTCAGGTGTTTGCTTGGGGCAGTGTCTTATGAACTAAGACTTGGAGGGTAGGCCACACCTACCCCACTGGGCACAAGTCCATTGAGGATTTATGCCTATGCCTGTGCCTGTCCTGTGCTTCACTGGATAATGAGAAGCTTTGTAGGATGCATATCTCAAGCTATAGCCTCAGGTGTTTGCTTGGGGCAGTGTCTCAGGAACTAAGATTTGGAGGGTAGGCCACACCTACCCCACTGGACACAAGTCCATTGAGGATTTATGCCTATGCCTGTGCCTGTCCTGTGCTTCACTGGATAATGAGAAGCTTTGTAGGATGCACATCTCAAGCTACAGCCTCAGGTGTTTGCTTGGGGCAGTGTCTCAGGAACTAAGACTTGGAGAGTAGGCCACACCTACCCCACTGGACACAAGTCCATTGAGGATTTATGCCTATTCCTCTGCCTGTCCTGTGCTTCACTGGATAATGAGAAGCTTTGTAGGATGCACATCTCAAGTACCCTGGCTGGGAGGTGCATTCCAAAGTATAGGAGCTGTGCACCTGTAGGTTAATCAAATAGTGCTGTTTGCTAGCTGGCTTAATCCCAGAAAGCATTCTCTAAAGTGAGATGTCCATGGATTTGATGTGCTCAAGACTAAGAACTCACAATCCCATTGTTGGGTGTTGATTTGGTCTTTCTATGTTAGGGCTGGTGATACAGGGCTTAGATTTCAAATAAATGTTGGACATTTGGTGGGAGATTATATCATGGGTGTGGGAATGCACCCTCGGGGAATTGATCTTGATGCCCCTGCCAGGCCCAGTACAGGCATCAGCTCATATGTTGTTCTTGATAGGAATGCTGCCAAGTGCTGTATTCCTGTTCCTGTTGCTGTAACATCTACTCTTGCCTGTTGTGCAGATATCACTGGGGGTGATCATGTCAAGCTTGCCACTCAGGTTTCTTTGAAGAGTTGGAGGATCAGGGACCATTATTTTGGACATAGAGGAGGACAGTGAGTCCTCTCCATATTACATTTTCCTTCCATGTGATGGTGATGATGGTGGTGGTGGAGGAGGAGCAGATCTGGTTCCTTCCCTCACCTTGGAGATTGTTACTAAGGATGCCATTCTTGCAATCAGGAAGCAAGCAGACTGTACTAATGTGCCATCTAGAAGGCTGGTACTCTTCAAGATTTGTGGGCAAAGCTGCTTAAATTTGGATGCTTTCTTAGCATTGTGCTTTTGACAACTAATGAAAATTACTTAATAAAAATATTAAATTAAAACAATGATATTCTGTTTTGTGTAAACTGATGGATAAAGACGCTATTGTACTTTTGATGACAGAGAGGAACAGATTAATGTAGGTTTAAGCTGCTAGATGGCAGGTCATTTCCCTGGGGTACATTTCATTGGGTACCCATGGCTTTAGTCAAATTCAGCTGCAGAGATGTATGGCTGTTGCAGATTCACTGTAGGCACAGGGGATCATGCAGTGCCATGTCCACAGCTTCAGTAACTGAGTACACATGAGGAAGAAATAATGTCTGTGGCCCAAGGCACCAACAGACAGCAGGCTTTTTGGCAGGTATCAACAGCAACATGCCTAGTGGTTATGTAAGTGACATTGAAGATGCAGTGTACAATGGGCAATTCCTTTATTAATTGTGTGTGTGTGTGTGTGTGTGTGTGTGTGTGTGTGTGTGTGTGTGTGTGTGTGTGTGTGTGTGTGTGTGTGTCTGTGTGTGTGTGTGTCTGTGTGTGTCTGTGTGTGTGTGTGTCTGTGTGTGTGTGTGTCTGTGTGTGTGTGTGTGTCTGTGTGTGTGTCTGTGTCTGTGTGTGTGTCTGTGTGTGTGTGTGTCTGTGTGCGTGTGTGTGTGTGTCTTTGTGTGTGTGTATGTGCGCGCGTGTTTGTGTGTGTGTTTGCATGTGTGCGTGTGGACCATTACCTCATTCACAGTGTCTGGGGAACATTGTTTAAAACACATACTGGAGCATAAGTGTGATTACAGTAACATGCAGGATTTTCTCCATGCTGTTGCACACTTCAGCTTGTTGTAGTTACATACAGTGGATATAACAAGTGTACATACCCCTGTTAAAATGCCAGGTTTTTGTGATCTAAAAAAAATGAGACCACAATAAATCATTTCAAAACTTTTCCCACCTTTAATGTAACCTGTAACCTGCACTATTCAATTGAAAAACAAACAAATCTGTTAGGGAAAAAATGCAAAAAATTTAAAAAAACGTGCAATAAGCTGGTTGCATAAGTGTGCACACCTTTAAACTAATATTTTGTTGAAGCACCTTTTGATTTAATTACGGCATTCAGTCTTCCTGGGTACACACCTGCCATTAATTAAAGAGACTCATTAACCCCAAGTAAAGTTCAGCTTGACATTTACTCAGTTGCCTGCTACAGCAAAAGCCGTGGTTCGCAGAAGCTTACAAAGCATCAAAGGGATCTCATTGTTGAAAGGTATCAGTCAGGAGAAGGGTACAAAAAAATTTCCACAGCATTGGAAATACCATGGAACACAGTGAAGACAGTCATCAAAAAGTAGAGAAAATATGGGACAACATTGACAATGCAAAGAACTGGACGTCCCTCCAAAATTGATGAAAAGACGAGATGAAAACTGGTCAGGGAGGCTGCCAAGAGACCTACAACAATACTGAAAGGAGCTGTAGGAATTTCTGGCAAGTACTGGTTGTGTACTACATGTGACAACAATCTCCCGTATTCTGCATATGTCTGAGCTATGGGATATGGTTGCAAGACCCTTTTCTTACACAGAAAAACATCCAAGCCTGGCTAAAATTTGCAAAACAATACATCAGGTCTCCCAAAAGTTTGTGGGAAAATGTGTTATGGTCTAATGAGACCAAGTTTGAACTTTTTGGCTACAATTTCAAAAGGTATGTTTGGCGTAAAAACAACACTTCGCATCACCAAAAGAACACCATCCCCACCGTGAAGCATGGTGGTGGCAGTATCAAGCTTTGAGGTTGCTTTTCTTCAGCTGGAACTCTGGCTTTAGTCAAGGTGGAGGGAATTATGAACAGTTCCAAATACCAGTCACTTTTGGTCCAAAACCTTCAGGTGCCTGCTAGAAAGCTGAAGATGAAGAGGAATTTCACCTTTCAACATGACAATGACCCCAAGCATACATCCAAATAGGTTCATAGGTTGGTACTAGGCTATCAGCCCTAGGGTCTATACAAGCCTAGCCATAACAATTCCCTGGCTATTTCTTCCCTCATTATTTACTTTCCTGGACCCCTGTCTAGCAGGGCGACTGACGTGATCCCTGGGGTGAATTTCCTTTCTCCCATCCAATCGTCAAGGTTCCTCTTGAAGAGGTCCAAAGAGGCACTCTGCTTGACATGTATGGGCAATCTATTCCAGAGTCTGTGGAGTCTCTGGGTCAGGAACCTATCCCTCCAGCATGTTTTGTTTATTGTGATGACAAGGTTTAGATCCCTGGAGCGTGTAGCTCTGAGGGATTGGGATTTCTTTAAGTGTAGCATGTCCAACAGCTCTGGGTTTGACATGGCCTTGTATGTTAAGCAGAGATCGCCTCTGAGTAGACGATATGCGACAGAGTATAGCTGGAGTTTAAGGCGGCCAGCGTAGGGCATCTGCTTTAGGCCTGTGATTCTTTTAGTGAGGTATTTCTGAGGCCTTTCCAGTTGGTGCAGATGTCTTGAGAGGTACATACCAAATGGGGCGTTGTATTCTATAATGGGTCTAATGAGGGATGAGTACAGTGGGACAATGACCTCCTTTTTTCTGGATGAAAAGCCCTTCGTGATGAGGTGTGCCACATAGAAGGATTTCCTGACTGTTGTGGCGATGTGGTTATCGAAGGTGAGACCACTGTCTACCTGTGTCCCTAAGTCTCTTATCACACTTTCTGTGTTTAGTGTACTGCCACCTATATGGTAATTCATGGATACATGTTTTTCCCAAAGGGATAACAATACATTTCTTGTCATTGAGCTTGAGCCCATGGCTCTGGCACCAAGCATCTGTTTCTGTAAGGCCCTTTTGTAGAGTATCCACATCATTTGGGGATTCAATAATGGCTCCCAGTTTGCAGTCATCTGCAAACTTTGTTAGCCAGAGTCCCTTAGTGTTGACCTTTACTTCAGAGAAGTAGATGCCAAACAAGCGCGGCCCCAGGACTGAACCCTGAGGTACTCCACTTGTCACTTGTCTGGAGCTGGATTTGGAGTCGGCTACTTTTACAGTGTGGGTTCTATCAGTAAGCCATTTAGCAACCCATTGGGTGACATAGGGATTAATGCCCAACTTAGTAAGTTTATCTATGATTCCAGAGTGGGGGATGGTGTCAAAGGCCTTGGCAAGGTCTAGATAGGCTGTGTGGACCACCTTACCCTTGTCCATGGCTCTGGAGACTGATTCAAAGAAGTCAATCAGGTTCAGGAGACAAGATCGGCCCTTCACAAACCCAAACTGGGTGGGGTCCAGTGTTTGAAGGTTGCCAATGTCTTTGTTTATAAGTTCCATGATAATACGCTCCATGGCCTTGCAGATAAGGCTTGTCAGACTGATGGGACGGTAGTTTCCAGGATCCAAGGTGGATCCCCTTGTGGATTGGGATAACTGTAGCTCTGCCACTCAGTGGGCACGAAACCTGAGGTGAGGCTATGATTAAACATGACACTTAGGTGAGGTGCCAGTTCATATTGTAGTTCATGTAGTACACAGCCCGGGATGTCATCTGGTCCCATGGATGCTGTATTCTTGGCTTTAGAAAGTGCGTTTTGTACCTGTGTGGCTGTTATTACTGGAATTTGGCAATCTTCCGGTATTGAGATGGGCCATTTAGGGGGTGAGAGGGGGGTGAAGTTGGCACTGAATCTATCTGCCAGGATATTGGCAATATCCTTCGGATCAGTATATTTAATGCCATTCTGTTTTAGCTCAGAGCAGATCTGGGCATTGCCATTTAGATTCTTGACATAGTTATAGAAGGCTTTGTGGTTGTCTTTGGAATCTTTGGCAATTTTATTTTCGTAACTAGCTTTGGAGGATTTTATGAGGCATCTCAGTTTCTTACTGAGGCTAGTAAGTAAATCAACAAAAGAATGGCTTCACCAGAAGAAAATTAAAGTTTTGGAATGGCCCAGCCAGAGCTCAGACCTAAAATCAATAGAAAATCTGTGGGGCGAGCTGAAGAGGGCTGTGCACAAGAGATGCCCTCAGAATCTAACAGACTTGGAGTGCTTTTGCAAGGAAGAGTAGGCAAATATTGCCAAGTCAAGATGTGCCTTGCTGATAGACTCCTACCCAAGAAGACTTGAATGCTGTAATTAAATCAAAAGGTGCTTCAACAAAGTATTAGTTTAAGGGTGTCCACACTTATGCAACCGGCTTATTGTGCGGTTTTTATTTTTTATATTTTTTTCCCCTCGCAGATTTGTTTATTTTTCAATTGAGTTATACAGGTTATAGGTTACATTAAAAGTGGGAAAGGTTTTAAAATGATTTATTGTGGTCTCATTTTTTATATCACAAAAACCTGGCATTTTAACAGAGGTGTGTACACTTTTTATATCCACTGTAAGTATGTACTGTACATCAAACATAACACAGATTTCTTCCCCTACCTTCAAATACTTTGTTATTGAAGCTGTGGACATGGCATTGTATACTGCTTTGTGCATACACTGAATTTGCAACAGCCATAAGTTCTGCAGCTGAATTTCAATTCAGACATGTATCTTCAACCAAGTGTACTGCAGAGAGAAATGTCTCACTATGTAGCAGCCTGAACTGAATTAATGTAGTTGCAAGTGAAGCAAAATGAAAAGGATATTACTGAATTAAGGGACCTTAATCTAATGGAAGAAGTAAAAGATGAGTGGGAAGAATGGGAAGAATGTCAGTCAACTGGGAAAAGTCCTTGTCCCTGGCACATCATAATTGAACAGACTTGGAGAACTTGACATGAACTTGGACTTATGGGGATGTCTGAGCGTGTGGATAAGGATTTATCAAACAGGACTATTTAATAAAGAATTGGAGTGTTGTTTCCGTTTGGGACAAATGACTTACTGTTTCTCTTAGAGCAAAGTAAACTTTTTTTTTTTTTTAATTTGGTGGGATTTCACCACATATGAATAGGTTAAGAATAGGTTGTAAAGTTGCTTTAATGTTAATTAAAATGGATTAAAGGGATGCTTCTTAAGTGCTCCCAAAATAAAGTGTACATTTGTTTACATTTCCTATGCAGGTTGTATTAGTACTTTGTGAAGTTAAACCATGCATGGATGGAATAAGACTGTAAAAAAATGAATCTTTTTTTGCTCCCCCTTCTGCTCCATTCTTTCTAGCTACCCCTAGTTCTCCTATCCATTGCAGGGTCTACCACCTTCTGTTACTAACACTGAACTATCTTCTTTCAGAAGCTGGTGCTACCATGGAACCTAAGAGTGTCTGGGTAGGGGCGATGCTGTTGACTACTTCCATTGGAGAATGTTTTCATTTATGGCCTGCCCGTTAGTATGCCCCTCTCCAGTGTTCACTTGTTACTTCTGAGAGCTGCTCTCCTCCAGAAAATGAGTAAACAAAAGCCTTCCTTCCCTGGGATGGCAGGTCATTTTCTCCCTGTCAGCACCTCAAACACCTGAGCCACGTATCGAATCAAGTCGTAGAGGCTGTAGTTGGGGCTTTATCCCTCTATGCCATGGCCTGTGTTAGAAAATTTTTCTTTAGAAGAAAAGATTACATGAAAAGTATGAGTCAAAGATCCTTTTATGATTAGAGATTTTATCTTTTTTTCAAAGGAGGAGTAGAAATGTGAATTAAAGCGTGGTGATTTAAATATCCCCAAAAAAGAAAATTCGTTTTTCTACTTTATATTGAAATCTTTATAATGAAGGACTGCCTTACAGACGTTTAATGGAAAAATATAGTAGTTTAAAATGTTAAATGTATAGGGTGTGTAGTCTGAATGTAGGTAAGACATCTGTGACATCTTGCCATCGAAACTGGAGGGACTTCAAAACGTTTAGCTTTTATACAAAGAACCACTACGTACATCAGCACATTTCCTCATGTATGTTACGTCTTTCCCCCTTACCTTTTGACACT
Source organism: Protopterus annectens (assembly GCF_019279795.1). Lineage (NCBI taxonomy): Eukaryota > Metazoa > Chordata > Ceratodontiformes > Protopteridae > Protopterus > Protopterus annectens. The sequence goes on along the minus strand of NC_056744.1, from coordinate 1,134,415,823 downwards.
AGTGCTGTAGAATATTTCTACTGCTAATAAAAATCCTAATTTTTACTGTTTCTGTTATCTCCCCTTTCTGCAGCTCTGTTACTGGTAGCCATCTACCTGCCTGTAACATTCTCGCAGCACTGTATATAGTGTACGGGCACTGCAGCAGATCAGTAATAAGGTCCTTCGTGTTTTTTTTTTTTCCTGTTTTTGCTGAAGGAATGCTCAATCACCACCCTTCTTCAGTCCTTTCATCTAGAAAGCATATCCTTTAATTATGTATGCAGCAATGCATTTCAACTCATTCACTGCTTGCAATAAAACAGGATACTGTGGAACTGGGGTAACTATTCTACTGTGTCAGTTTGCTGGATGTATCTGTTTTATTGAAGGATTATTCAGTTCTACTGGCAGATGGTGCTTGCAGTTGTCTCCTGATATTATTTTAATTTTATTTATTTCAGGTATATATAACAAGAGCCTCCAATGCCCTTGATTATATTCTGTGTGTTTTTAATTTGGAAAGTAAGATTTCTGTTATGTCAGTCAACTACAAAATAGTTTGCCACATTGCACTTCATTGTTTACTGTTCTGTAACGCAATTAATAAATAACACTGCAAGCGATCAGATTGCAGAACAATAAAAATCGAATGCAGCATATATATATATTTTTTATATTTATATGTAAATGTTAGCATTTCTTTTTAAACTTCTTGCAGTTGACTTTATTGTGGATGCTGATGCTAAGTAATGCTTCTCTGTGTTGCCGCAAAACTTTCTGCAAGTAGAGTGGTGCTCTTTATCTTCTTTTGTCTTCTCACCTGATGACCTTCTCTGCAAAGAGACTATGTGCAGCTGTAGTGCTCTGATGCTTATTTTAGAGCCTTTGTACAACTCCGATGCACTTGGCTGCCCATTTTATGGAGCAGTCACATAAGTGAAGGAATAGCATAACTCTATGAAAATTCAGACTTGTACATACCAAAGTGTGAGATTGCCATCTCTTATTGTATTCCTTTTTTTTCTGCATTTTGACAGTCTTGGAGTTTGGATGTAGAAGTCTGTGGGGTGATGCTCTGCCATTTTTTTCTTTTTTTTTTTTTTAAGATCATGCCAGTCTCAAAACATCTCACAGCCACATCTCTCAAACGTGAAATATTTCCGATGCCCTTCTTCTTTCCTCATATTTTCTGTTTTTCCTCACACAGTTGTTGGTTTTCTGACAAGTAATTTCAGGCATAAAATAATGACAGACATTTGAGTTTCAGACTTCATAGCCATCAGAAAATACGTGCTAATGCAAAACCTGCTGTTCTAGCAACCAAGTTTATAAGAGCCAAAATATTTTTAGTCTATCCAGTGTTGAAGTGTGCTTTGCCTGTACACTTATAGAAAGTGATATTTTCTTGTATAAGACTGATGAGTAAATGGGAGTATTTTATTTTCAACAGTTTGGTAGCTTTGTGGGGCGTGTAGACATATTAGTGACCATCCTTAGTGATAGTATTTATTCAAGGCATGGAATGAGAACGTTTTTGGTTATTGAACTACAGCTTCAGCAGGGAGGACTATTGGGTATCGGACTAATTGTTAGTAGTGGGCTTATCCCATACGTGGGCAGAATCATTGCGGAGCTGTTTACTCAGTGATTTATATCCCCTGGAGTTATAGTGTTATCTGCTTACATTTGGCAGTTGTTTGGAGGAGAGACCATTGATAAAAAGCGAGTTAGATGGAAATTTATCAGAATCATTGTAAATACTTACTAATATATGCATTTATACATAATGCTAATATATGTTTTACATTTTTATTAGAAATCAAATATAGTTAATGATCATATGGTTGAACTTTTATATTATAATGTGGTAGAAATAAGCTCTATTTCTGTATAACATTTTTTTTACTTAATTGATAGTTTCTCTGTAGGCACAGAGGTTAGATTTGTATGCAGCTGGCTAAGCAGTTGAACCCATATGTTGACTCTGCTATCCCAATATGGCCGTATCTGGCTATTTTGGGTTGTTTGTATCTCAAGATTTCCATTATTGATTTTTTTTTTAATACACGTTTCACTTTTTACTTATTTCCATTCACTGTATCTGTCTCTTCTACTTGAAGATGGTGCCTTCACTTTGCATTTTGTTTTGCTGTTGAGTCCTGTTACTCAGGGCAGATTACAGTGACAAGGAGATGGGAGCTGGAAGCTGGATATGTAATTATTTGCAACGCCATACCTGTGTGGGTTCATATGATTTGAATGTAAATCTTGGTTTAACTCTGCTTGTTATAGTTTTCCAACATTTTCTTCAGTGTTTGAACTACAATAACAGTTTTGTAGCTTTGTGATGTTGTGTTCAGGGAAACCATATAACTGGTGTCTTCCCTGTCGGGTCAGTTCATGCTGCTTCACACCTATGTGCACTGTACAGCATGCTGTTTCATTCGTCCGTGGCACCCATTTATTCACATATATCTTTGTTGTCAGTGAGGAAGGAGTTGTGTTCTTTAGCTGTATGCTCCAATATTATTCACAAAAGTCTCTTATTTGTGCTGTTATTACTTCCAGACATATTTCCTGTGATTCAGAGTTTTACTTATTGATCTTCCCTATTTATGAATGTTCTCCTAGGAGTGCCCTTGCTTTACTTACCATTGAAGGAAAGATGCATCAGTTATGGAGAGCAACTCAATACATGCATCTGCTGAGCATTCGTATTGTATTCTTTACATTATTGGCAATGTCCAGAGACCAGACTATGCTTTTCTGGCTGGAATCATTACATTGACTTTCAGTTTTTGTTGCATGCTCCACTTTGCAGTGATGAACCAATACAGCAATCAGCCTTGCAAAGCATATCTTTGGGTAGTAGTGTAACACTAAACCCATTGTAGTACTCCGCACATAAGAACAGCACACCAATTGCTTATTGCCTCACAATGCTGTACTGTGTATGGTTGAATCAGTAGTGTAATACAACATTCAGTTATGCAAATTACATCATGTGGCAGTATGATAATGATTCTGATATGCATCACAGTGGTTGATTCTGTATGTGCTTCTGTATTACTCAGATTGTGACTGTTTAAGGGTGTACCAAGGGACATGCAAAGGAAGGCCTCTATCATCAGTGATCCTCTCCCTACCTCAGCTACCACTGCTGCCACTTCTTGTCTACCATACATAACCTGAAACCTTCATTAACCTGAACATCCAGGGCATTTCTATTTTTAGACCTAACCCCATTTCTAGTGGCCTTCTGTGCTCACACTTGCATATGCATGTTTCCACACATACAAACGTGTATATACTGCATCACACCCAGAAGAATGAAACACATGCTTCTCCTACACTGAGCATCTCTCATGTAGTGCATTATCTCTCACAGCCTTTATGCTTACTGTGATCCCTTCAGATTTCTACAGTGTGACCTTGTGAGCCACTATATCATGTCTTACTCATTTCTTCTGGTACAATGATAGAGCCTGTGGCTTTCTTTTTTGTCACTGCTTGAATCTAGCCATTCTTTCTTCCTTCTTATCCTTCTAGAAGTTTTCTTCTAGAATCTTCTGCATCTCATTGTCTTTCTTCTCCATGGCTTCCAGGCCGCATATGTACCCAAAACATGACCTCATTCTGTAGATTGGAAACCCCTCTGCTTTAGGAGACTTTCCCAGTAGCGGGTACCCCACAGCATTCTGTTCATCAGTGCCACAGCTGTCTCACTGTAATGGAGTTTTCTTCCACTGTTGCCTTCAGGTATACTCCCCATCTGGTACTGGCGTGGAGTTGTTCAAGTGCAGTACTTTTGCATGTATCTGCAGTGAACCTCAGCTGGACTTTTTGCTAACTTAGTCTGTCATTCGAAATCATTTGTTAGAGTAATCTTCTCATTATTCAGTTGTTGCAGCTATCTTAATGCCACCAGGAAGGAAGCTGATATTTTTTCTCTGTTCCCTCAGATATGTCTGAAGTAAACACCCTGAAGAGCACTGGACCCAGAACCAACACCTGCAGTGCTGCACTAGTCACTTGACTTATCCATCACCCCTTTCAAGCTAACCTTCTGATTCCTCCTCTTTAGCCATATTACAGTCCAGTTCCTCAGTCTTTGACCTACTCACAACCCTTGCAGTTCTATGGTTTTCATAGTAGCTGCCTTTGTGAGACCAAGTTAGAGGCCTTGATGAAAGTCCGGTAGAATGCTTGTTAAATTTTACTTACTGTAATACATTCATAAGTCTGGATCAAGTTTGACAGCTCATTCAGGATATGCTACTTGTTCTGTAGGATGTTGCCTTGTAGGAAAACAACCATCCTTTACTTCAGATCCTTTCACTGTTTTTTCATGTCACTGTTGTCAGGCTACTAGGCTTGTAATTCTGAGGACCCTGAAAAATCTTCATGTTTGGTTATATGTCTTATCCATCCTTAGCATAGCCAATCCACTGTGTCCTCCGCTGGCATTAGCCTGCTGTTTCTGCACTGCAGTTTGTAGTGTGCTGTGCACCATAGCATATCACTGTAGCACCCTCCATTTCTTTTCCTTTGTTACGATGGAGATAAAAGTACTTCTCAGTGCCTTTTTGGGTTTTTGTTTTTTTTTTTTCATCCTATATTTAACCTGCTGTTAGATCTTTCATTCTTTCTAATATATACCTAAAAAGTCTTTTTTCACCTTCTCAATACCCTTCTGCCAACTCCTGTTCACAGTTGTTACTTGTTACCTCCTCTGTTAACCTCTTGCTGACATTCCTGTGCTGTGCTGATTCCAGCTTTCCTTTTATTCAAGGACGTGTTAGTGCTAAAGAGGGAAATGCTTGGGGACCAGTTTTGGATCTTTCTTTCCTAAACCTGATTGAGATAGTTCCCAAGTTCAAAAAGATGTTACTTCACAACATGTTACCTCTTGTTCCTCATTGAAGTTTCCTTGTAACATTAGATTTAAAAGAAACTTATCTTCCTGCTCATACCCTCAGGTAAAATCCCCTATACTTTTCTTAAACCTATATAGCCCTTGTATAAATCAGTACTTATTCTTCTATGAAATACATAATCTACTACTTCAATTTCCTAATCATCTTTTCATTATTGGTGGTGACTGGAATGCACTCATGGACCCCTTGAATGATAGTTCAAATAAAAACAGGAAACTGCCCTCGCAAGTAACTGCATCTATTCAGGATTTGATAAATAGCTTCGACTTAGTTGACCCTTTTTTAATATTTGACCATGACAGAGAGCTAAATAAGTTCACGTTTTATTCGACTTCGCACAAAGTCTGGCCCAGAATTGATTATTTTTTGGTCTCTGATATCTTTTCAAACAAAATTACAAACTTTGCCCTTGAGGCTAGATGTATATTTGACCACTCGAATGTCTCCGTTTGTATTAAGCCTACTCACCACCTGAATCGCAATGGTAGTAGTCCCACTTGGTCACTAAACAGTAACATTCTTAAAAAAGATGTTCTGCAGGAAATTAATGATTATCTGAAACAATTTGATGCAGAATCGTGTTTATTCACCATCCCCTTAGATATCCAATGGGCTACGGCCAAAGCGGTCATCAGAGGAATACTCATACAAAAATCATCTTATTATAAAAAAAAAGAGAAATTGTACATCAGTAACCTCAAAAATGAGCAAAAGATGGCTGATGCACCACTACAAAAGGATTTTTCTCCTGAACTGGAAAAGAAATTACATGAGATACAAAAAAAAAAATTACTCATTTCACTTACAAAACCAATCCTTGGTAGAACTCAAACCCCTTCACAGATATTCGGAATGGGCCCAAACCCCCTCCAGAACACTAGCTGGACTCATAAATATCAAAGAGGTACCAAACTATATTAATGAAATAAAATACAAAGGGAAAAACTTATACAGTAATGAAGATATTGTTAACTCTTTTGTAAATATCTTCACTGAAATCTATAATCCCCAAAACCAGACCCCAAATGAAATGCACAAAAAATTCCTAAATGAGCTATCTGTTCCAAAATTATCTTTCGCGCAAAACACCCTTCTAAACAGCCCCATAACACTGAATGAAATAATGCTAGCTATTAAAAAACTTAAAACCAAACAAGGCGCCAGGTCCTGATGGTTTTACAGGAGAATTTTATAAAACTTTTAGTCGTCACCTTTCTAAAACTCTTCTTGCCATGTATAATTATATCATCTTGAAAGGGATTACTGATAAGTATATGAACAATTCGAAAAGAATATTCATCCCAAAACCAAACTCTGACAAGTCCAACCCTCTCTGCTATAGGCCCATCGCCCTTATTAACGTTGACATCAAAATCTTATCTACCATTTTTGCTAATAGAATTCAGAAAGTTATAGCTACAGTCATTTCTTCTGAACGGTTGGGATTTATGAAACAGAGGCAGCTGTGTGACAATACTCTTACCTTAAACACATTAATGTTGTTTCTAAAAATTGATAACAACCCACGTTATGCACTCACCCTAGATGCTACCAAAGCCTTTGATAACGTTGATCTAAACTTCCTTTACCTAACCATGAAATTCTTTAATTTTCCTGATCTTATTATCAACACTATTAAAATGCTTTATAACAATGCCTCTACTTCCCTGTATATAAATAAAACTTTATCACCCCCTATTAAAATTACCAATGGCACTAGGCAGGGCTGCCAACTCTCACCTTATCTTTTCAATCTATATCTGGAACCTTCCCTTCTCTGGGTTAAACAAAAGACTTATCACCATATCCCAAAAGTCTTCAACATTGATATAAATTACTCTGCATTTGCAGATGACCTAAACATATAATTGCAGATGACCTAAACATATATTTTGAGCTTCCCAACACCGATCTTCATAAAATTCAAAATTCTATTAATCTTTTTGCTGAGGTTGCTAATTATAAATTAAACCCTGCAAAATCATCTATTTTTCCATTAAACCCTGCAAACCATTTAGAATATTACTTCCCCCTGTCTGACATTCCTCTCAAATATACACTTAAATACCTAGGAATAAATTTCACACACCCTCACCAAGAACTAATAAAAGCAAACCTATATAGAGTCTGGGATCAGATAAATAATCTAACTAGATGGAAAAACATCAATCTTTCTTTGCTATCAAAATCTGCTATCATTAAAATTAATATTTTGCCTAGAATCCTTTTTCATCTTAACTCCATCTTCTTAAACGTTCCAAAAATTTTTTTCAGAAAAATGGAAACCACAATCTCAAAGTTTTTATGGTTCCCTAAATCAACCAGAATATCATACAGGAATCTAATTACCCCAAAGAACAAAGGCGGTTTAAGTCTCCCGGACTTTAATTTATATTACCACATCATTAATGCTAGCCGTCTAATTCAAATAGCCTGCTATGATCCCTCTGCTGAATCTTGGTACCCAACCTGGATCAAAATCTGGTGCAACTATATATACTCGTTAAAACTCAATCCATATGCTGTCCCTTTTTTGGCACCTGATGATGACTACAAGTTCAAGATCTTGCCTACACTAAAGAACAAAATTTGCATCTTTCAAACTCTGATGACCTTAAATTTACACAATACTGTTCCCATTCTCCAACCTATTCACCTAAACCCAAACTTAAAAATCAATAATAAAATGATCGATCTAACAAACTTCCCTATTGTTAAGAAAGCCATAGTTTGGCACTTTTATAACTCTAAAAATGTTGCCGAGGTCAAAGCTTTATTTGGTGCTGCTAACAAATATGATCCTATCTTAAGGAAAATTAACTCATTATAAAACAAAAATTCTCTAACTATAGAGTGAAGGAGCAAGACACTACAGTATCACAATCTATCATTAAATCACTTTCCCTACGGAACAAAATGATTTTGAATACCTATAAACTTGTGTCAAGCATTAAGTATGGTCATTCACTTCTATTTTCCAAATATTGGGACGGTATGCAAGGAGAAATTTCTACGGAGTCTAAGTGTGAAGCAATCAATAATGCCCTGAATCTAACCCCCTTCAAAAACCTAATTTACACCCAGCTTATGATACAACAATTCCTACTATACCCCAGCATTATTACTGAAATTTGGATACAATAAAAACCTAACCTGTCCGTTCTGTTCCCTCCCACATGTAGATATACTTCACATCTTTTGTAGCTGTAAAAATATTTACAAACTTTGGTGTTCTCTCAGAACTCAGTTGGAAAAAATGGGATACGAAAAAAACACATTCTCTTGGCAAACCTTGATTTTAAATATAATTCCTAAATCTCTTAAGGGTATCCATCGCCACATCTGTGTTACAGCCTGCGCCCTTCTCAAATATTTTATAGCCAAGAATTGGGTCAATCCCTCAACAATAATTTGGGAAAACTTTACATCAATGGCAATCAAATATATATCTGCACATAAGTTATGCAATAATAACAAAAAGAAAAAAGAATATTTTCAGAATTACTGGTGTAGACTTTTTGACCTAATCCAAACTAAATAATCTTCCAAAATGTGGGTCACTAACACTGCATTCCAGGAAATCCTCCATCAGTATCATATCTGGCCCTATAACCATTAGACATTGTTACCGTCACACTGTAATTTTTGATTTTACAAAATATTTTGTTATATTATTTTGTTATCCTCTGGCATCCATGGTGTAAATATATGTAAATACCAGAAAAACAGGACCCCCTCATCCATAATGAATATAAAACACTTAGAAATAAAGTAAAAAAGCTCATCATCTCTGATCGACAAAATACTTCACCATACTCCAAAACAATAACAAAACAAATCCTCAGAAATTCTGGAAAGGTATCTCTACTGTACTTAATCCCAGCAAACCAGACACCCCCACTCCAGACCCTAATGCCCCGATACAGACTTAGCTACCCAATTTAACTCTTTTTTCATTGAATCTATTTCCAAATTAATCTCTTCATTCTCTAACACCACCACATTCTTCAATTCATCCCCATCCTCCCCTACCAACACTTCACCCTGCACTGCTACCACTCCCTCACTGTCATCCACTAACTCTCTACCCTCCACCTCTTCTCCTGCTCTCATTTCCTCCTCATCTTCTTCACCCCCTAACACCCCCTCTCCACTCTCCCCACTATTCTCATTAAAACCTGTACCCACTTCTACTATAAAAAACTCCTTCTGAAACTGAAGCCATGCACTAATGCTCCTGATAAACATCCCTTCTTACTTTCTTAGCATAGCTGCTGAAGCAATTGCCTACGCCATTAGCATTCTAATCAGCCGCTCTATCCAAGAAAGCATAGTTCCCCAAATCTGGAAAAAGGCCTTTATCATACCTTTACATAAAGGTGGCAACAATAACAATGTTACTAATTTCTGCCCAATTGCTATCCTGTCTCACATCTCTAAACTCCTAGAAAAGTGTATACAACTTCAACTCCTACCACATCTCTTAGATAATCACCTACTAACTCCCACACAACATGGATTCAGACCAAGTCACAGCACTATGACAGCCCTCCTCTCCTTCCTTGAAACTGTTAACAAAGCCCGGGACTCTGGTCTTATTGTTTCTACCCTACTACTTGACCTCTCTAAGGCCTTTGATACTATCTCACACAGCCTGCTTTTAACTAAACTCTCAAAACTTATCCTATCTCCTTCTTTGAACTGGTTCTCCAGCTATTTATCCAACAGATATCAAGCAGTAAAATGGAAAAAGGCCACCTCCTCATTTCTAAATACCCCAACCAGAGTTCCCCAAGGCTGCATATTGGGTCCCCTCCTCTTTAACATATTTATAAATGATTTCCGCAACTCTATCCCTTTCTCAAACATCATCCAATATGCAGATGATTCAACTATAATCTGCTCTGCCACATCTATCCCTACACTCCTAAAGCTTACTCAAGATGCTTTTTCAACCACTGAGCAATGGATGAAAAGAAATCGCCTAGCACTCAATGCCTCTAAAACCAAATTAATGGTATTCACCCCCTCTAAAGTCACCTCTTTCGATATAAACACATTCTCTATTGCTAGTCAAAATAACACACCTCTGGAACTGGTGTCAGAGACCAAATTACTTGGGGTCCAAATTGATAACCAACTCAAATTCAACTCCCATTTACAACTAAATATCAAAAAACCCATCAAAAACTAGGTATGCTCTATCGGCAAAATCACTACCTTACGCCTTACTAAAATCATTCTCTCTACTTCCTTTCTTATCCCCTCTCTTCTCTATGGAGCTCCACTTCTAACTAATCTACAGTCCTCTCTGAAAACACAACTTTCTTCTTGCTACAACAAAATCGCCAATTTCGCTACCAGCCATAAGTCCTCCACCCACCACTGTTCCTCTCTCCAACAACTAAAATGACTAGAACTACCCAAGCATCTCACCTATACTCAACTAACTTTTGCACACAAGCTCATTTTCAACCCCTACCTCTGTCCCTCCCTGTCTTCTGCCTTTAAAATGCACCTACCTGATAGAGTATTAAGGTCTAACAACCAAAATCTATTAGAAGTGTACAAACCAACTCGTCCCCCAGGCAAAAATCTTCTGTCGTATGGTCTACCACGCCTCTGGAACTCCCTACCACCATCTATTCGTATCACCTCTAACCATTTTATTTTCAAAAAATCCCTTCATTCACATCTAGTATCCCAGTGGGAATGCTCTTGCTCCCACCCCACATAACTAACACTGGCAATTTCCATCTCCCTTTCCTTCTCCTGATTACACCTGCAATTTCCTTTTATCATTTCTCCTAACTCATACATTCTTCTTATTATTATTATTGTATCTGCAAGAATACACTACGCTGTACCTCTTAAGTGTATGATTCCTGATATGTAATTGATTTCTCATTATTTACTTTGCTACATTCCTTCTTTAGTCTGTATCATCTGTAAGTTTCATCACTAGTTTGTTTGTATTATTTGTAATGTTTGCTGTATTATTTGTAATTTTTTGCTTGAATCTTTTACATTTGTATAACTATCATATAACCTACTGTAACATCGATTGTTTGGAGCTTTTCTCCCCAGGACTCCATTGAAAACGGGTTCATTTTGGCCCAATGGGCTATCCTGGTAAACCAACTGCAAATAAATAAAAATAAATAATAAATAAATATGTTGTAAATATTGTATAAATAGAAGTACATGATGTAAATAGGTTTTTTTATGGTTATACCCTCCTTACCACTTTTCTTTCTTCTTAATACAGTCATATATTCTTCCTTCTAAGCCACTTTCCATTTATATCTGTAGACTTTGACTGGAATAGGTTATTGGGGGTCTTTACTGCTTATATTGGTCTCTAAGATGTACGTTTCCCTGTAAGATAACTGCTGTTTCATAAATGCATAGTTTTTTGTACTAACTGTTACATATATACCTACACTTTACTGCTTCCTGTAATGACTTACAGTTTTTCCTTTGTATGTTTGAAAAGTTTTTAAAATTCAATAAAAATATATTTGAAAAAAAAAAAAAAAGAAGCTTATCACATTCCTATTCATCCATACTTCAGGTGTCTGTTAAGGTTTTGTGTGTCTGGATCACATTATCAGTTCTCTGCCTTACCCTTTGGACTATTCACTGCACCAAGAGTGTTCACAAAGTGTCGAGCTCGGGTTATAGCTCATTGCATACTACAGGGTGTCCACATTGTTCCATATTTAGACGACTTGCTTATGCTTGCAGAGTCTACTTCAAAGTGTCTGAAATCTCTCTTTTGTGTAAGAGATCTCTTACACAAGTTGGGATTCCAAGAATAACATTCAAAAGCCTTTCTTGACTCCTTCTCACAGGATTGTGTTTCTGGAATGTGAACTAGACATCACAGTTCAAAGAGCTTTTCTTCCACAGGAAAAAAATAGATCAATATCTCAATCCGTTTCTTGGGTTTTCACTGCAAGGGAATAAATACCTTAGGATTTTGGTGTTATGGCTTCTATGATTTTCATGATATCCTAGACAAGACTCCACATGAGAAAGATACAGTGATATCTGAAATCACTTTGGTCCGGCATCAATGTTCTTATCTTTTTAGCTCCAGTGCTAGATTTGTCAGAAGGGAAATCACTTGGCGGAGGCAACAGATATCACTAAATCCAGGTCTTCCTTTCTCCCCTCCTTATTCTGAAGTAGTCAGTCACTACAGATGCTTCAGACTTTGCTTGAGGAGCAGTTTCAGAAGGGATAAAAGTGCAAGGTGTGTGGTACACCAGGGGCAGACACAGGCACATAAATATAAAAGAGAGGCTTGTCCTGATCAAGGCACTCAACTCTCTAAATCTTTTGTGGTGCTCAGCACCTCTTCAAGTTGTTACAGGCAAGGCCACAGTCGTGGTGCATCAGCAAGCAAGGAGGACCAGGCCGTACCCACGCTGCAGACTAGGAATGCTAACTTGTTATATAGCTTCACAGTCAATCTCAGTCTGCATGCATTCTACATTCCATCAGAGCAAAATTGTGTGGCAGACAAGATGAGCATGACAAGGGCAGACCCCCGTGAATGGAAACTAGATTAGCAGGTCTTCCCATGATTTGATCCATCTGTGGGGAGTTCCTCAAATAAACCTTTCTGCCTCCAGGATTCCAGGCAGGAAGGCCAGGAAGACAGATGCCTTTTCTCTTCCTTGGACAAGACTACCCTAGGTACTTTTGAAGATTCAGAAGGAATCCTCCAAGATCATTGTTTACTCCTTTCTGGTCCAGGTAGCTGTGGTTCTCGCTTCTTTTGGAAATGGTCAGGGGCAATTACCACAAGTGTCCTCACAGACTGGGTCTATTCACACAAGAACTGCAGTGTTTGATGCACCCCAACACCAGTCAACTTCAGCTCACTGCCTGGATGATAGTGTCTTAATTCCGTTTAGGCACGTGTTTACAGAGGACATGCAGCAGATACTAAAAGAGGCAAGAAAGCTTGCTACTAGGAAATCAAATGTTGGCAAATAGAAAATGTTTGCTAGTTGGTGCCAACAACATAACCAGCACCTATTCATGACTAGTTGTTATGGTTTTACAATATTTGTGTGCGTTAATATCTTATGGCCTTTCTTAGTTCCCTGTCAAGGTTCATTTATCATCCATTTCAGCATGTTCATAGGTTTATAGGCAAGTAGTAGGCTAGCTGCCCTTGTTGGCCATTTTAAGCCTATCCAGTTTACCTTTTTGTGCTCAAAATAACCTAGCCCATTTAGTTATTGAGTGGCCTTATCCATTCCATGGTCGATAATTATTTATTACCGCTAATGAGAATCACTGGGATCATTCCATAGGTGATTTGAGCCCATGTTTGTCCATGGATCCTTCTGTTTCAACGCATTCTCATATCAAAATGTTTTTAAAATATGTTTTGATTAAGAGGCCTTCAAGGAAACAAGTGGCCCTTCTTTGGGATCTTAATTTTGTGTTAGAGAAACTAACACTTGCTCTGTTTTTTGAAGTAGCTAAACTGGCTGACTTGAGGTTCTTAACATAAAAAAGCAGTGTTACTGATTGCTCTGACCTCTGCAAGAAGGGTATCTGAGTGGCAAGCTCTTATGCTAGTGAAATCCTCCAAAGCAAACTTCGAGTCCAAATTTGCCACATTTACTAAAGACAATCATAAGGCCTTCTTCACATATGTCTGCAGTCTCAAAGGAAGCACCCAGATCTACTGAGAACTGGTGGTCAAGGACACCACATTCACAAATGCCGTAGATATAGCCAACCTGCTGGCTGACAGATTCAGCAAAAACATCACCCTTGTGTCCCCCCATCAGTAAATCAGGACATCCCCAGTACCTACCCCCCTCTCCTTATCTGTAGGGAACAGGTCATCACCACCCTCTCAAAAGCAAAAAAAATACAGCCTCCATGGACCCAATAACATCCCAGGCTGCATCCTACATGATGTCGGGCAGGAAGTTGCAGCATCATTAGGCACCCTATTCAACCAAAGCCTGAGTACTGGCTTCGTCCCAGCTGAGTAGAGGACAGTCACTGTCATCCCTTTGCACAAAGGTGGAGCGTCATCCGATCTGGGAAATTATAGACCCATCAGCCTAACTAGCCTGATGTACAAGGCCATGGAATGGATTGTCTTAGACCTCATTAACAAGGACATTAGCAATCTCCAAACACTCGATCCCACACAGTTTGGCTTCATCAAGGGGAGGTCATATCTGTTAAATGTGATCACCTTCTTTGAGATGGTCACCAAAGCCTTGGACAAGGGGAAAACTGCACTCTGTCTACCTTGACCTGGCCAAAGCCTTCAACACTGTTCCCAACTCGGGCATAATAGATAAACTCTCTCAACTAGGCATCAATCCATATGTTAACAGATGGGTAGCAAACTGGCTCACTGATAGAACCCACTTAGTCAAAATTAGGAAAGCTATCTCAAGCAGTAGACCCATAACGAGCAGTGTACCCCAGGGATCGATCTTGGGGCCTCTGTTATTTGGGATATACTTTTTTGAGGTGCAGGCCGAAACCAGTGGGCTATGGGTGACCAGGTTTGCAGATGACTGCAAGTTAGGCACTGTCATCAATTCCCCTAGTGATGTTGACATCCTCCAAGAGGGTCTCACCCAAACAAATGACTGGCGTCAGAAACATGGCCTCAAGCTGAATGCCAAAAAATGCACCATCATCCCCTTTGGGGAGAGTGATGTCCCCACAAATTATCACATTAATAAGACTGTTGTAAGCATGCAATCAGTTGTGAGGGATTTAGGCACCCAGGTTGATCGCAACCTGAATTTTGACCACCATTTTGTTCTTTGTGTTTCACTGTTGCAGTCATCACATTCGGGTTATCCCTGCCAGGGTAGCCCTCAGTCGGCCCGAATACCAGAGGCTTAGTATTTCTGCTTCGGTTGCCATCGCGCCAGGACTGACTTCAGGTCATCAGTCGTATAAAATAAGGCCATTGATGCCATTACATCAGTCTTTCTTTCTGAGGAGCCCAAAGCAGAAGCAGTTCACATGAGTGCCGGTCGGCCACTACCTGAGTTTTCCATTTCCGAATTGAAGTTGAAGTCTTCTAAAGCTAAGTATCCTGTTGGGAATCCTTTTTTCTTGCTCTAACCGATGTCAGAAAAAGTTAACAATTGTCTCACCTGTGGAAAGCAAATATCACACCGAGACTTTCATTCTTACTGCGTCATTTGCATAGGCCCAGACCACAACGTCCCCTGCTGTCGCTTTTGTGCTTTGTTCAATGCCAGAACTATACGTCGTCGGGCCCTTATTGTAGCTAGATATTTTCTCTCAGTCCTCAAATTCCAATATGGCTTCGCTAAGCCATCCGACAGCAGATCTTCCGAAAAAACGCAAGGATAAAGACAGAGACAGACCGCACAGGTCCAAAACTGCCAACAACGCTTCCATTAAGCTAGTCGCCAGTTCTCCAGTCCACAGTGATGTGCTTTTGCAGCCACCGCTTCTGTGGATTCGCAGGCCGCTACCAAGACCCTTTTGGAGTCCGGTATGCCATGAGACTCTTCTTCGACTAAGGATCCTGTGGATGTCTCTACCTTGGATGGGTCCGCTGCTGCTGAGCAGGCACCGGCTTCTACTTTGCACAACTGACTCTGACTTCTTTCGCATCTACTGTTCTTTTGAAAACTACTGAGTTTCTAAGGCCCAGGGTACGAACCACACCCAAAAAAAAGACGACCCAAGCTCAGGCACCTGCTTCCTTGCCTCAGTCTCAAATGTTTAAAATGGCGGAAGACCTTATAATGCTTATCAGTGGAAGCCAGGCTACCCCTTCCAAAAGAAAAATAGATTTGTCCCCAGTAGTTTTATCTGAACAGGAGTCCGATGACCCTGATGCATCTGAATATGAAGATATGCAACCCCTCTCTCCTTATGAGGATTCTGATGCAGAAGAATCCATCCCTTCAGCCTCTGCACCAGAGGACTTCTCTTTTTTGGGAAACCCTACATACTTTAAGGGAGCATTTCCAATGGGACTGTCAGGACTATCCTCCATCAAAAAAGAGACTCAAGGAATTCTTAGATCTTCCACAGCAGAGACCTCTGGCCATTCCTCCTGTCCTGGATGTTGTGGATGATGTTTTTATGGAATCCAGTTTGTCTCCTGACACCCTCCCTCCTGCTCCCAGGAAACCTGACAGGTACTGTAGAGTCCCTGACTCTCACAAATTTTTTTTTCAAAAATCCTACTGCTGACCCCGAGGTTATCTCTCAAGGACCTAAAGGAATTAAAGCAACTTCTGCTAAGAATCCCATTCCCCTCAGATAGGGATTCCCGAGCATTAGACAGATGGGGTAAAAAAGTATACACCTCTTCTACTCTTGCTATTAGAGCACTAAATTGTCATTTCCATATGCTGAAATATCAGCAACATACATTGGAACTCCTCAAACAAAAAATATCTTCTTTTCCTGCTTGTGTAGAAAATAGAGTTACAAGAGTTAATGCATTCTGCAAGTCAAGTAACTAAGTACACTGTACAATGTGATTTTGATGCCCTAGAAGCATCGTGCAGAGCAGCAGTCACTGGTTCTGTCCTTAGAAGGCATGCTTGGCTTAAAGAACAGCCCTTGCCAGACCATGTCAAATCCAAATTATTGAATGCACCTTTGCACAAAGACTACTTATTTGGCACCAAGGCACAGGAGGTCTTAAAACAGATGGAAGAAAAAGCTAAATTTGTGCAGACAGTTAAAGACTTCTTGCAGATCCAGCTACAGAGGTTCAGTAGGCATTGCCCTTCCAAGAACTGGTCCTTTCCTGCCCCCTCCAGGTCAGCTCAGCCCAGGCTCCGGGGAAGCAAGCCCCCCAGACAACAGCCCCAGGAAATGCAGAGATCTAAGCAATGGAGTTCCTCCTCTTCAAAACCAGGGAGTGCTAAGCCACTCCCTCATGGTAAGAACTCACAATGACTTTACACTTCCATCCCTCCCTCTGCCCACCTGCTCTTGCCCTTAGGAGGAAAACTCTCCTTCCACGCAAGCACCTGGGCCACCATTACCAGCGACCGCTGGGTGTGTCCCAGAGATACAAATTTTATTTCCAGACTCTACCAACCCGAAAAGGGTTCCCAGATTTTCCCCCAAACTAGTAGGCAGAGGCCAAAAAGCAAGTCCTTTCCCTGCTCTCTCTCAGGGCAACAGAGCATGTTCCTGCAGAACAGATAGGCCAAGGTTTCTACTCTAGACTTTTCCGGTACGCAGAAAAGAGAGCACGTGGTACCCCATCCTCGATCTATCCATTCTAAACACCTTTCTGGTGATACCAAACTTCAAAATGCTCACCTTCCAGTAGCTTCTACCCATGCTTTCCAAGGATGCTTGGTTAGCCACCCTAGACCTAAAAGAGGCCTACCTACACATCCCAATCAGGGAATCATGCAGGAAATACCTACGTTTCAGGGCAGAATCACTGCACTTTCAGTTTTCTGCGCTTCCCTTTGGCATATCCACTGGTCCCAGAGTTTTTTCAAAATATCTGGCTGCTGCCATTGTTTTTTGCATACAAAGAAATGTTCAAATTTACACATACTTAGATGACTGCCTGAATCAGGCATGCAGGAAAAGCTGGACCTATTGACCTCCCTGGAGTATACTATCAACGAAAAGAAATCCAAACTAGTACCCACACAGAAAATTGTATTCCTGGACACAGCATCCCAGATGGCATTCCTTACACCAGAAAAACAAACTTACCTGACAGCCTACTTCTCTCAACTAGCCACCTAGTTATCCGCAAGGAAAATCCTGCAAGCTCTGGGGTTCATGGTTTCTTGCATTCTATATATATGCCAGACTGCATACGAGGAAACTACAATGGTACCTAAAAAGCCTTTGGTGTCAGAACTCCCAAGACCTGGAAACTCTTATACAAATGATACCTTGTTTAAGGAAAATTTTTCTTTGGTGAGCAGCAACATGCTACCACAACAAGGGACATCCCTTCTCCGAACCCCACGCCACCCAAACCCACACCACAGATGCATCGGACTATTCCTAGGGTGTACACCTGGATGGGCAGGTGCATTCAGGGCCAATGGAGCCCAAATCAAATACATCTGCACATCAACCAAAAAGAGTTGTTAGCTGTTCAGCATGCTCTGACAGCTTTGAGACCCCTACTCTCCCCAGGGCCTCTACTGACAAAACAGACAACACTACTGTGATGTGGTATATCAACAAGCAAGGAGGGACTGACTCGTACCCTCTGTGCAGGCTCGCCATGACCCTTTGGCACATGGCCTCAGCTATGCAACTACACCTTTTAGCACAATTCCTGCCAGGCTCTCTAAACTCTCTGACAGACAACTTAAGCAGAAATCTTCTGGACCCACATGAATGGCAACTAGACCAAAGAAACTTCTCCCTTGTAACCCAGAAATGGGGCACCCCGAAGGTCAACCTCTTTGCTTCCCACTCCAACCATCAGCTCAGCAAATTCTGCACCAGGGAACCTCACAGCAAGGCCTGGAAAGGGGATGCTCTATCCTCCCAGTGGTTCAACCTCTTGGTCTATGCATTTCCCCCTCTACCGCTTATTTCAAAGGTACTGCTCAAAATAAGGGAGGAAAAACTGAGGACAATCCTGATTGCCCCAGACTGGCCACGCCAGCACTGGTACCCACTGCTGCGCAGCCTGTCACCCCCGCCACCATGGCATCTTCCTCAGATCCCAGCAATCGTGACCCAGAGGAATGGAGAATTCATGCATCCCCAATTGCAGACCCTCAGTCTGGCAGCCTGGCTTATTCCCTGACCACTTCACAAGCTGCCAATCTGAGCAAACAAGTTCTAGATGTTATACGTGAGGCCAGACGCCCTATCACTAGAAAGTCTTATGCTGACAAGTGGAAAAGGTTTTGCACCTGGATCCAGGCTAAGGGAGCTGTAATGGCACAACCCTCCCTACCTCTCATCCTGGATTACCTGGCTGACCTACTACACAGCGGTTTATCCTTCTCTTCTATTAAAATTCATGCCTCTGCCATCTCTGCTCATTTCAGCACAGAGCCACCTCTTTTCTCCCACCCTGTCATCAAACAGTTCCTAAGAGGGGCTAACAACTTGAGGCCACCCAGAAGAGCACCTACCCCAGCTTGGGACCTAAACTTTGTGTTGTAAAAGCTCATCCTGCCCCCCTTTGAACCAGCAGCTTGAGCAGAATTCAATGTTTCTCTCTTGGAAGACAGCCTTGCTTCTGGCCATCACTTCAGCTAGAAGAGTATCCGAGCTACAAGCAGTTATGGCCGTAGAGCCTTTCATCATTTTCCATGCTGACAGTGTCTCCCTCAAGACTAACCCATCCTTCATGCCAAAAGTGGTGTCTAGTGTGGCTCTCAACCAATCCATTCATCTGCCCACCTTTTTCCCTAACCCACAAAACAAGGGTGAAAGGATTCTACACTTTCTAGATGTGCACAGACAGTTCAGATTCTACCTAGACAGTACTAAATCATTTAGAAAAACTGATCAATTATTAGTCAGCTTTGCTGCAGGAGCAGAGAGCAAGGCCATATCCAAACAAACTATTTCCAAATAGATAGCACACTGCATCCATTTCTGCTACAAGCAGCACAGGAAACCTCCCCCCAAGGGATTCAGGACACATTCTACCAGAGCAACCTCCACCTCTGCAGCTTTCCTCAGAGGGGTCCCCACCAGGGGCATCCTGGAGGCTGCAGCATGAACATCTGTTCATACCTCCACCAAGCATTACCTCCTGACTATCTTCTTCAAATCCAGGGCAGACTTTGCCACCGCAGTCTTGCAGGGCATCCTAGCCAGCCCCCAGTGTTCTTGACTGTCTCCACTCAGCTTTGGGAATCAACCCAAATTTGATGACTGCACCAGTGAAACATGAAGAACATAGTACAGTTGTGTACACTTACCATAAATGTAAATGTTCGAGTGTATTCACTCTTGCAGTCCTGGTTTCCTTCCCTTCATCCCCCTTGTATCTCTCTCTCTCTCTCTCAATTTCTCTCTCTCTCTGTCTGTCTCTCCTTACAAGGAATTTTTGGTATTTACTTTCTACTGGTGGTGTTCTTCCACCGTAACCTAGCTCTCTCTTCGGGGTTCCTGACAGTTAGGACAAGAAAAACTGATGTAATGGCATCAGCTGCCTTATTTTATACCACTGATGACCTGGCATCAGTCCTGGAGTGACGGTAACCGACGCAGAAATACTAAGCCTCTGGTATTCGGGCAGACTGAGGGCTACCCTGGCAGGGATAACCCGAATGTGATGACTGCAACGGTGAATACACTCGAACATCTACATTTATGGTAAGTGTACACAACTGTACTTTGCTTCCATTGTAGAGAAAGCTTTCTGTGTGGCCCACCTCATAAGTAAGGGTATCTCATCCAGGGACAAGAAGGTCATAACATCCCTGTATTCTTCCCTTATAAGGCCCATTATTGAGTACAGATCCCCTTTTGGCATGTACCTCACAAAGCACATGCAGCAGCTGGAGAGACCACAGAGGTTCCTTACCAGGAGAATCCAGGGCCTCAAACAATCTACCCTATACAGGTAGTCTAAAAGCCCTGTCCCTCTACTCAATTTCATGCAGACTCCTCAGCGATGACCTCTGCCTGGCATACAAAACAATCTCAGACCCCACCTTGATGGGAGTGTTGCATATCCGCAAGTCAAACTCGACTCGAGTAAGCCACACACGGGACCTCAACCTGGTCTGTGACATCAATGGAACTTGTTGGCGGGAGAGATTTGTGTTCCAGAGACTCCCTCATGTGTGGAATAGACTCCATCTCCACGTCAAGCAGACTACCTCATTTTCTCTTTTTAAGTGCAACCTGGATAACTGGATGGGAAACAGAAACTACACCCCTGGTATTCCACCTGTGTTCCTGCTGGACAAGGGGCATCGGGTGCTGACTCGTCTAAACATGGGATAAATTGGCTAAACTTATAAGTGCCTCAAGGCCAGTAGCCTAGGAACTTCCTATGATGTCTCACCTAGCTCAGTTATCACAATGACAGGTTCTGAAGTAGTTACTTCATTTGTTCTGCAACCTGTGGGGTCTCGGATCCGACCGGCAGCTTTCCAAGCTTCAAGATCCGAGCTCCTAGCTCCTCCCCTCTACCCACAATCCCCTGTCACCACCACACTACCTCAGATCGTTTTTGCCACGGCTTGAATCACAAGCATCTTGAGAAGAGCTCCTGAGCTTAGTAACAGGGAAGTGAATTTTTTTCAAGAAATTTTCTTAAAACTTTAATAAGTTAAAAAGAAGAGTGTTGAGAGTGTTTCTCTGCCCTTTTTTATTTTCGGGATTGCGTTTTATTCAGTTAACCCTCCCCTAGGTGTTTGGGCGTGTGAGTGTGTGTGTCAGGAAAATGGCCGAAGGTCATAAAGCTTTCCGTACCTAGACGACTGGCTCCTCACAGCAGCCAACAGGCATCAACTTTGTACCGTGAGGGACTATGTGCTGTCTCTTGCCGACAGCTTGGGCATTTCAGTCAACATACCGAAGTCTTTTCTTCATCCTGTGCAAGCATTAGATTTCATAGGAGCCAGTCTAGATTGCCGATCTTCTCAGGCCTTCTTGACCTCGGACAGGCTGTCCAGCCTCTCACTCCAGGTTTTGGCTCTCCTTCGCACCAAAGCTTCGCCGGCGGAGTTAGTCCTGAGAGCACTAGGCTCGATGGCAGCGGCTATCGGCCTCTCTCTCCATGCTCGCCTAAGGATGCGTATATTACAGTGGACACTCCAAGTTCAATGGTCACTGTTACTCCACCCATTGAACACTCCTATCCCCCCTGAGCAGAGTTTGCAGGGAATCCCTCCTTTGGTGGCTTCACTCCCCAGAACTCAGGCAAGGGAGATCCTTTGTGATCCCCCCCAGGCCACGTTAACCACGGATGCTTCTCGCCTAGGGTGGGGGGGGGCATTGATTGGGCAGAAACGTCCAAGGTACACGTGGACCTTGTCGGAGACTGCCTTGCACATAAATGTTCTGGAGATGAGGGCGGTGCTTCTAGCGTTGCAGGCTCTCCAAGACCTTCTACCTCTATGAACGATTGCAATACAGACGAACAGTATGTCAGTGGTCTGGTATATAAACAAACAAGGGGGAACCAGATCCTACCCTCTTTGTCGAGAAGCCATGAGAGTTTGGGAATGGGCGATATCCACCAACCGCTTTCTGATAGCAATGCACATTCCAGGACGATCCAACATTCTGGCGGACAAATTGAGTCGAGTAATTCTCAGTCCTTACGAGTGGTCTCTCAATCCGAAAGTTGCAAAGGAAATTTTCCACAAGTGGGGTTGGCCTCACTGCGATCTTTTTGCTACCCCCCAAAACACAAAATGCAGCGAGTTCTTTGCAATTCTTCCCCCAGAAGGGGATAGCCCCAGAGACGCTCTAATTCATGCTTGGCCTCCCGGTCTACTCTTTGCTTACCCCCTGCTTCCGCTCATGGCGAAGTTCATTCAGAAAGCCGCATAATTGGGGAGCAAAATTATCCTCATAGCCCCATTCTGGCCTCGTCAAATCTGGTTTCCATATCTGCGGTCTCACAGTCTCTACTCCCCTTTAATCCTGGATCCCATTCCAGATCTGATATCGCACCCAACGGGGTGCCCAACACCGAACCTGGTAAACCTCAAGCTCGCGGCTTGGTTGATCCAGTTCCACTAATGGCAAGGACTCCCGGTATCTCGTCACCAGTGAAAACTATTCTGGTAGCGGCTCATAAACCGTCCACCAGGAAAATCTATAATAGCAAGTGGAAACGATTTTCTGTCTGGGCTAAAAGCCAAGGTCTCAACCCCTTTACTGTTCCGATTCCTACAGTCTTGGATTTTTTGTCCATGATTTTTGAACAAGGGGCCAGTGCATCAACGGTAAAAGTACAGTTGGCAGCAATATCCCATTTTCATGTGGGAGACGGATTAGGATCTCTAGCGTCTACAAAATTGTGTAAGACATTCTTGCATGGCGTTTTCCTTCTCAAGCCACCAGTGAAATCCGTAACTCCCCCTTGGGACTTAACCTTTGTTCTGCAAGCTTTAACGAAACCTCCCTTTGAACCTGCAGCTTCTATACCCCTTAAGTTTCTGTCCTGGAAAACGGCATTCTTGGTAGCCGTAACTTCTGCTAAAAGGGTTTCAGAGCTCCAAGCTTTGTGCATGAAACCTCCCTATCTTATTTTCCACAATGACAGAGTGTCTCTCAGGACTAACCCGTCTTTCTAACCAAAAGTGGCACCTGTGGCAAATATCAATCAGAATATCAATCTGCCGGTGTTCAAAAATTTTCAAAATAAGGGAGAATACATGTTGCATACACTAGACGTACATAGACAGTTGAGTTTTTACCTGCACAGGACCAAAGATGTTCGTAAGGCTGATCAACTCTGTGTCATTTGCTCCTTCATCCATGGGAAAACCTATATCCAAAGTGAGACTGGCTAATTGGATTTGTCAATGTATTTCTCAGGCTTATAAGGCATCAGGTTGCAGAACAAATGAAGTAACTACTTCAGATTTAGAAGTTATGTACTCACCATAATGTTCCATCTGAGTAGGTACTTCATTTGTCTGCAACCATCCCCCTAACCTGTATCGGGTTTTTAGGATCTTTTATGATTCTTGAGAATATCTGAACCTGTTTTATTACAGGTTTTTTCAGGTGATACAGCAAAACCGATCTGAGGTAGTGTGATGGTGACAGGGGATTGTGGGTAGAGGGGAGGAGCTAGGAGCTCGGATCTTGAAGCTTGGAAAGTTGCCGGTCAGATCCGAGACCCCACAGGTTGCAGACAAATGAAGTACCTACTCAGATGGAACGTTATGGTGAGTACATAACTTCTACGTTTCTTTGAGAACCAGTCCTTCTTTTGTACCTAAAGTGTATTCGAGTGTACTTTAAGCCAAACTGTCCCTTTCCCCGTTTTCTTTCCTGAACCCAAAAGTGAGGGAGAAAGGATAATCCATACTTTGGATGTCCACAAGGCCACTTATTTATTTATTTATTACAGTTTGATGACCAGGCTAGTCCATTGGGCCTGAAAAAGCCCATTTTCAGTGGTGGCCTGGGGAGAAAAGCTCCACAGGATATAGATAATTTTACAATAGTTATACAAAAGTAAAGTAGTAGAACAGTGAAAAATGCAGAGGTAATATACAATTTGTTAAAAAAAAAAAAGACATAACATTTCAAATCCTAGGTAATGAATTACAAAAGTGAGATTCATATAGTCTAAACATATTAAAAGTACAGGCATTTCAGATGGAAAAAAAAAAAAACATGCAAGTAAAAACATATATACAGATAAAAAAACAATCTTTTTTTTTTTTTTTTTTTTTTTGGAAGTTAGAAATATTTGGAGAGGACAGAGAGAAGAAGGTGAGGTGGAAGAGGTAAAAGGTGGTATATAGTGGAGAAAGGGAGTGGGTTGGGGGGAAGTTTATGAGATATAGGGTAGGAGAGGAAGTAGAGGCAAAGGGTAAGAGAACACAGTGATAGAAGATTGAGTACTTGGGTACTGTGTAGCCAGACCTAAATCTTTCAGATTTTGGATCAATTGCTTATTTCTTATGAAAGTAAAGGAAGGAATAACCTCTGTCAAAACAGTATTTCCAAATGGTTGTATATTTTGTTATACCACAACAAAATTATTCCAGGCAAGGTCAAGGCCTTGGCCTTATCTATAGCTTTTTTGGAAAGAACTGGATTCTAGAAGTGTTCTAGAAGCTGCAACATAGTCCTCTGTGCATAACTTTACAAAGCACTATAAGCCTGAGTACTTCTCTAGGCCTTAATAAGGGGTTGCAGAGACCATTCTTCAAGGGCTCATAGACTCTTCTCCTTCTGCCTCCCAAATGTAGTAAACTTGGGTAATCTACCCATATAGCTAAGGCTACTACAGCAGTGATTAATATGATGAACATAGTACAGTTATGTAAGAAAATTTACCATAACAGTAGATGTTCAAATTATCATTGCATATTGACTTTGTTTCTTCAGCTTAAGCATTGGTTTCCTGTGTGAGCTTTTTCACACTTCTGGTGATGCCATTGTTGTAAGACATCTGTACATATTCTAGGTAATTTTCTGTGATTTGTGACCCCATGTCTTTCATATTCTCTTTTCCACTGTCTTTTTGTCAGTAATCGCATTCCTTTATTGAGGAGTTGAGATGTGTGCATAGTCAATGCATCTGCTCAGAATGATGACTGCTACTATGCTACCCGCTTCAGGTTTACACCATTGGTATTCATCAGGCCTCAAAATTTATGCATAAGCAACTCCTAAAGCACACATAATCTTTGCCTTTATGCATTATTTCTTGTCATGGGCTAATTTTTGGAGACTTTGCGTCTACTCTGCACTTTGAAGTTACAGCACAGATGGTTAAAAGAAAAGTTGTCCTTTGTAGTTGAGTGGAAACTGCTGCACTCTTTTTCATGAGTGTGATATGTCAAATTTATATTCAGTGCATGTTGTGTGCATGCATGTGCCTGTGCGTGTGGGTATGTGTGTAGATGTGCATACTCAATGTACTCAAATGAGATCCGTTTTTTTTAGTCTGCCCTTAAGTCATATTTGTATGCAAGTCGAAACACGTACACGGAACGTTCAACTGTACTGTACTGCAGTCCAGTCCAGTACAGTAGAATGTTTCTTTAAAAAAAAAAAAAATGTTAAACTTGACTTTTTTTAAGCTTCACTTCACATTTCTGTACTACTGGTCTCACCCACGAAAGTTTTCCACTCTTTCCTGAAATTTCAGACCTCTGCTAGACCTCTTACTGTCACCTAGGCCCTAGGGAGGTGCAATGTCTTTTGCCCATTCTACTGTACAGTACAGTAACTGCTTCAGTACTGTGTACTGTAATAGCCAGCAGTCTTGACCAATCAGATAGCCAACACCACGATCTCTTAACCAATCGGATCTCTTGTTTTCTGTGAAGGCGGAAGTAACTGCTCTAACAAGATGTGCAAGCAGCTTCACGAACTGGGAAAATGGGGAAAAGGAAAGCGCAACAGAATTCTTCATTTTTAGGTAAGATTTGTATTTATTTTCACTTTATTCCGACATTGCGGGAGCCCGTTCTTATCTATGGTTGTCTCCAAGTCAGATGTCTTTAACTTGGGGACTACCTGTACATTTTTTCTGAGCATCTTTTGGAAACTTCAGTACTTAAAAAGCACAATGTTTAGAACTATAGTAACAAGTATTACAGAATAAAGGTATAGAAAGAATGCTTGTGTGAAAGGAATACAACTCTAAAATAGTTTTTTTATTGGTTTCAGTGTTAATATTTGAAAAAAAAAAGTATCCCCTTCCTGTATGTTTGGGGTAGCATTTTGAGGGTTGAGTACATTTTTAAAATAATAGGTGAATGGTGGGAGCAGTAGCATTAGAGATGAGTACCAAATGTAAATTTCTGTCTACACCCCCGTGTGTGTGTGTGTGTGTGTGTGTGTGTGTGTGTGTGTGTGTGTGTGTGTGTGTGTGTGTGCAGTCTTTTTTCTGTAAGTGCTGTTAATGTTATGTGTTTGCTATCATTATTAATTTGCATAGTTAATGTTGCTTTAGGATGATGTGTTGACAAGATTTAAGTTGCTTGACTTAGACTATGGGCATTGCAGTTGGGGTTGTACAGAGATGCATAATAGCTCATTTTTGGGTGGTACAGTATAGTGTGTGTGCATATGTGTGTATGCGATGATTGTTGTTCATAGGTTCATACTAGGCTATCTGCCCTAGGGCATTTATAAGCCTAACCAGAGTGTGTTTAGCTTTCGCCACCTATTTTAAATTAATTCTGCTATGCCCTTTTTCGAGGTTAGTATACTGTGCCTCTGTCTAACAGTGACACAGAAGTGATACCTGGGGTAAACCTATGATCTCCCATCCACTCATCAAGATTCCTCTTGAAGAGAGTCAATGAGGGACTCTGGAATAAAATCCCAGTCCAGGTTAGGCAGAGTGAAGGGAGCCTCTGGGTTATGAATCTGTCCCTCCAGCATGTCCTATTTATTTCACTGCTGAGGTTCAAGTCTCTTGAGCGCATGGCTTGATGGGATTTGGATTTTCTGAGGTGCAGCATGTCCATTAATTCCGGGTTGGACATGGCTTTATACGTCAGGCACAGATCGCCTCTGAGCAGGCGGTATGCCACTGAGTAGAGCTGGAGTTTCTTTAACCAGGCAGCATATGGCATCTGTTTGAGCCCTTTGATCCTCTTGGTGAGGTACTTTTGGGGTCTTTCCAGTTGCTGCAGGTGTCTGGTAAGGTACATCCCAAAAGGGGCATTGTACTCCAATTATGGGCCTGATGAGGGATGAGTAAAGAGGCACGATGACCTCTCCTGATCTAGATGTGAATCCCTTCATGATTAGGTGGGCTATATAAAATGTTTTTCTAACCACTTTGGCCATGTGGTTGTCAAATGAGAGATTGCTATCAACTTGGGTCCCCAGGTCCCTAATTACTTCTTCTGTACTTAATGGATTACCACCTATGTGGTAATTTGTGGGCACTTTGTTTTGCCAAAGGGATGACTATACACTTTTTGGCGTTTAGCTTGAGGCCATGGCTCTGGCACCAGTTGTCTGTTTCTATGAGGCCCTTTTGGAGGATGGTTGTGTCGGCTGGAGAGTCTATTATGGCGCCCAGTTTGCAGTCATCTGCGAACTTGGTCAGCCACAGTCCTTCCGTGTTGGCCTGTACCTCCGAGAAATATAAACTGAACAAGAGAGGTCCCAGGACTGAGCCTTGTGGGACACCAATTGTAACTGGTTTGGAGTCTGACATGGCTTCAACAATTCTAACCATGTGGGTTCTGTCCTTGAGCCAGTTTGCAACCCATCTAGTGACATAGGGGTTTATATTTAAACTGGTGAGCTTATCTATAATGCCCATGTGGGGGTATTGTATCGAAGACTTTTGCGAGGTCCAGGTAGGCTGTGTGGACCACCTTCCCCTCGTCAATGGCCTTGGTGACTGTTTCAAAGAAATCGACCAGGTTTAAGAGGCAGGATCTGCCCTTAACAAAGCCAAACTGGGTAGGATCCAGTGTCTGTAGGTCCCCAATATCTTTATTTATGAGGTCCATGATGATCCTTTCCATAGCTTTGCAGACCAAGCTAGTCAGGCTTATGGGGCGATAGTTTCCAGGATCCGTTGAGGCACCACCTTTGTGGAGAGGGACCACTGTTGCTGTACGCCACACTTTGGGTACATATCCTGTAGTAAGGCTGAGATTGAACAGTAGTGTTATGTTTGGGTTTAGCTCTTCTTGGAGTTCATGTGGGATGCAGCCTGGGACACCGACTGGTCCCATTGATGCTGTGATTTTTGCTTTGGAGAGGGCGGCTCTTACCTGAGCATCTGAGATGTCAGGGGGGCAGCACTCTGCTGGGATAGATATTTGCCCTTTTGGTGGGGGGGGAGTTTGCGCTGAACCTGTCAGCTAGCATGTTGGCAATGTCTGTGGGTTCGGTGTATTTTTTGTCATTTTGGACTAATTCTGAGCATATTTGGGAATTCCCACCCAGGTTACTAACATAAGTAAAGAAAGCCTTGTGATTATCCTTAGTGTCCTGTGCAATTTATCTCTCGAAGCTGGCCTTAGACGATTTTATGAGTGCCCGTAGTTTTTTGCTAATACTGATCAGAGATGCCTTCCCTTTTTGGGATTTTGCTCTATCATGTAGTAGCTTCCTCCTTCTATTGTATAGTTTGTTTATGGCTGGGGTCCACCAGACAGGACGTCTGCCTTTGGAGGATTGGGTCTTGGTTTTATTTGGGATTGCATGATCCATGCAGTCCTGAAGGTGTTCATAGAATGCGTTTATAAAGGATTCTGCAGTCTGGGCCGTATTTTCCACAGGCCCGGGGGCTTTGAAGGATTCTACCTCGGTTTTGAGGAGTGTGAAATTTGCTTTAGAGAAGTTTTTCACTGTGGTTTTCTGGGCAGGAGGTGGGGTCAGGATGTGAATATCCAGTGAGATTAGTTTATGGTCTGATCTTACCAGTGAGGGATACACTTTTGGTCTGGAGCATAAAGTCCCCATGTTGGTGATGATCAGGTCCAGTATGTTTTCCCCTCTTGTGGGAGTGGTAACAAGTTGTTCTATAGCATTTGAGTTTATAAATTCTAGGAACCTTTGGGCTAGGGTGTTGGAGCTAGAGTAATGCTCCCAGTTTATGTTTGGGTAGTTGAAGTTGCCCAATATAATGGCGTTTGGAGAGACCTTCATATTTTCCATTGTTCTCAGGAAGGCCAAGTGGGGTTCCTGGGTTTGGGAGGGTGGTCTGTAGCAGGCTATAAACTGGAAGGCAGTTTTCCCCACTATTAGTTGCACATGGATAGTCTCTGATGCTTCGTGCTGTGCCACCTACCTAGAGGTGTGGGTATCTTTGACGAATATTGATACTCCCCCATATTTTGTGGTTCAGTACAAGTTTTGGGGTCGAAAAGCATGGTATGAGGTATAACCTGGTAGTGCTGGGGTGCTCTCTGGAGCCTTGAACCAGGTTTCTGTTACTGGACAGATATCGATGTTCTCCATGCTAAGGAGAGTTTCGTGTGCGTGCATCTTGAGGTTTAGACTTCTGGCGTTGAGTAGCATTACTCTTAGTTCCTTATCCCTTGTGATACCTATGGAGGTGGGTTTGTCTTTTGAGCCTTGCCTAAAAAAGGCACTATGGGGGTAGCAAGAGCCTTTGCCAATATCCGAAAGCCCAGGGGTGACAGGTGCAAGCTGTCCCTAGTGAAGCATCGTGGCTTGTCGAGCATGTCATCCCAGGCTGACAGGCATTGGATCCCCTTTGAATGACACCAATACTTAAGCCAATTGTTGAAATTGATCATCTTGTTTTCATATTGTGGCATCATTTTTGGTGAGGGTAAGATGCTACTCAAGGTCAGGGTCATACCGGCCTGGGCTACATGCTCAGAGAGCTCCTCTATGTCTCTTTTCATGTAGTCCAGGGAGGTACGTCTCAGGTCATTCACACCAGCATGGACAATGACTGAGTCATATTTGTACTTGCCTTGGAGTGTCCTGAGTGCTTGTGTTATGTGGCGGATCCTAGCGCCCGACAGGCAGCTCAACTTGACCTTCTCCTTGTTCAGCCTGGTGAGCGGGACGTCAGTGTGCCTGATGATAGAGTCACCTATTACAAGTGTATCAGGTGTGTTGTTTAGCCTTAAGGGCTGTGACTGTTCGGCACACTGGCTCTGTGAGCTATGTGTTGCACATGTTTTGTTTTGGGGTAGCAGTTGCTTGGGTGTCTGATTCGGAGGTCTCTGCTGCTTAGGCAGATTTTTATTTAGAGCCTCCGAGTATGTTTTTGTGTGTTTGTGTTTGGTTTGCTGTCGTGATAGGTCTATGTGAGACTGGAATTGTAGTGAGTGTGGTTTCCTTCTCCTCCTGACTGGTTACGCCAGTACTGATTTGAGAGAGCTTAGCTTCCAGTTTGGCTATATGATTGCATCTCTCACATGTGTTGGAATTTGTTGGGAGGAGGAGAGGGTTGTCTGTGTACATGAGGCAGTTGTAACATTGCCTCAAGATTCCCAGATTCACCAGCTGGACCGGAGAGGAGATTGACAACTGACCCTTGGACATGCTAGAATAGTATTGGGAATTCCTTTATAATTGAAAAAAGGGCCAATGGGGAACAAGGTACTCCAGGGGAGTTTGTGAGGGTGTAGTGCTTTTAATTTTTTTAGTGCTGACTTATATAATTGCTTTAGTGAGCAAGTGCCAGTTAACTTAAATGCAAAAACGACAAACAGTAACTTTCTTTCTAGTGAAATAAGGAAATAAGTACAGTAAGCAATGCAGATATCACTAGGGATCCAAAGAAGCGCTGAAAAGCCGCGTTTTAGGTGGAATTAGCTTTTCAGGGAAATAACAAGCAAACAAACAACAAGCATACAAACAAAGCTAGATTCAGCAGGCCTGGATCTAGTCTATGCTACAGAAAACAAGGTGTACCAATTACAGTAAGAAGCAGTTCAAATATGCAGGCACTATAAGCCTTTAACCAGAAATTCCCAGCTCAGAAGGGCAGAGTCCAGCCTCTCCTCCCACAAGAGTGCAGACCACGAACCCTCTTAATGTAAAATAACTGGCCTGAAGCCCAAGTGTTTAAACCAGAACTAATACACTTTTAGAATAACAGACACTGAGCCCTCAATCAGCAGTTCCCAACTTAGAAGGATGTAAGCTACCTGTCCTGCCACCACAGTGCAGGCCACAATCCTTCCTAATGTAAAACAACTGGTCTGAAGCCCAAGTGCTTTATCCAAAAGACTTAGAATGATAGCTACACTTTAATCAAGTTACTACCAAGCAGTAATAAATACAATTGAATATTTTAAAGAATGCCTGGATTAGTGTTCAAGTTATACAAACAAAGCTAGATTCAGCAGGCCTGGATCTAGTCTATGCTACAGCAAACAAGGTGTACCAATTTCAGTAAGAAGCAGTTCAAATATGCAGGCACTATAAGCCTTTAACCAGAAATTCCCAGCTCAGAAGGGCAGAGTCCAGCCTCTCCTCCCACAAGAGTGCAGACCACGAACCCTCTTAATGTAAAATAACTGGCCTGAAGCCCAAGTGCTTAAACCAGAATTAATACACTTTTAGAATAACAGACACGAAGCCCTCAATCAGCAGTTCCCAACTTAGAAGGATGTAAGCTACTTGTTCTGCCACTACAGTGCAGACCACAAACCTTCCTAATGTAAAACAACTGGTCTGAAGCCCAAGTGCTTAAACTACAAGGCTTAGAATGAGTTACACCAAGCAGTAATAAATACAATTGAGTACTTTTAAGATGACGCAAAAGCAAAATAAAGTAGGAAGAAACGCAAATACAGTAAAAGCAGATAATTTTTTTTTTTTTTTAGTGGAAAGAGAGAAAGGAGTAGCAGAAACTAAGCTGATTGGCCTTCTCAAATGTTCTCCCTGTACTGGGTAGAATGAGGTAATGACACTAGACTGGGAGGAGGGTCCCAGATCAAATTTACACTAGGGCTGGGCAACTGCAAAGCCACCAACTATAGAAACACTATACCAGCAGGGAGGGAGGGTGGTAAACAAACTGCAGAAATGTATCTCACAGCTGAAAAGCAGCAGTGAGCCTTTAAATGAAAGTTTTAAACAGCTAAAGGAGCCTCTAGAAAAAAGAGTTTAACTGCAACAAGTTATCAGAAACAAACAGCCCAACAGATGCTTAATAAAAGTGGACAATTTCCAGTTAATACCTCACACACTGTGAAACTAGCTAGAAAAATACACAGTACACAAAGTGCTGTAAATAACAAAGAAATAAAGAACAAAATAAACAAAAAACAGGATACTTAATGTTATATATTATAGCTCCGAGTTTCCTCAGTGTCCTTCCTTCGATCAGTTCAGTGTGAAATGGCAGAATACTCACAACTGAATTTCTTAGGTAACAGAAAGTGTGTAGCACAGCTAAAGGGACACCTACTTGATACCTGTTTATGTGCCAGCTGATTTGACAGTGTGTTTTTACTGCTACATCTTGTGTGTGTGGTCATGACGTGACATAGGTTCATAGGTTCATACTAGGTTAACGACCACCAGGGTCTTTACAAGCCCATACCACCCAACCTAGGATTGTTACAGAGTTCCTTGGATGCCTATATGATGGTATATGTTAGTAAAGAGGTAGCTAACGGTTATGTGTGTGTGTGTGGAGGGGGGGGGGTATGTTAGTTGGGGATTAACTTACTTGCTGTCTACCTCTGTCCATCAGACACATGGGGGCCAGGCCAAGGGTGAATTTGCAATTTCCCATCCAGTGGTCAAGGTCTCTTAAACACAGTCAGGGATGAACTCTGCTTCATGTAGATGGGGATCCTTTGAGGCACATATTGGCCCCTCCAACAGGTTCTCTTTATATTTGCAGCCAAATTTCAGGTCCTTGGATCTAGTGTCTCTGGTGGTGGTTGTCTTGTAGATGTGCAAGAGATACGTTAGAGCTAGATCCGAGGACACTTTATATGCTAGGCATAGATTGCCTCTCAGTAACTTGTAGGAGACTGAGTACAGAGATATGACCTTAAGGTGATATGTTAGGACAGGGTATTCATACCTTGCGTTCTCCTGGTGAGGAACCTTTGAGAGGATTCCAGCTGTTGCAAGTGCCAGGTTACGTACATGCCAAAGGAGCATTGTACTCAATGATGAGTCTTATAAGGGCTAAGTAGAGTGGTACTGTTACTTCCGTAGATTGACCTGTAGAACATGGCTTTCACACCAATGATTTGTTTGTGTTAGACTCTCTTGTAGAATGTTGTTGTCATGGGGGAAATCAGTGATAGTTTCCAATTTACAGTCATCTGTGAACTTGGTGAGCTAGAGTCCTTTGATATTAGCCTAGACTTCGAGAAGTAGATGCCAAACAGGAGCGGGCCCAGCACAGTGCCCTGGGGTATTGCACTGGTGATCAGTCTCTTGGTGGTGGTGGTGGTGAAGATAGAATGCTGCTCAGTGCAAGGAATGTACCTGTCTGTGACACATATCCAGAGAGATCCATGTCTTTTTTCATGCAGTCCAATGAGGTATGCCTCAAGTCATTTACACCAGCATGAACTTTGATATAATAATATTGGAATCTGTGGTGTAGTGACCTGAGTGTGTGATATTATGGATCTTCGCTACAGATAGGCAACCGACAGTTTCTCCTCATCTATCCTGATGAAATGAGTATTTGTGTTGTACAGTAGAATTCCTTATGGCAAGAGTAGAAGGTAAAGTGTTTTCTTGCCTTATAGACTTTGTTCTTGGGAGATCAGACATTCGGTGTATACTTATGTGTAATGTTAGGTGTTGCTTTTGGTGTGTGGCTTCATGATTTCTAAGGGTAGGTGTTGCAGTTTGATGGCTTAGGATGTCTGAGGTTTGGAGAGGTTTCTTTTAAGTGCCTTAGCATAAGAAGACCTATGTGTGTGATGAGCGGTATGTGTGAAGGATGTAGTGTGTGTGTTTTTGACAACCTGGTTTGTAAGCGAGATTTTTATACCTGCAAGGAAGTTATGTATGTACATCTCTTGCATACAGTGTTCGTTACTTTAAGGATTAAAAGGATGTCCTTCAAGGATGCATCTGCAGTCCTTACAAATGGGTTGTCCTGTCGTCAGGCAGCCCTTCGGTCGGCCGGATTCCAAAGTCTGGGTCTGGCTTCGGCTGGTGTCGCACTTCACCTGACGTCATAGCTGCAGTTATTCGGGTATAAAGGCATCAGCCGACGCCATTTTCCCCAGTCTTTCTTGCCGCGTGGCGCCCGAAGCAGAACCTGTTCGCAAGTGCCGGTTGGTCAGAACCAGAGATTACTACTACCGAATACTACTTCGAAGACTTCCAAAAAGCTAAGTACCCCGTTGGGGTCTCTTTCTTGCCTCAGCCGATGTCAGAAAAAGTGAATAACTGTTTAACTTGTGGGAAACAAATACCTCATAAAGATTTCCACTCTTACTGCTTACCCTGTTTAGGCCCAGACCACGACGTAGCAGCTTGTCTAGCCTGTGCTTCTTTTAACCGGCGGACGCTTAGACGTCGGTCTGAATTTGCTCAGGAGTTTTTCGGCTCCGATTTCGCTTATATTATGCCGTCGGATCCTCCGACTACGCAAATGTCTAAAAAACGCAAGGAAAAGGACCGACACTCGCGGTTAAGCCAACCGCGAGTGTCTCAGTCGAAACCGCGGTTAAGCCAACCGCGAGTGTCTCGGTTTCGGCTGAAACCGAGCAAGCGGTTCTTCCTTCAGCCGAAAACTTACCTTCTACTGAGGCCTCTTCCAGCCTGGTGGAGTCGGCCTCTGAAATCCCACCTGCTGTTGCAGTTTCTCAGGAACTATCTGACACTATTCCCTTGGATATTTCAACCCCTGCACGTGGAGCTGCTAGGCCACCTGCAGCCATGTCCATTAAGGCCTTTGCCTGGGCTAAAGCAGCTAAAACTACTAAAACTGTGCCTGCTAAGCCCCCCTCTCACAGGCCTAGCTCTAGTTCACAAATGCTTAGTTTAGCAGAGGATCTCATTTCTTTAATCCGGGGATCCCAACCTCAACCAGACAGGGCCTCTCAGCCTCCTCCAGAGAAGAGGCCTAGAGCAGAGCCCCCTCAGCCTATTTCTACAGATGATTCCTCTGATGATTCAGATGATACAGACCCTCCAGAGGCTCCTTTCTCCCCTTATGAAGATTCTGATGGTGAAGAGTCCATCCCTTCAGCCTCTCCGCCTGAGGAATTTTCCTTTGGGGAAACCTTGCATGCTATGAGGGAACAATTTCAGTGGCAGGGCCAGGATTTTTCAGACTCCAGAAAAAGGCTTAGAACCTTTCTGCATTTACCACAACATAGGCCTTTAGCCATACCTCCAGTTCTTTCTGTTGTAGATGATGCATTTAATGATGCTTGTACTGCTCCTGATTCACTACCTCCGGCCCCTGCTAAGCCTGATAGATACTACAGGGTCCTGGACACGCATTACCATTTGTATAAGGCTCCTTTTGCAGATCCCGAGACTATCTCCCAAGGGCCTAAGGCTGTAGCAGCTACCTCTGCTAAAACCCCTCCCTCTGAAAGGGAATCCAGATCCTTAGAGATGGGGTAAAAAGTTTACACTTCTGCTACTCTTTCAGCTAGGGCCTTGAACTGTCAATTTCACATGATCCAGTATCAAGAATTTATGCTAGACCAGTTAACCAAAAACTGTCCTCTGATGAAGCATTAGACAAAAAATCTGTTCAGGAAATGGTACATAACATTCAGCAAGTCAGTAACCATTCTTTAAAATGCGGCTATGATGCACTGAAGGCTTCCTTTAGATCAGCCATGACTGGCACAGTTATCAGAAGGCATGCATGGTTAAAAGAGCAGGCCTTACCAGACCATGTCAAGTCCAAACTATTAGATGCTCCTATGGATAAGATCAATTTGTTTGGCTCTCCTGCACAACAGGTGCTGAAGAAGATGGAAGAGAAGGCAAAATCTGTCCAAACAGTAAAAGATTTCTTACAGGTCCAACCGCCAAGGTTTAGCAGAAATTGGCCCTCCAAGAATTGGTCCTTTCCAGACTCCTCCAGAACTCAGAGAGGCAGGAATAGGCGTTCAAGAGGCAGAAACCAATCCAGGGGTGCCTACAGGGGATGCCAGTGGCAGGGTAACAACCAGCGAAGTACAGCCACAGACACAGCCACCATCACAACTACAGGGCAATCACAGTGACTTGGCTCTGGCACCGCCTACCAGGGAACAACTAGAAGCACCCTTAGGCGGGAAGCTAGCCTTATTTTCAATAAACTGGCATTACATCACAAGAGACAAGTGGGTTTTACAGACAATAGACCAAGGCTACAGGTTTCACTTCCATACTCTACCAGGGAAGAGAGGAATGCCAAACCTACCTCCAAATCAAAAGGCAGAAGCTCTAAAACAAATATCTCAATTATTAAGGATGAGAGCTGTGGAAAAGGTACCATCTATGGAGCAAGGAAAGGGATTTTACTCCAGACTCTTCCTGGTACCAAGAAAAGAGAGCAAATGGAGGCCTATTCTCAACCTGTCCACTTTAAACACATTCCTCATTGTTCCAAAATTCAAAATGCTGACTCTATAGCAGCTTCTTCCCATGCTGGGCAAGGAGTCTTGGCTGGTAACTCTAGATCTCAAGGAGGCATACCTGCACGTCCCCATACGACCAAATTGCAGAAGATACCTCAGATTTCTTGCAGGATCAGAGCATTATCAATTCTCAGCATTGCCCTTTGGCTTATCTACTGCGCCCAGAGTATTCACGAAATGCCTGGCATCAGTAATTGCTCATTGCAGGCTTCAGGAATCCAAATTTACCCCTACCTGGACGACTGCCTGATACAAGCGGACAACAAAACAAGCTAACAGAAGACTTACAAAGGGTCATTTACCTGCTACAAGCCCTGGGATATACAGTCAATATAAAAAAGTCAAGGCTGATACCATCCCAAAGAATAACCTTTTTGGGTGCAGAGCTGGACACATCAAAACAAATGGCATTCCTAACAGTAGAAAAACAAGAGCAACTACCTCTCTACTTCTTGGCATTAACAAAGCAGAACCATCTAACAGCAAGAAAAGTACTGCAAGCCCTGGGCTTCATGGCATCCTGCATAATACTGGTCCCTCATGCCAGACTGCATATGAGAAAGCTACAGTGGTACCTAAAGAATTTATGGTCTCAACACAAGCACAGCCTAGAAACCCAGATCCCAATAATTCCATGCCTGAAGCAAGAGTTCCTGTGGTGGGCTCAGGCCTGTCAATCAAACACAGGATTGCCCTTCTACAGCACTCAACCAAGCCAAACCATCACGACGGACGCCTCAGACCTCGGTTGGGGGGCCCACATGCTGGACAAGTGCATACAAGGCTTATGGACTCAAGACCAGCTGCACCTACACATAAATCTAAAGGAAATGCTGGCAGTAAAATTGGCAATTCAGACATTCAGACCATTTCTCCGAGAAGGTCAATTGATGATAAGGACAAACAACACCACAGTTATGTGGTACATCAACAAACAGGGAGGTACACATTCGTACCCTCTATGCCGGATGGCACTGGACCTCTGGAATGTGGCTCTGAGCTACAACATTCAGTTACAAGCAATTTTTGTACCAGGAAAAGAAAACATTCTAGCAGACATATTAAGCAGGACTACCACGGATGCCCACGAATGGATGCTGCATCCGGACATCTTCAAAACCATTACAAGAAAATGGGGACTCCCAGAAATAGACTTATTTGCATCCCCACAATCACCAGCTAAAGAAATTCTGCACAAGGACGTACCACCCACTTGCTTGGAAGGTGGACTCCCTATCTTTCATTTGGAAAAACCTGACAGCATATGCATTCCCACCACTTCCTTTGATGCACAAGGTGCTATTGAAGATCAAAGAGGACCGTCCAAGGATCATTCTGATAGCTCCAGACTGGCCAAGGCAACATTGGTACCCATTGCTAAGGAGCATGTCTCGGGAACAAATATGGACACTACCCCTGGTTCCATTGCTGTTAACACAGAACAACTACAACATCCTGCATCCAAACCTGAAAACTCTGCAGCTGACTGCCTGGAACATTGCATAAGATCAATTAACCCAAATTTATCCCAAAGGGTTAAAGACATTATCCTTGAGGCTCGCAGACCCTCAACAAGAAAAAATTATTCAGCAAAATGGAAAAGATATCTCATTTGGAGTACTGCAAAGGGAGAAGATGTGTCACTGGTAAACATAGCCAACATCCTGGAATACTTGGCAGAGCTCTTCCACACAGGCCTGTCCTATTCTTCCATCAAGATTCATGCATCAGCTATTTCAGCAGAATACAGCTTGGATCCTCCTGTCTTCTCACATCTTCTGCTCAGACAGTTTCTGAGAGGAATTAAAAATGTAAAACCTCCTAGGAAACCACCATTGCCAGCATGGGACTTGAACTTTGTGCTAGAAAAATTTACACTTCCTCCTTTCGAACCAGCAGCAACAGCAGAATTACAATACTTATCATGGAAGACTGCTTTCCTTCTGGCAATCACTTCAGCAAGAAGGGTATCTGAACTACAGGCATTAATGGCAGTGCAACCCTTCCTGATCTTCCATCAAGATAGAGTGTCCATGAGAACAAATCCTACATTTATGCCTAAGGTGGTATCCAGAGTGTCTTTAAATCAGGCTATCCACCTACCTACATTCTTCCCCAACCCACAGAACAGGGGAGAAAGACTGTTGCATACCTTGGATGTACATAGACAATTACGCTACTACCTGGACAGGACCAAGGACAATAGAAAAACTGACCAGCTACTGGTAGCATATGCAACAGGAAGGGAAGGAAAAGCAATTTCAAAACAGACAATCTCCAAGTGGATAGGAAATTGCATTAGATTTTGTTACTCCTACCATGGAAAGAAAACTCCAGAAAACATCAGGCCTCACTCTACAAGGGCTACAGCCACTACCACAGCTTTCTTACGAGGAGTGGCTACCAAGGACATTATAGAGGCTGCTACTTGGACCTCCGTGCATACATTTGCCAAGCATTATAATTTACCTTTATACTCTAGATCCCGAGCAGGTTTTGCCACTGCTGTTTTGCAAGGGATCTTAACTACACCATAATTTCTTTTTTCCTCCTCCCCCAGTTTGGCTATGGTATTCTACCCATTTGTAAGGACTGCAGATGCATCCTTGAAGGACATAGTACAGTTTTGTACCTACCATAAATGTAGATGTCCGATAGGAATGCATCTGCAGTCAGGATTACCCGCCTTCCCTCTGTGGTACTCCTAGGGTATTCGCCCATCTTATAGCTAGCTGGGCCGGATCTATTATGGTGTATTTGTTTGTATATATGTACATACATGCTTATTTTTTGTGTTTGCTCTCTACTATTTGGAATCATTGGCATTTATCCAAATTTAGCCTTCCAAGAGGGCACCTGGCATCTGGGGCAAGAAACACTGAGGAAAATGGCGTCGGCTGATGCCTTTATACCCGAATAACTGCAGCTATGACGTCGGGTGAAGTGCGACACCAGCCGAGGCCAGACCCAGACTTTGGAATCCGGCCGACCGAAGGGCTGCCTGACGACAGGACAACCCATTTGTAAGGACTGCAGATGCATTCCTATCGGACATCTACATTTATGGTAGGTACAAAACTGTACTTTGTCTGAGTACATGAGGCAACTGCTACATTGTCCCAGGATGCCCATATCTACCAAGCTGGCTACAGAGACATTAGAAAATTGCAAATCTATGTTATCAGGACCTGTATTAAGGTCAGGCAATCATTTAGGGGCTTAGTTATACAGGGGTCACCTTTGTGGTGTTTATGGTCATGGCAAAATGTTAGACAGTGCTTTGATCTTAGTGCTATATGACACTGTCTAAGCTCCACACAAAGCCTTTCTGTGTTATAAGTTAAAGACCTAAGTACTAGCTTTATAGGTTTGCTACTATACATTGTATTGCTAAGCACCACTGAGTGGTGAACAGCTCCATGAAAACAACCTTAATGTATAATGGACAGAAAAAGATGAAAGCTATCTCCTTTACCCTCTGGCCAATAAGCAACTGCACTTTAAGCTCCCTAGAGTGCCTCCCAACTCAGAGGGATTAGGTAAACACTTTCTGCTACAACATGGATGATCCTGGAACTTCTTAATGTAGCAGCACAGCAGCAGTAGCTCTGGCCTATATATTAACGCCCAACTATATCCCTAAAAAGCCCCCCTGGCTGATGAAACAGTCTCACTTTAAGCCTCCCTGCATGTTTCCCAACCCAGCTTGATCAGGCTGCTTTTTTAGTAAAACTAGAGTAGCATTCACAATCATGTCAATGCAAAAACACACTTTGGTTAGCCAAAAGTGAAAAAGTACCAACTGGCTATAACAAGTTATTGTCATTTTAAGCTCCCGTATATGTTTTCCAACTCTGACAGATTGGGCTACCTTTCTACTCCTACTAGAATTTCAGTCCTAGCCACAGGAGAGGCCTTAGGTCAACTGGTGCCGTAGGCAAAAGGGCTCCATGGTGCCCCCACCACACTACCCGGTGCCCCCATCCTATTCCGACTACACCAAATAAATAATGGAAAAGCACCCCTGCTAGAGTGGCGCTCTAAGCGGCCGCCTAGTTGGCCTGTGCCTAAGGCCCGGCCATGCCTAGCCATCTTATTGTAAAAACACACTTTAGATAGACAAAAATGAAAAGATATCAGAAACAAATCATTTAATTAGATACAGCAAGTAATTTTCACTTTAAGCCTCCCTGTGTGTTTTCCAACTTAGATTGACCAGGCTACTTTACTACTGCCTCTAGAATATCAGTTCTAGTCTCCTTAATGAAAAAAATACACTTTAGTTGGCGAAAAGTGAAAAGGTACCAACTAGCTACAACAAACAATTGTCACTTTAAATTCCCTTTTGTGTTTCCCAGATCTGACAGACCAGGCTGCTTTTCTACTTCCACAGATGTATAGGCTTAATTAAACAAAGACCAGGATAGCAATCTGTCTGTAAAATAGATCTGTACAAACCAGAAAAAACAGATTCAAGAGCTTTTACAAATCAGTCAAGATTCCACTGAGGTGTATTGTAAATACTATGGCCTGTACTTTTAACAATACTGTCTCAACTGGAATACATAACAGTTTACTTACAGAAAATTCAACAGTTTACTTTCAGAAAATTCAAGTGGGTGGAAGAAGCCAGACATATCAGACACTACAGCTTGTTATCCACAGTACATCATCATGTCATCATATAAGCCATAATGGCATCCGACGATTTGCTGCTCTGTCTGATTTACAAAAAGTAGCTAACCAAAATGACCACAACTCTTGAGTGGGAAATAATGAGCACTGTGAAATAAAAATAAAACTCACTGGAAAAAAAAACAAGTAAAACAGTTAATAGAATTTCAGCATGGTGCACGAAACTGCTGCAAGGTCAACTGCAGATTGCTTCAGAATAACTGCAGTATAAAACATGCTGCTTGACCGGCACTTATGAAGGAATTGTCAGAATTCTTAGCTAACAGAGAGAATAGAAAAGGTTGTAACAGTAACTTAGACTGAAAAACAGTATTGATATTACTTTTGACAGAAAATTGTGCATGCTGTCAGGGATGATGAGAGTAGGCACTGCAATGGGCTTACATAGATATATTGAGTAACTTCAAAAGATGTGAAATGGAAACTTCAGTGACTATACATACTAAAGCAATAGCAAGGAAAAATGTAAGGTAATATCGGTGGCTTGTCTGAGAGATAAGAAGACCGAGGACTGCATTGTTATGTTAAGAGCTGTCGGAAATAATGATTCTTTGGTTTATGGTAAGAATTCTGTATATTAAGAATTGATAAAAACACTTTGTAACATTATATGTGAGAGTGTTCAATCTCGCCGTTTGTTCTTATACCTGGGTTCGGAGCCGATCCTCGGCTCCGTGTCGGCCGCTTGGCAAAGCTCTGCATCGAGAAGATGCTCGAGACCAACCTATCTCCCACAATCCCCCTCTGCCTTTATCTCAGATCTAGTTTGCCGCTCACAATCCCCCTCTGCCTTTACCTCAGATCTAGTTTGCCGCTGCAACGTTCGCATCATTTTTGATGAGCTCGGACCACCTGAAAGCTAAGATTATATTTATCCAATAATTTTTGGATAATTTTTTCTTCTACCTTACTTAAAGTTGTTGTGTGTGTGTGTGTGTAGTCGAGGGCTTTCTCGAGCACGTATATAATTTTTATATACTTATATTAAGTTAGTTCCCTCGGGGCCTACCCCACCCTTTAAACTTCATATCCTACAAACTTCTGGATTTGACTTTAACTACCGGATTTGACATATATTACTGGATTTGACTTTATTACTGGCTATTACTGTTCAACTCTGTGCACTGTTTAACTTTTTGGATTTGACTTTAGTGTTACCATGTCTGAAAAAGCTAAATCAGGCTTCAAACGGTGCCAATGTGGACAGAAAATGTCTGTCACAGATAATCATAGTTCCTGCGTCTACTGTCTTGGCCCTCTCCATCTGCAAGAAGACTGCTCCATCTGTCATTCTTTCAGTGGAAGGGTCATGACAGATAGGCGCAGGAAACTTATGGATAGAGGCCTTTTGAAGCCTGCATTCCAAGAGGCTCTGGATGCATCGGACCAGACATCTAAATCTTCGAAGGAATCTAAGATGTCGGAGCCCATGTCATCGGCTCCGAGCTCTTCATTTAAGGTTCGCTCACCGGTTCCACAGACCTCGGGGCCGAGTGTTGAACTTTTGTCCGTTACCGAGCCTCGAGTCTTGGAACCGGTGACGGAGCTCCCACCTCCTGTGCTCTTGAGGTCGGCTCCATCTTCGATTCCTTCAACGCGTTCTTCTAGGCCCCTCTCCGACACCGATGTAGACCGCGTGGTGCAGAAATTAATGGAGAATACGGCCTTGTCCAAACTCATCTCTGTCTCCTCCCAGTTGGTGTCGAGACTCGAAGGCCTTCCCTTATCTCCATCTGTTCCTCCTCCGAGGCCTATTCAGTCTTCGGAGCCGGGAGAGGCTGATCTCATGATTGTGGAGCCCTCGGTGCCGGAACCGTCCTTCTCTCGGTCGGCACCGTTCACCTCGACTTCGACGGACCCATTACTGGAATTGCGGAGCCGAAGATCCATCCTTGGTTCTGGGACCGAGAGTCGGACCGACGTTTCGGTTCCGACTCTCCCTCTCGGAGCCTCGGCTCGGATCGACTCGGCTCCGTCCTCAGGGTTGATGCCCTCGGTTCCCATCTCTGGGATTCCTCCGCTTTCTTTGGATCCGAGGGATTCCTCGACTCGGGACCTGGGGGCCTTCGACCTCATGAGGAAGATGTTGTCGACTCAGACAACCACTTCAGCAGAAACAGCTTCTCCTTCCCATAAGGGTCCGTTATCCTCCTCTGCACCCACGACTACGTCAAAGCGTCGAGCACCGGTGTCTCAGCCGCCCCCAGAGGGTCTTCCTCGGAGGCTTCATCGGATGCTCCCCCTGAGGAAGTTCCGAGGAAAAGGTTGTGTAAGAGGAGACACTTGGATTCTCCACAAGAATCCCTGACATCGGACACTGACTTAGATGAGTCAGAAGGGTCCCCAAAATCACCCTCATAGGATGTCTCCTTTTCTGACATCCTGGAGATCCTAAAACAGAGAGGTGATTGGCAAGCCCTACCCCCTTCTGAGGATGAGTCAGTCTTGCTGAAGACATTCGGTGCTCGCCCTTCCTCCTCCTGGGTCACTCCGCCCTTCGATGAGTTGATGGAACTGATTGCTCGAAGGGCGTGGGAGATACCTGACACAGTGGAGCCAGTCCCTAGAAAGCCTAATAAATATATTACTGCCCCTCAAGACAAGGCTTATCTTACAAAGGGAGTTCCAGTGGACGCTATGGTGGTGGCAGCGGCCACTAAAAAGGAGATGTCTGAATCTTCCTCATCTGTCCATCCACCTAACAGAGATTCTAGGACTATGGACAGGTATGGGAAGCGCATTTTTAGTTCAGCGGCTTTTTCCATGCGATCCCTGAACTATTTGACCCATTTCACACGGTTACAGAGGGATCTAATCGAAGAGTTGGGAGATACCCTCCAGGGTACTACAGATGCTCTGTCTCGGAGAAAGTTGCATCACAACTCAATACCCTTACATCTATTGTGAACTCGTCCATGAGGCTGATTTCATATGCAGCCGAAGGATCGAGTAGGGCTGCGGCTTCAGCGATTGCTCTTCGTAGACAATCCTGGATGCGCTTATGTTCCTTTGCGGAAGCCTTCAAGTCTTCCTTTACTAACGCCCCATTTGACGGTGCCACTCTCTTTGGCCCAAAAGTAAAGGAGACCCTTACCCGGTGTGAGCAAGAGGGAAAGACTCTGTCTGCTGTCGGAGTCCGTTTTTCCACCCCATCCAGACCGTACCCCAAAGGGCAACGTGGTGGAAAAATGTGGTTTCGAAAACCCCAAGGCTCTTTCCCAGGCACACAGGGTGATGCCCCCTCTAGAGGTAGAGGAGGGGGCAGAGGTGGAAGATGTCGCCCTGGCGGCAGAGGGGGTCCGCAAAATCAAGTTGACAGGGATACACTCCCCGGGAAACCTTTCCAGCACTCCTGAGAGGAGGCCCGACTGTCCTGCTCTGGAGGCAGTCGGGAATTAAACAGCTTTATACCCTCAGGCCTGGCAAAGTCTTACATCAGTCAATTGGGTAAAAAGCATTGTTACCAGAGGTTACAAAATTCCTTTCCTATTGCCCCCATTTCCGCAGAAAAGACTCGTAGATGTACCGCCCCATCTGCAAGA
The DNA here is from genome assembly GCF_019279795.1 of Protopterus annectens. Taxonomy (NCBI): domain Eukaryota; kingdom Metazoa; phylum Chordata; order Ceratodontiformes; family Protopteridae; genus Protopterus; species Protopterus annectens. The sequence goes on along the minus strand of NC_056744.1, from coordinate 1,134,370,970 downwards.
CCCTGCAGCTATAGAAATTTCAAAGCTGCTAGAAAAAAGAGTCATCCAACCAGTCCCGGCGGACCAAAGAGGATTTGGAACTTACTCAAGGTTCTTTTTAGTTCCAAAAAAGACAGGGGACTGGAGGCCAATTCTGGACCTAAGCAAACTCAATACCTTCGTCAAGAAAGAAAAGTTCCGGATGGTCACGCTTCAATCGATCCTTCCATTCTTACAGAAGGACGACTGGATGTGCTCAATAGATCTAAAGGATGCGTACTACCACATCAAAATGGCCAGGGCGTCCAGGGATCACTTGCGCTTCCGGCTGGGAGCCAGTCACTTTCAGTTTCGAGCCCTGCCCTTTGGTCTGACCTCAGCCCCCAGGGTTTTCACCAAATGTATGGCAGTGGTAGCGTCTCACTTGAGACGCCTGGGATTCCAGGTGTTTCCGTATCTGGACGACTGGCTCCTTTCTGCCACCACCGGCGTCGACAGATTCAGGCCAGGGATTACACACTACAACTCTGTGTTCATCTCGGAATTTCCGTAAATTTCGAAAAATCTGTATTACAGCCATCACAGCATATCTCATTCATAGGAGCAGAATTGGATACGCGTTGTTTAATCCTAAGGCTTCCTCCAGAAAGAATAGCCTCCCTACAAAACCATATATCTCCTCTCCTGTTGTCCAAAAAATCCCCAGTAAAACTGGTTCTGAAGGTTTTGGGTCTCATGGCAGCTTCCCTCATTGCGATACCCTTGGGAAGACTGCAAATGAGAGTTCTTCAATGGCTACTGTTTACACAATGGTCGTTCCAACAGTAACCCCTGACACACGAAATTCACATCACGAACATCTGCAAATCGCACCTGTCTTGGTGGCTTCAGACTTGCAATCTTTCCGCCGGATGACCATTTGTGCTAACCACGCCGACAGCTATGGTGACCATGGACGCTTCCCTGATAGGGTGGGGGGGCATCTTTCAGGGACAGACAGTCCAAGGCGAATGGACCAAATTGGAGTACAATCTGCACATCAATGTTCTAGAGATGAGGGCAGTGTTTCTGGCGTTGCAACACTTTTCTCCCCTTCTCCCTCTAGGGACCATTGCAGTTCAGTCGGACAACATGTCCGTAGTCTGGTACATAAACAAACAAGGGGGAACCAAGTCTTATCAACTATGCAGAGAGGCCATGAGAATTTGGCAATGGGCAGAGTCCACGGGTCGCCTTCTGATAGCAAGCACATCCGGGGTTATCCAACGTCATAGCGGACAGGTTGAGCAGAGCCATCCTGTTACCTCACGAGTGGTCCCTCAAGCGAACAATTATGACATGATATTTCGCAAGTGGGGCCAGCCTTGCTGCGATCTGTTTGCGTCTCCAATGAACGCCAAATGCAGAAGCTATTTTGCCCTATTACCCCCTCCAGGGGAAGTCCCCAGGGACGCTCTGGTTCACGATTGGCCCCCGGGCCTCCTGTACGCCTTTCCTCCTATTCCTCTGATTGCAAAATTTCTACAGAAAGCCAATAACCTGGAGAAGACTATAATCCTCATTGCCCCATTCTGGCATCGTCAAATTTGGTTTCCCTTTCTTCAAGCACACCAAATTCGGGAACCCTGGATCCTGGACCCGGAGCTGGATCTACTGACCCACTCGTCAGGGGCTCCCCACCCGTCGCTACTCTCCCTCAGACTAGCAGTTTGGCTGCTCCGCTTCCCTTCTTAGCCAGGTCTGATCTTCTTTCCCCTGCAGTTCAAAATGTTCTAGTGGCTTCTCATAAGGCTTCCACTACAAAGATTTACACTAGTAAGTGGAAGCGTTTTGTACACTGGGCAACTACACAACAATTGGATCCCGTAATAGCCCCACTAAACAGAGTCTTGGAGTTTTTATCCGTACTTTTCCACCAAGGAGCTTCTCCTGCCACTTTGAGAGTTCAATTGGCTGCCATTTCAAACTTTCATGTGGGAGAAAATGGGGCGCCTGTTATGGCTCATAGACTTTGTAAGGCCTTTCTAAAAGGATCTTTCCATATCAGGCCACCAGTTAGAATTCCTACATCACCTTGGAATTTGAACCTTCTATTATCACAGCTAATGCTACCACCTTTTGAACCAGCCTCTTCCTGTTCTTTGAAGTTTTTGTCACAGAAAACCCTTTTTCTGGTAGCTATCACATCAGCCAGACGGGTATCGGAACTTCAAGCTCTTTCCGTTAAACACCCATATATGATTTTTCACCCTGATAGAGTATCTCTTCGCACTAATCCATCTTTTCTTCCCAAAGTTTGCTCCGTCAATAACATTAATCAGTCCATTGAGCTCCCCACATTTTTCAAGAACCATTCAAATAAGTTGGAATATATGTTACACAAGTTAGACGTTCATAGACAACTCAGGTTTTATTTGGATAGAACAAAGGATCACAGAAAAACAGATCAGCTCTTTATAGCCTTTGCAGACAGCAGAAAGGGCATGGCAGTTACGAAACGAACCCTTTCCAAATGGCTTTCCGATTGTATTATTTTTGTTTATACTGCCTCTGAGCAGAGTTTACCTGTCAAGCCCAAAGGGCATTCTACAAGATCAATATCTACATCCCTGGCTCATGCAGCCCGCCTACCGTTGGACACTATTTGTGCGGCTGCCACTTGGTCTAAGCCACATACATTCATTACTCATTACAAAGTAGATAGGGTTTCCAGGGACAGGGCAACCTTTGGTTCCACTGTGCTCAGGAACGTTCTCCTGTGAGTTCCTCAGGAACACGGAGCTAGGGACGCTACCCAGGTGTAAGAACAAACGGCGAGATTGAACACTCTCACATATAGAAGTTATGTCCTTACCATAACGTTCCATATGGAGTGTTCATCTCGCCTTTGTTCTTACATTCCCACCTTCCCACCCTCAGGAAGAACGTCCATTTAGGTGTCTGGTTTGGTTCTCCCGCTTCTGCTTTGTTCAGTTGTTACGGCTGTGTTTCAGCTATGCTTTAGCATGTATGTGTTATGTTCACTCTCGTTGGGTTCTGGTTTGTTTGCAAACTAGATCTGAGGTAAAGGCAGAGGGGGATTGTGGGAGATAGGTTGGTCTCGAGCTTCTTCTCGATGCAGAGCTTTGCCAAGTGGCCGACACGGAGCTGAGGATCGGTTCCGAACCCAGGTGTAAGAACAAAGGCGAGATGAGCACTCCGCGTGGAACGTTATGGTAAGGACATAACTTCTATTTACTGTCAAGGTACTGTTCAGATAACATGAATAAGAAGAGAGAAGAGGGGACACTTTCACTGGCACGCAGTTTTGTCTGCTGTCTGTTGTTATGCATAGGTGACAAATTAGCTAAACCTTGCAGGGCAGGAAATTTGATTCTATGGCTTAATGGGGTAGGGCAAATAGGAGGAGTAATTTAAGAAGGAACTGAAGCACACAAAAATCTTCCCCCCTTCTTGAATTTGGGTTAAGGAGAAAGTGGGTAAAAACACTGCACACAGTTTTGAGAGTTGACTTTCATATATCCACATAACAGTTTTGATTGTGCTGACGAGTAATGTAGCTGGTTCAACCAGGGCCCTGGGGCAGTACTATGAACTAGCGCCCCACCTCCTTAGCTCTTCAAGTCAAGAGCAAAAAAAAAAAAGCACTTCACTTTAATAAGCCAATTGCTACACTGTAAGCCATTGGTTTATTACAGTTAGAGCTGCAGTTCAGACCACACATGGAGAGCTCCAGCACTTGGGTTTGACTGCAAATGTAATATTGGCTTTTAAAACCTGGTATTGCATTAAAGAAAGCTTGGGATTGGCTGACCACCCTCCCCCCCCAACAGTTAGTGTCCGGGACAGTTACCCCTCTCGCCCCACCCTGACTACACCACTGGTGCTGATACTGAGGCTAGAGCTACAGGCTCAGTTTACTGCACAGAATGAATTGACTGAGACTGATCCTGAATGCTCAGTTCAAGTTGATACTGATCCTGAATGCTCAGTTCAAGTTGATGTTCTCTTCAGCCAGCCCTCTCAAGAATTAGTGGGAACTCTTGAAAAAGAACCAGGAACCAGGCCCTCAGGACTATGGAGGAGGTTTATGATCCCCTGTGTTCCCTTCTCATCATCTTTCAGGTCTCATCATCATCATCTTTTTTCAGCTGTTCCCGTTAGGGTCGCCACAGCAGATCACCTGTTTCCATTTCTTCCTGTCCTCTGCATCTTGCTCTGTCACACTAACCACCTGCATGTCCTCTCTCACCACATCCATAAACCTTATCTTAGGCCTTCCTCTTTTCCTGTTACCTGGTAGCTTCATCCTTAGCATCTTTTTCCCAATATACTCTGCATCCCTCCTCAGCACATGTCCAAACCAACGTAATCATGCCTCTCTGGCTTTGTCTCGAAACCATCCAACCTGGGCTGACCCTCTAATATACTTATTCCTAATCCTGTCCAATCTCGTCACACTCAGTGCAAATCTTGACACATCCAGCTCAAACTCCTGACTTTTTGTCAATGCCACTGTCTCCAACCCATATAACATAGCTGGTCTCACTACCCTCTTGTAGACCTTCCCTTTCACTCTTACAGGTACTCGTCTGTCACAAATCACTCCTGACACTCTTCTCCACCCACTCCATCCTGCCTGTACTCTCTTCTTCACCTCTCTTCCACACTCACCGTTACTCTGAACTATTGACCACAAGTATTTAAACTCATCCACCTTCGCCACCTCTACTCCTTGCATCCTCACCATTCCTCTATCCTCCCTCTCATTCACACACATATATTCTATCTTAGTCCTGCTGACCTTCATTCCTCTTCTCTCTAAAGCATATCTCCATCTCTCCAGGGTCTCCTCAACCTGTTCCCTACTCTCACTACAGATCACAATGTCATCTGCAAACATCATAGTCCACGGGGACTCTTGTCTGATCTCGTCTGTCAACCTGTCCATCATCATTGCAAATAAGAAAGGGCTCAGAGCTGATCCTTGATGTAACCCCACCTCCACTTTAAACACATCCATCACTCCCACCGCAGACCTCACTGCTGTCACACTACCCTCGTACATATCCTGTACCACTCTTACATACTTTACTGACACTCCTGACTTCCTCATACAATACCACAACTCCTCTCTAGGCACTCTGTCATATGCTTTCTCTAAATCTAGAAAAACACAATGCAACTCCTTCTGACATTCTCTGTACTTCTCCATCAACACTCTCAGAGCAAAGATCGCATCTGTAGTGCTCTTTCCCGGCATGAAACCATACTGCTGATCACTAATCATCACGTCCCTTCTTAACCTTGCTTCCACTACTCTTTCCCATAACTTCATGCTGTGACTGCTCTATTTAATCCCTCTGTAGTTACTACAGCTCTGCACATCACCCTTATTCTTAAAAATCGGCACCAAAACACTTTTTCTCCATTCCTCAGGCATCTTCTCACTTTCCAAGATTTCATTAAACAATCTGGTTAAAAACTCCACTGCCATTTCACCTAAACACCTCCATGCTTCCACAAGTATGTCATCTGGGCCAACAGCCTTTCCATTCTTCATTCTCTTCATAGCTGTCCTTACTTCCTACTTGCTAATCCATTGTACTTCATGATTCACTATCCCTACATCATCCAACCTTCTCTCCCTCTCATTCGCTTCATTCATCAACCCCTCAAAGTACTCTTTCCATCTCCTCAACACACTCTCCTCGCTTGTGAGTATGTTTCCCTCATTATCCTTTATCACCTTTACCTGCTGCACATCTTTCCTAGCTCGGTCCCTCTGTCTAGCCAATCGGTACAGGTCCTTTTCTCCCTCCTTAGTGTCCAACCTTTCATACAACTCTTCATATGCCTTATCCTTAGCCTTCGCCACCTCTCTCTTTGCCATGCACCTCATCTCCTTATACTCCTGTCTACTTTCTTCATCTCTCTGACAATCCCACTTCTTTGCCAACCTCTTTCTCTGTATACTCTCCTGTACTTCCTCATTCCACCACCATGTCTCCTTGTCGTCCTTCCTCTGTCCAGATGTGATACCAAGCACCTTTCTAGCCGTCTCTCATACTAGCTCTGCTGTAGTTACCCAGATATTTGGTAACTCTTCACTGCCACCCAGTGCCTGCCTTAACTCATCCCTGAACTCCACCTCACAATTACCCTTTTTCTATTTCCACCGTTTGATCCTTGGTGCTGCCCTCACACTCCTCCTCCTCTTCTTGATCACCAACGTCATCCTACAAACTACCATCCTATGCTGCCTAACTACACTTTCAACAGTCACCACTGTACAGTCTCCAATCTCCTTCAAACTGGCCCTCCTACATAAGATATAATCCACCTGTGTGCATCTTCCTCCACTCTTGTATGTCACCCTATGCTCCTCCCTCTTGTTAAAATACGTATTCACCATAGCCATCTCCATCCTTTTCGCAAAATCCACTACCATCTGACCTTCTGCATTCCTTTGTTTAACACCATATCTACCCATCACTTCCTCATTCCCTCTGTTCCCTTCACCAACATGCCCATTGAAATCTGCTCCAATCACCACTGTCTCACCCTTGGGTACAGTCATCACCACTTCATCCAATTCACTCCAAAATTTTTCTTTCTCATCCATTGCACACCCAACTTGTGGAGCATATGCACTAACAACATTCATCATTACACCATCAATTTCCAGCTTCATAAACATCACTCTATCCGACACTCTTTTCATCTCCAAAACACTCTTAGCATACTGTTCTATCAGAATAACTCCTACGCCATTTCTCCTCCCATCCACACCATGATAAAACAATTTGAACCCACCTCTGATACACCGAGCCTTACTCCTCTTCCATCTGGCCTCTTGCACACACAATATACCAACTTCCTTCTGTCCATCATATCAGCTAGCTCTCTCCCTATGCCAGTCATACTGCCAACATTCAAAGTTCCGACCCTCACTACCACAGTCCTAACCTTTCTCCTCTCTTCCTGCCTTTGGCCATGTCTTCCGCCTCTTCTCCTCCTTTGGCCAACAGTAGCCCAATTTCCGCCAGCACCCTGTAGGCTAACAGTACAACCAAAAATGAAGAATAAGTCTCAAAGACTGAGCAAGGCAATAAAACATCACACAGTCTAATGTCCTGTACCTGTAGATAAGTCATCCAAGAAGGTGACTCCATCAGCCCAACCACAGAAGCCTTGAGTGTGATGTGGGCTTATTGTGGGGAAGCTATGTGAGTTTCTTCTGGCTTTTTGAGCATCACCAGAGACCAGTAGGCAGTGCACATGTTCATAGATGGAAATGGCTTAGGGCTATTATTTTCTCCAAATATGTTGGGGGTTAGCATAATGTTTAAGGTATTTTCTCACAAGCAGGAAGTACAGTGCTTGATTTCTCACCAAGGCGAATCAGCTAGGTTTAAAGTAGCCCACAGGGGCAGCCAGCCTAGTACTTGCTTATGAATGAATCCTATGAATGAACCTGCAAAGAGCTTTGCAAAAAAGAAAAGACCAATCCACCGCCATAAATCTGTTGGGTCATGTCAAGCTGTAGTGCTAAAAGGACCATAGAGGCTGTGTCTCCCACTTGGAATAGGGATTGGGTTCTAGTCTCACAGTTTTGTGGTTAAGACTTCTGTTCCATCTTGGACCTTAACCACCCCCATGTACACTCAGAGAATATGCTTTACATCAGCCAGCTGAAGCTACAGGCGGTGTCCTCTCAGCCTTTAGGTCTTTGCTGAAGAGGTTGCATCTTGGACTCTCCTAATTTAGTCTGACATCTATTCTGTTGTGTAATATCTAAAGAAGCAAGGGAACACAAAGCCATACAGCTGTGTAGAAAGGCAATGTGGGTCTTCCATTGGTCTCTAGACCTATCACTTTGCCAACAAAAATCATCTTTCTGTTGCTAGGAAGAGCCACTGCAGATTTAAGCATATACAGTAATAACAAATAGATTTTCTGTGCCATAAGAATTTCTTTCTGCACCCACTGAAAAAAGTTTTTTTGTCGTAGATAAATTCCCATTAAGAAAAATGTTCAAAAGGGAAATATGCAACCACAATTTCCTGAGACTCAGAATGTTCAGATTGAGAAGAAATTCCTGAAATACTACCATCCCCCTGCTCTTCTAGCTGAAAATGCAAGTCAGAAATAGAGGGAACTCTTTTTATTTTCTTGCCTGAAGAACTAGAATGCAAGCAGGAAGCACCTGTGAGCTCCTTAGTAAATCCCAGTAAATCTTCCCTGTCCACAGAAATAGAAACAAAACACTAGAAGATTTTCTCACTATATTCATTTTTCTTGTGAAGCTTCCTAGAAAATGACCGACTCTTAAAAGTTATACTAGTTCCAGATTCAGGTTTCCTATCCAGGCTGAGTGAAGAGCATTTGTCTGCCTCTTCCCTTGAGACTGACAAAAGTGGTCCTCCCTTGCCTGTCAAAGGCAGCCCTTCAGTTACAGAGCACATGGCTATCCCTCGATCTTTGGTGGCTTAATTTGCTACACAAAGTGGACTGGGAGAAAAAGATGTGCAGTCTGAGGAAGAAGTAGCCACACAGTTATCAACTAGCAGTTCAGGCAAAACAGAAGTCAGCCTGACAGCCAAAGACTCCCTGACAGCTTTCTTCTTCTTGTGGCCAGGAGAAGGTACAACCATGGAAATCCTTGATTGTTCCATAGGTAAGTCGAGAATGAGACCTCAGAGTTGGATAGCTGAGCCTGAATGAATCAATAAAAGGTAAGGTGCAGAACAGGTGGTACTGAGGTAAGTAAACCATTGAGAATTCCCCGCAACGACAGTAACCTGGCCAAAATACACAAGCCCACAAAAATGCAACTTTTAAATTTAAATCAGAAAATAGGCTTTTTCACACAAAAGGTTCATATAAACATTTTCAAATAAACTTCCTTAGAAATGCAGTACAATCCTAAAAAGCACAAGTTTCCCAGATAAACACAATATTTCAGTCAGACGATCATATATTCTCCTCAGAAAAATATATTTAGTAGAAGATTTTCTCCAACAAGTGACTTATCTGCCCAGCCTTGAAGGATCCCTAAAAAAAAACACAAAAGAGACCACTGAATACTGGAAACAGTTTATAAACTACTTAGCGCCTCGGCTTACACAGCCTTCAAAGAGTATAGACATCACAAAACACAATTTACTTAAATACAATATACATAATTTGTAAAAATTAAACAATTGATCAATTAACCAATAAATTAAAATCACATACTTCAGTTGCATTCCTTGTTGAGCCCAAAAGGCTCCAATGTACCATACTTTAAAATGAGAAGGGTTTCCTTCTTGAGATATTTATTTTTTAAGTTAGTGCATTCCCCTATGCCAACTTGTAGTTGTTCCAAAACGTATCCCCTCAAAGACTCAGGGTTAGAATAATGTGCCACCATAAAGTGACTACCAAGGGGGCTTTCTGATTTTTTATTTCTTATATCCCTAGCATGTTCCTGTAAACGAACCCTGAAATTTCTGTACGTTTCCCCTGTATAGAACATGTCACAGCCGCACCTCAACACATGCACAACGCCCTCAGTATTGCAGTTATACCTGTCTCTGGCACTAAATTCAGACCATTAATATAAGAAAAGGAACTCTGTGTATATTGGCAAATGGAACAGCCATCACATGGAATTGTGCCATTATGTACATCCAGACTCTGGTTAATACTGACATCTGGTGGATAAAAATAATTATGTAGCAATATATCTGAAAAATTCCTAGCTCTTTTATATGATATATGGACAAACTTAGGTAATATGGAGTTCAAAATGTTATCCTTTAGAAGCATAGGCCACAAACGACGCACCTGCTTCGCAATTTCCTCAGTTATGACATTAAATTAGTCACAAAGAAAACTTCCTTGTGACTAGCATTACCAACAACCTTTCTTGTATACACTCTCCCACACTTCAAAGCATTGGAGATATCCACATGAGAATTTATATCGTACCTTAAATTCATTATTTTATGCTTGGCTTCACTAACCTTTTCAGCATCATAACCTCTCCTAATGAACATATCTTACGCTTCCAATATATCTCTATCAAATAGGCTATTCAAGCTACAATAACCTGTGAATTCTAAGAAATTCATTGTAAGGCAATTCCTTAACCAAATGTTTGGGGTGACAGCTACTCCTATGCAAAAATACATTTCTGTAGTCAAATTTTCTGTGAAGACTGGTTGTAAACCCATCTAAATTTATATCCAAGAAATTGACTTGAGAGCCAAGCTGCACTCCATCAAACTGCAAGCCCATAGTATTAAACTGTAAACCATTTACAAACTTAAGAGCCTCAGTTTGACTTCCTTGACATAAAAAAATAAGATCATCAATAAACCTAAAATATAGAATAACTTGTGATATAGAATAACTTGTGATCTAAAAAAGTAATGTCTATAGACAAAATCATCCTCCAGCTTGACCATAACTAAGTTCGCATACAGGGGGACAAAAGCCGCCCCCATGGCCGTACCCTGTAATTGCTGAAATATATCACCATTAAACATTAAAAAAATATTCTTCAAACAAAACATCAATAAATCAATCAAAAAATGAGACATGGGAGAGTGTCCTAAAAAATAAAACAAAGCTTGAATGCCTATATCATGTTTTATGTTAATATAAAGACGTTTAACGTCCAAACATAACCAAAACATGTCAGTATTCCAAACTTTCCCCCTGATTTTACTCAAAAAATCCTGGCTGTCTCTAATATATGAAGCTGTCTTAATAACATATTTTTTCAGCTGTTCATGTAACAAAACACTGATATTCTTCAAAAAATATCTCTGTGCGGAGACTATAGGTTGCCTGCTAATATTAGCAAGACCTTTATGTGTTTTAGGAAGACAGTAAAAAACTGCTATAGAGCAGTTATCCACACTAAACTTCTTTTCCACATCTTTAGATGTAAAGTACCCCAGCCATAAACCTTTATCTAACAAAAGTTGATGCTCTTTAATGGCTTCAAAATAATCTGAAACATCACATTTCCTATAAATTTCTACGTTGTTCAAATGCGAATAACACGTCTAAATATTGAGTATAATGCATAACTACTATCTGGTTGCCCTTATCTAATGGCCTAACCACCCATCTTTTATCATTACCAAATTCCAGTAGGGCCAACCACTGCTGTTCAGTTAAATTAAAACATACACTGGACATGTTCTTAATGCAATGTCAGTATAATTGTTCCACCTCAAAGTTTACTGTGGAAAAATATCCTTGTATGGTGGTGTTCAAAAAAGGGGGAATAAAGGAACTTTTGACAGAAAAGGCGTCAGTATGTAGCTTGTAATAAGCATTGATACTGCCCTCAAACAAATCTTCCTGTGACAAAAAACATGAATGAAAATATTCTTCTACACTATCATCATCATGTATAACATAACCACCCTCCTGTTTAAAATAGTACATTAAATGCAGTTTCCTGCTGAATGAGAAAATTTCACTTTTAAGCACATGTAGTCTAGGTAAAGCAGTTGGTATAAATTTAAGACCAAGACGTAACACGGACATAACAGCATCAGAAATTTCACAATTAGACAAATTGACTATTTGTAAATCACTATTAACATCATTAATGCCATCGTTTCCTTTTGTTATACTGTTACTTTTTGTTGTAATTCTTCTGCCGGCCCCACTCATTACGACCTCGTTTTCTGTTGTTAAAGTAAATTTTTGTGGAACTATAGCTCCGAAAGCGTTTTTGCAAATCATCTGGATTTTATGCTTTAGGTAATTCCAGAAACTGTTCAACGCCACCTTCAGCCCCCACATTTATTTCTGCTTCCTCCGAAGCAGCAAAAGAGACTGAGGTAGAAGCAGAAACATTTTTGCCATGACCATTATCACTCATACTTTTGGACGGCACCCTACTGTTTCTGCATTTCCATAGGAACGCCTTATCAAGACCTTACCTGTGAAGCTTCCTAGAAAATGACTGACTTGTAGAAGTCATACTAGTTCCAGATTCAGGTTTCCTATCCAGGCTGAGTGAAGAGCATTTGTTTGACTCTTCCCCTAAGACTGACAAACTTGATCCTCCCTTGCCTGTCAAAGGAATCCCTTCAGTTGCAGAGGACATGGCTATCACTCGATCTTTGGTGGCTGCATTTGCTACACAAAGTGGGCTGGGAGAAAAAGATGTGCAATCTGAGGAAGAAGTGGCCACACAGATGTTCATCGTGTTACCCTGTTGCAGTCATCACACTTGGGTTATCCTGTCGTCAGGCGGTCCCGCAGTCGGCCGGAATTCCAAAGTCTTGGTCCGGCGTCAGTTGCTGTCGCTTCTTCCCTGACGTTAGTGCGCCAAGGGTATATATATTGCATCCAACGCCATTTTCTTCAGTCTTTCTTGCCACGCGGTGCCCGAAGCAGAAGCAGTTCGCAAGTGCTGGTCGGCTGACATCTGAGATTTTCGAAGTTGAATTTCAGATCCGAAGTCTTCAATAAAGCGAAGTACCCCGTTGGGGAAACTTTTCTTGCCTCAGACCGATGTCAGAAAAAGTTAACAATTGTATTTCTTGTGGGAAGCAAATACCTCATAAGGATTTTCATTCTTACTGCATACCTTGCCTAGGCCCAGACCACGATGTCACTGGTTGTCATTTTTGTGCTAGGTTTAATAAGCGTACTATAAAAAGACGCTTTGATTTCGCATGACACTACTTCGGTAGAAAATTTAACTACACTATGCCGTCGGAGCAACCGACTACCGGCGTGCACAAAATCTGCAAGGATAAGGACAGGCAGCCTAGACCCAAGCCAGACTCCGAGGCCTCGGTTGGACCAGTCTCCAGTTCACCGGTCTTCAGCGAGGCTCCGGCGCAGCCCCTGACTACCGCAGATCTGGAACCCGAGACTGCTTTGGAGCCTTTGGCGGAGAGTGCTAGGCCGACGTAGACATTTTGTTTAGCCCCTACCGACGACACTGCAGAAAGAGATGTTGGTGCTGCAGAAACACCTTCGGTTTCTGAAGGTGTTTTCAGACCGATGACACTCACCATAAAAACGTATCCTAAGCTTAAGACTCCTATTAAACTTAAAAAGACTGCACTTCAGTCTCCAGTTCAAGGCCCCATGCCTAAGAAACAGATGCTCAAAATGGCTGAAGATTTGATCTCTTTAATCGGGGGTTCCCAACCCCCACCCGACAAAAGGCCTAGACAAGAGGAAGATTATGCCTCCTCTGATCAAGTGTCTATTTCCTCAGGCTCCTCTGAGGGCCAAGTTTACTCCTTCTCCCCTTATGAAGATTCTGATGCTGAGGATTCTATTCCCTCAGCTTCTCCTCCAGAAGACTACTCCTTTGGGGAAACTTTACACACTATGAGGGAACATTTTCACTGGGAAGGTCAGGACTACTCTGACTCAAAGAAAAGGCTCAGAGAGTTTCTTTTACTCCCCCAGCACAGACCACTTGCCATCCCCCCAGATGTTCTTCATCCCACATTGCTGCAGTCCTAACACTTGGGTAGTCCGCTGTCCCAGTCGGCCCGAATACCAAAGTATATGGCTGACGGTCAAGGCGATTAGTCTGACGCGTCAGGACGCCGGTACAAAATGCGCATGACCGACGTCATATCCTCAGTCTTTTTTGCCGCATGGTCCGATGCAGAAGCAGTTTTGCGAGTGCAGGTTGGCGTTCTGAAATTTTCTGAAGTCGGAGTTTCAGACCGAATCAAAGTTGGCTAAGTACCCGTTAGAATATTTTGTTTTTTCTTGCCTCAGTATTTAACGGATGTCAGAAAAAGTGAATAACTGTATTTCTTGTGGGAAACAGATACCTCATAGGGATTACCATACCTTGTGTATACCTTTTTAGGGGGGCCAGCCACGCGTTTGGATGTGTCGCTCTTGCCTGCGTTATTTAACACTACATAAAAGAGAAGATTAGACTGTGCCAGGTTAGTTTTTGGGAAGCGTTGTATTTATAGAATGCCGTCGGATGCTCCGGCCGCTTCGATCAAAAGCGCCAAGACAAAGCAGCAAAGCCTAGGTTGGAAGAACCGTCAGTCCCGGACGTCGGTTCTTTAGAAGGCTCGTGGAGCCGGAGGTTCTGCAAGAAGTTTCTTTGGAGTCTCAGGGGGAGACTTTACTGTTACAAGATGTGTCCTCTCAGGAGGTAGGCCAGGCTGAAGGGGCTTCTCAGGTGGCTGTCCTCTCCTCCCTTCCTAAGGTGGTTAGGCCCTCCCTTCTGTTTCCAAGGCTTCTTTGAGAGGCAGGCCAGGTTTAACTTCAGTGGGTGTCTCTCCTAGTTCTTCAGGATCTTTGCCTAAGAAACATATGCTTAAAATGGCAGAAGATTTGATTACTATGATTAGGGGTTCTATGCCCCCTCCTGATAAGAGGCCTAGGGTGGAACCTGAGCTTGAGAGTTTTGAGCAGTGTTCGGAGGCTTCTGAGTCTTCGGCTGAAGACTTACAGGAGTATCCTCCTTATTCTGATTCTGATGTGGATGATTCTACTCCTTGGCTTCTCCTCCTGAGGATTTTTCTTTTTCAGAGACTCTTCATTCCATGAGGGAACATTTTAAATGGGAAGGACAAGATTTCTCTGATTCCAGGAAGAGGCTTAGGGAATTTTGTTTTACCCCAGCATAGGCCTTTAGCTATACCTCCTGTTCTGGATGTGGTGGAAGATGTTTTTGCAGAGGCTTCCCTGAACCCTGATTCTTTGCCTCCTGCCCCAGTTAAACCGGACAGGTATTATAGGGTGCCTGAAGCTCATAAGTATCTTTTAAGAGTCCTAGGGCAGACCCAGAAACTGTTTCTCAGGGGCCTAAAGGTGTTAAGGCTTCTGTTGTTAAAAATCCTGTTCCTCCTGATAAAGAGGCAAGGGCTTTGGATAGATGGGGAAAGAAAGTGTATACTTCTTCCACTTTAGCCATGAGGGCTTTGAATTGCCAGTTCCACATGTTAAAATATCAAAATTATCTCCTTTCACAATTGCAGTCTAAGGTGGATGCTCTGGCGGAAGGTATTGAGTGTAAAGAGTTGCAGGATTTAGTTCATGTGTCTGAACAGGTGGGTAAGCATTCCTTGCAATGTGGTTTTGATGCTGTGCAGGCGGCTGCCACTGGTTCTGTTCTTCGCAGGCACGCCTGGCTGAGGGATCAGAATTTAGCTGAGCATGTTAAGACAAGGATTTTGGATGCTCGTTACAGTCTGATGTGTTGTTTGGTTCCTGTGGAAGCAGTTTTAAAGAAAATGGAGGACAAGGCTAAGTCTATGCAGACTGTTAAAGATTTTTTGCAGGTTCAGCCCCCCAAAGTTTAGTAGAAATTGGCCTACTAAGGGATGGACATATCCTTCTTATGATTCCCAGTCTAGGGGTAGGTCTAGACGTGGTAGGGGCAGAGCTCAAGGTTCTTTTAGGCCTAGAACAGGAGTTCACCTGCTCAATCTTCTGGTGAGGGCAGGGGTCAGCCCTTTCAGAACAGACCCAATGACCTGCCTTTTCAGCTGCCAGTGCTTTCTCGTCTGGCAGCACCTTTGGGAGGAAGGCTGGCACTTTTCAAAGAAAATTGGAGTTTAATTACCCAGGACAGATGGGTATTGGATATCATTCACCACGGTTACAGGTTTTATTTCCATACCTTGCCTCCTTTCAAAGGCATGCCAGACATTCCTCCTCTACAAAGAAAAGAGGCTCACAAGCAAATTTCTCTGTTACTCCAAATAGGGGCCATTCAGCCGGTTCCTGTGCCAGAAAGGGGCCTAGGATTTTATTCTCGCCTGTTCCTAGTACCAAAGAAGGGGAACACGTGGAGACCAATTTTGGATTTATCTATCCTCAACACTTATCTGGACATTCCCAAGTTCAAAATGTTGACGTTACAACAGCTTTTACCTCTACTGGGCAAAGATCACTGGATGGTAACTTTAGATCTCAAGGAGGCTTACCTTCATGTGCCTATCAGACTAAGTTGCAGGAAGTATCTGCGTTTCCGAGCTGGGAATTCCCATTATCAGTTCTCTGCATTGCCCTTTGGCTTATCTACTGCCCAGAGTATTCACAAAAGTTCTGGCTCCAGTGATAGCTTACTTCAGGCTAAAAGGAATACAAATCTATCCTTACTTGGACGACTGCCTGATTCTGGCTCAAGAAAAGGAAGACTTTTTACAGCATTTGGAATATGTGATAGCAGTGCTAAGATGCCTGGGGTATTCTGTGAACGAAATAAAGTCCAGTCTAGTACCCTCTCAAGACATGTGCTTTCTGGGTGTGAGACTGAATACAGCAACCCAGATGGCCTTTTTAACCCCGGACAAACAAAAGAATCTTTCCCGGTACTTCCATCAACTATCTCTTCAGTCCGGGCTGACTGCAAGGACAGTCCTTCAAGCCTTAGGGTTCATGGCATCTTGTATTCTGGTGCTTCCCAATGCCAAACTGCATATGAGGAAGCTGCAATGGTACCTCAAAATGTATGGACACAGCACTGCCAGGATTTGGACACTGTCATTCAAATAATACCTTGCATTCAAAAGGAATTTTTGTGGTGGGCTCAGGAATGTCACCTAAACAAGGGACTCTCTGTGACTCGGCCAGAGGCGAGTCAGATTCTAACGACAGATGCCTCAGACATAGCTTGGGGAGCTCATCTGAATGGAAACTGGATACAAGACAAGTGGCCTGCCAGACTACAGCATCTACATATCAACATGAAGGAGATGTTAGCAGTCCAGTTTGCATTAATGGCTTTCAAGGAGTTACTTCTTCCAGGGCAGGTGTTGATTCTAACAGACAACACAACTGTCATGTGGTACATCAACAAACAAGGGGGAACACATTCTTATCCTCTATGCAGGCAAGCAATGTTTTTATGGGAGTCTGCGCTCAGCTTGCAACTAACTCTTCAGGCAAGGTTTCTGCCGGAGCACAGAAGTCCTTAGCAGATGTGTTAAGCAGGCAAATCATGCATCCCCACGAGTGGAAACTGGATCTTCATGTATTTCGGAAATTGACAGTGTCATGGGGAATGCCAGACATAGATCTGTTCGCTTCTCCACTAAACCACCAGCTGCCAAAGTTTTGCACAAAAAGGTTTCATCACACAGCTTGGAAAGTGGATGCTCTTTCTTTCAGTTGGAAAAATCTTCATGTGTATGCCTTTCCACCTCTGCCTCTTCTCCCAAAGGTACTCCTAAAGGTCAGACAAGACAAGCCAAGGATGATTTTAATAGCTCCAGATTGGCCTCGGCAACACTGGTACCCATTACTGAGGAGTCTGGTAAGGAAGCCTCCATGGCCTTTACCTTTGATTCCACACCTATTGTCTCAGAGGGACGGTCATCTACTCAATGTCAAGCTTCACTCTCTTCACCTGACAGCCTGGCATATTCTGTTTTGAAACACAGCAGGTCTCAACTTCCTCAACAAGTTTTGAATGTGATTATGGAAGCCAGAAGACCTAGTACAAGGAAAGTGTACTCAGAAAAATGGAAGAGATTTTTATTTTGGAGTGCAGCAAAGGATTTGGAGGTTTCTGAGCCTAATTTGAGTGTGGCTCTTCAATATCTTACTGAGTTATTGGACAAAGGTTTGTCTTTCTCTTCCATTAAGATTCATGCTGCAGCAATTTCAGCTCACTATGATTGTGACCCACCATTGTTTTCTCATCCTTTGTTCAAGCAATTTCTTAGAGGGGCAAAGAATATAAGACCCCAATGAGCTCCTACTCCTGCTTGGGATCTCAGTTTTGTGTTGGAGAAACTTACTCTACAACCTTTTGAGCCTGCGGCTACTGCTGAATTGAAATACTTGTCATGGAAGACTGCTTGGTTGTTGGCCATTACTTCTGCAAGAAGGGTTTCTGAATTGCAGGCCCTTATGGCGGTTGAGCCTTTTTTGATTTTCCATAAGGACAGGGTATCATTACATACTAATCCTTCCTTTATGCCTAAGGTGGTTTCTAGTGTGGCTTTAAACCAAACTATTCATTTGCCTACTTTTTATGCAGATCCCCAAAATAAGGGGAAAAGATTTTGCACACTTTAGATGTACACAGGCAGTTGCGTTATTATTTAAGCAGGACTAAGGATTTTAGGCAGTCTCAGCAGTTGTTTGTTTCTTTTGCTTTGAGTTCTCAGGGCAAGCCTGTGTCAAAACAAACTATTTCTAAGTGGATTGGGTTTTGCATTACATTTTGTTATTCCCATCATGGCAAGGAGATTCCAGCTGGGATTAGGCCTCATTCCACTAGGGCTACTGCCACTTCAACAGCATTTCTAAGGGGGGTGGCAACTAAGGATATTTTAGAGGCAGCTACTTGGAGTTCAGTGCATACTTTCTCTAAGCACTACCACCTTCCTCTCTACTCTAAATCCAGGGCTGGTTTTGCCACGGCTATTTTGCAGGGCATGTTGACAGCTCCTGCTTCCTTATGATTTGCCAGCCTCCCTTACCTCTGCTTTGGGATTCTACCCAAGTGTTAGGACTGCAGCAATGTGGGATGAAGAACATAGTACAGTTTTGTACCTACCATAAATGTAGATGTTCGAAGATCCACATTGCTGCAGTCCAGTTTACCCTCCCTCCTTCCCCTCTGTGTTTAGGGGTGGTTGTGTGGGTGGGATTGTACCTTTGTAAATTTGTATATATTTTATGTATATTGGGTACAAGAGTGTTTGGTGTTTTTTGGTTTTGGCCTTATCTTTTTAGGGTCTTCTGACATCTGGGGCAAGAAAAGACTGAGGATATGACGTCGGTCATGCGCATTTGTACCCTGACGTCAGACTAATGCGCCTTGACCGACGTCAGCCATATACTTTGGTATTCGGGCCGACTGGGACAGCGGACTACCCAAGTGTTAGGACTGCAGCAATGTGGATCTTCGAACATCTACATTTATGGTAGGTACAAAACTGTACTTTTTAGACATTGTGGATGATGTTTACTTAGAATCCAGTTTGAACCCAGATTCTTTGCCTCCTGCTCCAGCCAAACCTTGACAGATACTATAGAGTGTTTGATTCCCACAAATTCCTTTATAAAAGCCCTGTTGCTGATTCAGAGACTATCTCCCAGGGTCCCAAAGGGGCTAAGGCTTCTATGGCAAAAAATCCTGTACCCTCTGAAAGGGACTCCAGAGCACTAGACAGGTGGGGGAAAAAGGTTTACACCTCAGCCACTCTAGCTATGAGGGCACTAAATTGCCAATTTCACATGCTAAAATATCAGCAATTTCTAATGTCTCAGTTAAAACAGAAAATGAGCACACTCCCTCAACAGTCTGAATTGAAAGAAATGCAGGATCTGTTGCATGCAACTGAACAGGTGGGCAAATATACTTTACAATGTGGGTTTGATTCTTTGGAGGCTTCCTGCAGAGCAGCTGTCACTGGGTCTGTTATATGTAGGCATGCTTGGTTAAAGGAACAAACTCTGCCTGATCATGTTAAAGCAAAGCTTCTAGATGCTCCCTTACAGCAGGATGTTCTTTTTGGAGTTAAAGCAGAACAAGTCTTAAAGAAAATGGAGGATAAGGCAAAATCTATGCAGACAGTCAAAGATTTTCTACAGGTACAGCCCCCTCGCTTCAGCAGAAATTGGCCAAAAAAAAATTGGTCCTTTCCAGCTACTGACAGACCATAGAGGGGTAAATACAGACGTCCAAGAGGCAGAGGACAACCACAAGCCCAATACAAACCTCGACAATGGGGCACTGCAACACAGAAGGGAGGAGAAGACAGGTCAAAAACTACCAGAAGGCAAACTCAATGACTTGCACCCTTGGCAGCCCCCTTGGGAGGAAAACTCGCACTTTTTTCAGACAACTGGCACATTGTCACAAAGGACAAATGGGTCCTAGACATAATTTCACGAGGATACAGATTCCATTTTCACACCTTGCCAATGAAAAGAGGAATGCCAAACGTGCCACAAAATCAATGGGCAGAGGCACAAAAACAAATTACAGCTCTCATGGACATGAGAGCCATTCAACTGGTACCTACACGAGAGCAAGGCCAAGGATTTTACACAAGACTCTTTCTAGTTCCCAGAAAGGACAATGCCTGGAGACCAATTCTGGACCTTTCAATTCTAAACACCTTCTTACAAGTACCCAAATTCAAGATGCTAACACTACAGCAGCTTCTTCCCATGTTGGGCAAGAAAACATGGCTAGTAATGTTGGACCTCAAGGAGGCATACCTGCATGTCCCTATCAGACAAAGTTGCAGAAGATACCTCAGTTTCATTGCAGGTTCAACCCATTACCAATTCTCTGCACTGCCCTTTGGCTTATCTGCTGCACCCAGGGTCTTCACAAAATGCCTGGCACCAGTAACTGCATACTGCAGACAAAGAGGAATTCAAATATACCCATACCTGGACGACTGCCTCATCCAAGCAGAAAGCAAGGACATTCTCTTACAACATCTGGCTTTTGTAAAACATCTTCTAAGTTGCCTGGGGTACACAGTAAACAAAAAGAAATCAAAACTAGTACCCTCACAAAATATGACATTCCTGGGTGCCAGCTTGAATACAACGGCGCAGAAGGCTTATCTGATGCCAGACAAACAACTACAACTGACTCAATATTTCAAAATAGTGGCAACAAAGACCCAACTACCTGCAAGAAAAATTCTGCAGGCCTTGGGCTTCATGGCATCTTGCATACTACTAATACCATTTGCAAAGATACATATGAGGAAATTACAGTGGTACCTAAAAAGCATATGGTCTCAACACAGCCACAGCTTGGACACAATGATATCTCTTATTCCCTGCCTACAACAGGAGTTTCTATGGTGGTCACAGGCATGTCACCTCAACAAGGGTCAGCCTTTCACCTTGCCCCCAGCCAGGCAAACTGTGACAACAGATTCATCGGACTACGCCTGGGGGGCACACATGGCAGGGCAGTGCGTTCAAGGCATATGGACTGCAGATCAAAGGAATCTGCACGTCAATCAAAAAGAGATGCTAGCTGTACAGAATGCTCTGACAGCCTTCAAGAATCTATTACATCCAGGTCAACTTACAATAAGGACGGACAACACCACAGTAATGTGGTACATAAACAAACAAGGGGGTACACACTCCTGCCCTGTATGCAGGCAAGCAATGACCTTGTGGAACACAGCTCTGGCTTACCAAGTTCAGTTACAAGCTCAATTCCTGCCAGGAAAAAAGAACATATTGGCAGATTACCTTAACAGAAACATCATGGAACCCCACGAGTGGAAACTGGATCCACAAGTATTTGCAATGATAACTCAAAAATGGGGCCTTCCAGACATAGACCTGTTTGCCAGTCCTCAAAACTATCAGCTAACAAAATTTTGTACAAGGACACTTCACCATCAAGCTTGGAAAGTGGACGCACTCTCATTCAGTTGGAAAAACCTGACAGTATATGCCTTCCCTCCATTGCCTCTCCTCAGAAAGGTACTTCTGAAAGTCAGAAAGGAGAGACCACGACTGATACTCATAGCCCCAGACTGGCCACGCCAGCACTGGTACCCACTATTGAGGAATATGGCCCAGGGCCCACCTTGGATTTTACCACAAATTGCTCATCTGCTCACACAGCAAAACAATCAGTTTCTTCACAGCCAGCTCAAAACCTTAAATCTGGCTGCATGGCAAATCACCTAAGCATCCAGCCAGCTCCTCTTTCCCAAGCAGTTATGGATGTTATTTTGGAAGCTAGGAGGCCCAGCACCAGGAAGGCCTACTCGGATAAATGGAAAAGGTTTTGCGCCTGGAACCAAGCTAAAGGCCAAAACACATTTCAGCCTCACATGCCTCAGATTCTACAGTATTTAACTGAGATGTTGCACAAAGTACTTTATTTTTCTTCTATTAAAATCCATGCATCAACTATTTCAGTCCACTACAACATGAATCCACCCTTTTTTTCACATCCACTTCTAAGGCAGTTCCTCAGAGGGGCAAAAAACATTAGGCCCCCCAGGAGAGCACCTACACCAACATGGGACCTCAGTTTTGTTCTGGAAAAACTTGCGCTGCCTCCCTTTGAACCAGCTTTCTCTGCAGATCTTCAGTTTCTATCATGGAAGATTGCCCTGCTGCTAGCAATAACTTCAGCTAGAAGAGTCTCAGAGCTGCAGGCACTAATGGCAGTGGAACCTTTCCTCATTTTCCATCAAGACAGAGTTTCTCTACGAACTAATCCTTCCTTCATGCCTAAGGTGGTTTCCAGTGTGGCTTTAAATCAAACCATCCACTTACCCACCTTCTTCCCAAATCTACAGAACAAAGGCGAAAGACTCCTGCATTCCTTGGACATTCACAGGCAACTTCGTTACTACTTGGATAAAACTAAGGTTTTCAGAAAATCTGACCAGCTCTTTCTATCCTGTGCTACAGCTTCACAAGGGAAGGCTATATCAAAACAAACCATTTCCAAATGGATAGGACATTGCATTCGTTTTTGCTATACCCATTATGGAAAACCTGTTCCTGCTACCATTAGGCCCCACTCTACCAGGGCAACAGCTACATCTACAGCCTTCCTAAGGGGGGGGTTCCAACCAAGGAGATTTTGGAAGCTGCAACTTGGAGTTCAGTACACACCTTTACCAAACACTATCAATTACCACTTTACTCTAAGACTAGAGCTGGCTTCGCCACTGCAGTTCTGCAGGGCCTTCTAGCCTCCTCTAACCCTCTATGACTCCTCCACCCATCCTTAGCTTTGGGATGCTACCCAAGTGTGATGACTGCAGCAGGGTAACACGATGAACATAGTACAGTTTTGTACCTACCATAAATGCAGTCCAGGTTACCCTCCCTCCATCCCCTCTGATCTAACTGGCTAAATCTCTACAATACTTTCCTGATGTATTTGCTTATGGCTGGAGGGATTTTGTGTTTGTGCAGAAATTGCTTAATTTGGTACTAATTACTGACCACCTTTTTGGGGGCACCTGACATCTGGGGCAAGAAAAACTGAAGAAAATGGCATCGGATGCAATATATATACCCCTGGCGCACTGACGTCAGGGAAGAAGTGACAGCAACTGACGCCAGACCAAAACTTTGGAATTCCGGCCGACTGCGGGACCACCTTGACCACAGGATAACCCAAGTGTGATGACTGCAGCAGGGTGTACACTTGAATATCTACATTTATGGTAGGTACAAAACTGTACTTTATCCACTAGCAGTTCAGGCAAAACAGAAGTCAGTCTGACAGCCAAAGACTCCCTGACAGCTTTCTTCTTCTTGTGGCCAAGGGAAGGTAAGACCATGGAAATCATTGATTGCTCCATAGGTAAGTCGAGAATGAGACCTCAGAGTTGGATAGCTGAGCCTGCATGAATGAATCAATAAAAGGTAAGGTGCAGAACAAGTGGTACTGAGGTAAGTAAACCATTGAGATTCCCCACTATGACAGTAACCTGGCCAAAATACACAAGCACACAAAATGCGACTTTTAAATTTCAGTCAGAAAATAGTTTTTTTCACACAAAATATTCACATAAACATTTCCAAATAAACTTCCTTAGAAATGCAATACAATCCTAAAAAACACAAGTTTCCCAGATAAACACAATATTTTAGTCAGAAGATCATATATTCTCCTCAGAATAATATATTAGAAGATTTTTTCCAACAAGTGACTTCTCTACCCAGCCTTGAAGGATCCCTAGTTTGCCAAAGGTTCCATGGGGCCCGCAGAAGGAGTGCTGTTCATTGGCAAAACAACTTTGAAGATTTTTGCATTCCAACTGATTGCATTTTCTGGAAGTGGGGCACTAGAAAGACTGATATCTTTCTGCTTAAGTGATTGCATTTCTTCCACTATTTTTCAAATTGCAACAAGGCAAAGAGGAGTTTGCTGTGGACTCATTTTCCATTGCATTGCAAGATGGATTCCTATACAGCTTTTTATTTGATGCACTCACTCATTCTGCATTTAATTGCAAAGTTTAAGATCAAACCTTATTCTTGTCATCCCATGGTAGCTGAGAAGTGTGATATCAGTTTTCGTGTCCCTCATAATTCAGGAAACTGTACTGCTTCTGAATAGGGTGTATTTGAGATTCAAAAGGTCACATACTGTACCAGTTTTAGATGTATGCTTCAGCAAAATTCTAAACTTTACTTGCATCCCATATAGATTAAGCAGAGAACTCCAAGATGGTCAGATGGGTTTACTATTAAATGCTCAACACTTGGAAGGTAGAGTCACATAATGACCACAACATTAACAAACACAAAAGGCGTGATGCCTAATACCAGCATGCCTGAAGTATACACTGAATGCCGAAACTCCATACTGCTTCGGACCCAGGATCAAGCACTAACATGGGTCCATAAGGGGTGCAAGTTTGAACAGTCGGTAATGTCAGTATTTAACATTCTGACTGTTGGTAGGCAGGGTTCGCTCAGCTCGAGTCAACCTTCCGAGTGTCGAGCATTTGATAGTAAACAGGTCACATGTATTTATAATTATATACATTCTTGTGAATGATTTGACTAGAAGCAACTTAGAGTATGAAACTGGTGTATTGAGTCAAGTAAGAACAAAATTTCCAAATAAAATAAATAAATGAATGCAAAAGGAGTTTACAAAGAAAACTAGGAGTGTGGCTTGCTGAATCTTACCCACCCGTTGCACATTTAACTGTGAAAACTTGAAAGTCATCTTCTGAATTCAATTAACTGCAGGAAATCCTGTTTGAGAAACTTTTAAATAGAGGAATTGTCTATTAATCATTTTGAGTTAACTCAGTGGCATCTACTGGCAGTGACTGCTAGCAGAATGAATCATAATTGCCTAGAGGTGTTAAGTCTGAAGGTACATTAAATATACAAAATTCTTTTCCGTTGAATACTCAAAGCAGCTTTCTGCATTTCCTATTCAGGTGACTTCATTTTTTTCACACTTAATGTACTTAATCACAACACTCAATACTGCCTGAGTGATAGAATCTTGATACCTTTAAGCAGCTTTTTTTTCTGAGAATGTGCTATGGGTATTAAAGGAGACAAGAAAACCTGCTACTAGAAAATCATGTATTAGTAAATGGAAAGAGTTTTACAACTCCAAAACGACAAAAAACCAGGAAAAAGAACGTGAGCCAGATGAACGCTCCACCAGAATGCTAAAATAATTAAAAATCCACTTCACATCATGTAAATACGATCAACCACTGAACAATTTATTTTAAGCAACAGAACGATCCTGCTTTTCGTCAGCGACACTTCACCAACTTCATCAGAAGTTAGAATTTAAAATAACACGCCACTTCCTGGTCTTAGAAGTAGGTGTTTGTTAAATGTTTTAACAAAAGTAATAAAGAAAGATAGAAGCTGCAGTGGTGGTGCTGCGGTAGTGTTGTCACCTACTAGCAAGACGTCCCATTTGATTCACAAATCGATTCACTAGAATCGAATGGGACAACGTCTTGCTAGTAGGTGACAACGCTACCGCAGCAGCACCACCCCAGCTTCTATCTTTCTTTATTGCTTTTGTTAAAACATTTAACAAACACCTACTTCTAAGACCAGGAAGTGGCATGTTATTTTAAATTCTAACTTCTGATGAAGTTGGCAAAGTGTCGCTGACGAAAAACAGGATCGTTCTGTTGCTTAAAATAAATTTTTCAGTGGTTGATCGTATTTACGTGTTGTGAAGTGGATTTCTAATTATTTTAGCATTCTGGTGGATCGTTCATCTGGCTCACATTCTTTTAAATGGAAAGAGTTTACTAGATGGGACGAAGAAAAGAACCAGTACTCATGTAGGTCAAGTTTTTCTCTGGTTCCGCATTGTGTCATTACTATCCTCTGGCCTGTCTTACTCCACAGTCAAGGTTTATTTATTGGCCATTGATCAATATGTCTGCCCGTGGATCCCCCTCTTTCAATGCTGTCTCATATATTGTTTTTGAAAGGGCTGTTGTGTATGCATACACCTAGAAAACAGGTGTCTCATAGATTCATAAGAGCCTAGCCATGTTTTTTTTGATTTGTCCCAGTTGTCGTTGATTAGTTGAGCGACAACCATAGAAAGAGTCTGTGGTCACTACTGACTCCCCCCTGTCCATGAGGGACATGGGTACTCCCCCAGAGTGAATTTGCAGTCACCCATCCATTTATCTGGGTTGTCTTTGAATAGAGTCATAAAAGAGCTCTGTTTCACTTGAATTGCGAGTTTGTTCCAGAGGAGTGGCAGTTTCTGGAAGGTGTTCCCATCTCTCTCTTAAGTTCTGTTCATGTAATAAGCTAGGTTTAGATCCCTAGAGTAAGTGACTCTTGTGCCATTTGACTGGGGAATGTGCAGCATTTTCATTAGGGCATGGTCAGAGACTGCCCTGTAGGCCAGGCACAGGTCACCTCTTAGCAAGCTTGTAGGATACAGAGTACAGAGACAGGGCTTTCAGTCTTTCCACATAGGTCTTGGAGGCCCTGTATTTTCGTGGTGAGATACCTCTGAGGTTTCTCCAGTTGTTGCAGGTGTCTAGTGAGGTAAAGATTTTCATTTTTCCTTTTCCTTAGGTTCATAGTTTCATATGTTCATAGCTATTTACTAGGCTAGCTTTCTTAATAGGCCATTCTAAACCTCGCCAGTTATTTTCCCAAAGATGAGAATCAAACATTGTACCTTATATCTGTCAGCGAAACACTTTAACCGTTATACCAACCCAAACTTAATTTCATGGTAGAAACATTCCTATTGCTCCATTTGGACCATCTCATCAGGATGACTTGAGTGAGGTTCTTAACGTGGAAAACAGTGTTACTAATTGCTCTGACCTCTGCATAGAGTATGAGTTGCAAGCTCTTATTATGGGTCAACCTTATCTCATTTTTCACAAAGATAGTTTCCTTGAGAACTAATCCTTCATTTATGCCTAAAGTGGTACCCATATTTATTTTGAGCCACACTAT
Source organism: Protopterus annectens (assembly GCF_019279795.1). Classification (NCBI taxonomy): domain Eukaryota; kingdom Metazoa; phylum Chordata; order Ceratodontiformes; family Protopteridae; genus Protopterus; species Protopterus annectens. The sequence continues at coordinate 1,134,344,078 of NC_056744.1, read as the reverse complement.
CTATTTCCCTGTTTTCTTTCCAGAACCTAAAGATGAGGGAGAAAGCATTCTCAATACATCGGATGTCCACAGAACACTCTGGTACTACCTTGAGAGAACAAAATCTTTTAAGATCTCTGATTATTTGTTCATTTCCTGTGAAGGTAAGAAAAAAGCCTGTCAGACTATTTCCAAATGGTTATCTTGTGCTACTACCTTTTGTTATACTCACAACAAGTCAATTCTAGGCAGGGTCAAGTCTCATTCTGCCAGGCCCTTGGCTTCATCTGTGGCTTTAGGAAAGGGCCGGATTGTAGAAATATTCCTGAAGCAAGAACTTGGTCCTCTGTACATAATTTTACAAAGCACTATAAACCAGATATCTTCTGCAGATTTAGGACAGGCTTTGCTAGCACTATTCTCCAGGGGCTTCAGGATCCTCATCCTTCCTCCTTCTAGTCAGTTTAAGATGATGTAATCCATCTTTATCATTAATCATAATGATGAACATGATACACTTTTGTAAATAAACTTACCATAACAGTAGATGTTTGAATGATCACTACTGCAGTAGCCACTCTCTCCATCCCTTCCTCTAATTTTTGTATGTTCTGTCACTGAGGTGAGGAGATGTGTGTGTGTGTGTGTGTGTGTGTGTGTGTGTGTGTGTGTGTGTGTGTGTGTGTGTGTGTGTGTGTGTGTATATGTATATATGTATGTGTGTGTATATATATATATATATATATATATATGTGTGTGTGTGTGTGTGTATATATATATATATATATATATATATATATATATATATATGTATGTATATGCACATATATATATATGTGTGTGTGTGTGTGTGTGTATTTATAGGTTCATGGGTAGGTACTAGGCTATCTGCCCGAAGGCATTTATAAGCCTAGCCAGAATGTGTTGGCTTTCGCCGACCCCTCAGATTAGTTCCCTGTGCGTCTGTCCAGCAGAGCCGCTGAACTGATCCCCGGAGTAAACTTTCTGTTTCCCATCCACTCGTCAAAGTTTCTCTTGAAGAGTGTTAGCGAGGAGCTCTACCTAATGTAGATTGGAATCTTGTTCCAAAGCATGGGAAGTCTCTGGGATAGGAATCTATCCCTCCAGCACGTCCTATTTATTGTTGTGGTGAGATTTAGATCCCTAGAGCGTGTGGCTCGAGGGGATAAGGTTTTCTTTAGGTAGAGCATGTCCATCAATTCTGGGTTGGACATGGCCTTGTATGTCAGGCAGAGATCACCTCTGAGTAGACGGTATGCAACTGAGTACAGCTGAGGTTTCTTCAGTCGAGCTGCATAGGGCATCTTTTTGAGGCCAGTGATCCTCTTGGTGAGGTACTTCTGTGGTCTTTCCAGCTGTTGCAGGTGTCTTGTAAGGTACATCCCAAATGGGGCATTTTACTCTATGATGGGTTTGGTGAGTGATGAGTAGAGGGGCACAATTACCTCTTTTGATCTGGATGCGAACCTTGTCCTTCTCAGGGGTTTACCCACCTTCTGTTTGTTGACATGAAGCACATAAGGGCTTTGTGCCCAAACCACTATTTTTAGTCTGCTTAGCTCAAGTTGACTAACGGTGTAGGAGTGTGGAAGGTGTCCCTGAAGATATGGAGGTTGGCCGGCTGTTGTATTCCAAGCAAGGTACAACCCATATAGCTAAGGCTACTACAGCAGTGATCATTCAGCCATCTACTGATGTGGTAAGTAACTGTACTTTTTTCCTCTCTTAGCAATAAAAGTTATTACAAGAACTCCTAGAATCTGTTTCCTCTGGCCAGGAGAGCAGAGGATATTCCTCATATTTCAATGTTGCAGTCATAACTTTTGGGTTATCCCTGCTGGGGTAGCCCTCAGTTGGCCCGAATACCAGAGTAAAGCTTTTCCCCTGTGCTGGCTGCTGTCACCTGTAGACTGATGACAGGTTGTCAGTGGTCTAAATGAGAGCAGCCGGTGCAATTACATCAGTCTTTTTTGCAGTGGAGCCGAAGCAAAAGCAGTTTGCATGTGTGCCAGTCGCTCGTTGCCAGAGTGGAAGTTGAGTCTGAAAACAACTAAATCTGAGTACACCATTGGGGACCTTTTTCTTGCACTAGCCAATGTCTGAAAAAGTCAATAATTGTCTCCTTTGTGGAAAACAAATACCACACTGAGACTTCCATACCTTGTGCATTACTTGTCTAGGCCCAGACCAGGACGTCCCCCATTGTCGGTCCTGCGCACTTTTCAATTCAAGGACTGCTCGTCGTAGAGCTGAATTTGTAGGCAGGCATTTCTGAAGTAGTTACTCACATTACGAAATGGCATGAAGTTCCCACAGAACCAGATTCTGAAATTTCAGACTAGCTTGATTCAGATGAGGAACAACAACCTCTCACCTCCTTTGAGGATTCTGATGCAGAGAAATTCATTCCTTCTGCCCCCCCCCCCCCCGGATCTCTCATTTGAGGAAACCCTGCACACTCTGAGAGCATTTCCACTGGGAAGCCCAAGATTATCCTCAGTCTCTAGATCTTCCTTAGCACAGACCCTTGGCCATCCCTCCTATTCTGGACATGTAAGTGAATCTAGCCCCCCCCCCCCCAGCTCCTAGAAAACTTGACAAGTACTACAGGGTGCCTGATTCACATAAGCACTTGTTTAAAAACCCTGCAGCATTCCCAGAGGTCCATCACACAGAGGTCTAAAGGGGCCAAGGCTAGCTCCTCTAAAAACCTAATTCCCTCTGATAAGGACTCAAGAGCTATGGACAGATGGGGTAAGAAAGTGTACACCTCCACAACCTTAGCTGTTAGAGCTCTTAACTGCCAGTTCCATATGCTAAAATGTCAACAGCACACCTTGGAACTTGAGAAACAAAAAATTTTATCTTTACCTGACACTAATTCTGCCAAAGAATTAGCATATCTTCTGCACTCTACTTCTCAAGTAGTGAAACACTCCCTACACTGTGGATTCAGTGCCCTAGAAGCTTCATGTAGGGCCGCTGTGACAGGTTCAGTCTTTAGGAGGCATGCATGACTAAAAGAATAGCCACTGCCTGATCATGGTAAATCAAAACTACTTGATGCCCCCCTGGATAAAGACTGCTTGCTTGGATCAAAAGTAGAGGAGGTCATCAAAAAGGTGGAGGATAAATCTAAATGTATGCAAACAGTAAAGGACTTCCTCCAAGTTCAACCTCCCAGATTCAGCAGAAATTTTCCCAGCCCCCAATAGACAGGTTCAAGGGAGGCCTCGCAGGGACAGACCAGTTAGACCACAAAACCAAGGCCAGTGAAGAATTAAGAAGTGGCCCTCCACCACTCCCACAGCAGAGAGTTCTACGTCCACTCCCTACTCTAAGAACGTGCATTGACTCCCACTCCCCCTCCCATCAGAGGTTAGGAGGAAGGCTAACTCTTTACAAACAAAATTGACTGTCTGTAAAAAAGGTCCAATGGGTATTAAAAATCATTTTTCAGGGCAACAAATTTACCTTCCAACATGTCCCAACCTTAACGGGTTACCCAAATCTATATCCAAATCAATGGGCAGAAGCATTAAAACAAGTGCACATACTCCATGCTCAAGGGCAAGGGGGGGGAAAAACCCTTTTTTACCAAAAAAAAGGGAGGCCCCCAAGCCCCCCGGGGGACTTCTAAAGGGGTTTCAGTTTTAAGGGGGGTTTTTTTTGTTTTTGTAAATCCATCTTTATCATTAATCATAATGATGAACATGATACACTTTTGTAAATAAACTTACCATAACAGTAGATGTTTGAATGATCACTACTGCAGTAGCCACTCTCTCCATCCCTTCCTCTTATATTTGTATGATGTTCTTCGTCTCACATTGCTGCAGTCATAACCTGTGGGTAGTCCGCTGTCCTCGGTCGGCCCGAATACCAAAGAGTTAGGCTGGCGTCGGTCATGTGCGCCCGGAGCTGACGCCAGCACGTAGTAGTACTTAAGCCGCATGACCGACGCCATATCCTCAGTCTTTCTTGCCAAGTGGTCCAAGCAGAAGCAGCGCCAGGTGCCGTCATGCGCTTTGAAATTTTCAGTTTTCGAAGTTTCAGACCCAAGACCAAGTTGGCTTGGCACTTCCGCTAGAAAATTTTTGTCTTTCTTGCCTCAGTTAATCCGATGTCAGAAAAAGTTAATAATTGTATTTCTTGTGGGAAACAGATACCTCATAGGGACTATCATTCTCTCTATTCTTTGCTTAGGGCCTGAACACGACGAGTCGTGTCGCTTTTGCGCTTAGATTTAATAAGCTTAACCATTAAATGCAGATTAGACTGTGCTAGGCTTGTTTTCGCAAGCGGTGTACAACATGCCATCGATCCTCCGCCCGCCACCGCAAAAGTGAAAAGATAAATCCTTAAGGTCTAAACCGGATGAGTCGCCTGCCGCGGACTGCCCTATGGAATCTACGGTTGAATCTGTGGATCCAGCCGAGGTCTCGCTGAATCCCAGGGGAACCTTTAATTTTGCAGGAGTTGGCCTCTCAGGAGTTAGGTCAGGCCGAGGGTGCTTCTCAAGTTTCTGTGGTTCCATCCTTACAAAAGGTTATTAGGCCTTCTACTTCAGTCACTAAAGGTCCTGCTAAGGCTAGACCTGGTATTTCTGGTACGGGCCACTGCCCTGGTTCTTCGGGTTCTGTTCCTAAAAAGCATATGTTGAAAATGGCAGAGGATTTGATTACTTTGATCAGGGGTTCTATGCCCCCTCCATAGAAGAGGCCTAGGGTGGAGACAGATTTAGAGGGAATGGAACATTCCTCAGATTACTCTGAGTCCTCAGCTGAGGATATTCAGGATTTTCCTCCCTATTCGGATTCGGATGCAGAGGATTCCTGTCCTTCTGCTTCTCCTCCAGAGGATTTTTCCTTTTCCGAAACCTTGCATTCCATGAGGGAGCATTTCAAGTGGGAAGGTCAGGATTTTTCAGATTCTCGTAAGAGGCTTAGGGAATTTTTATTTTTGCCACAACATAGACCTTGGCACCCCTGCTTTAGATGTTGTTCAGGATGTCTTTTTCTGAAGCTTCCCTTAATCCTGATTCTTTACTCCCCGCCCCTGTCAAACCAGACAGGTATTACAGAGTTCCTGAGGCGCATAAATATTTGTATAAGAGCCCTAGAGCTGACCCGGAAACTATTATCCAAGGGCCTAAGGGTGTCAGGGCTTCTGTGGTTAAGAATCCAGTTCCTTTGGATAAAGATTCTAGAGCGTTGAATAGGTGGGGTAAAGTGTACACCTCTTCTACGTTAGCTATGAGGGCTTTAAATTGCCAATTCCATATGCTGAAGTATCAGAACTTTCTGTTAGGTCAATTGAAATCTAAGGTAGATGCTTTATCTGAGGGTATAGAGTGTAAGGAGTTGCAGGACTTGGTTCATGCTTCAGATCAGGTTGGTAAACATTCCCTGCAGTGTGGCTTCGATGCCCTTCAGGCTTCTTCCAGGGTAGCTGCTACTGGTTCAGTTATTCGTAGACATGCCTGGCTTAAAGATCAAAATTTGTCAGAACATGTTAAAGCTCGGATTTTGGATGCTCCCCTTCAATCTGAAGTTCTTTTGGTTCCCTGTGGAGTCAGTTTTGAAAAGATGGAAGACAAAGCTAAGTCTATGCAGACAGTTAAGGAATTTTGCAAGTGCAGCCCCCTACGTTTAGCAGGAATTGGCCTGCTAGAGGGTGGTCTTACCCTTCTTCAGATTTTCAGTCTAAGGGCAGATCTAGACGTCGTAGGCGCAGGGCTCACGCTCAGGGTTCTTTCAGACCTAGGACTTGGAGTTCTCCTGCACAATCTTCTGGTGAGGCAGGGGTCAGCCTTTCGTAAACAGACCCAATGACCTGTATCTCCAGCTGCCAGATCCTTCCTTTCTGGCAGCTCCTCTAGGAGGAAAGTTGGCACTTTTCAAGCAAAATTGGCATTTGGTCACCCAGGACAAATGGGTGTTGGACATAATAAATCAAGGCTACAAGTTTTATTTTCACACTTTTCCCCTTCAAAGGCATGCCAGATGTACCTCCTCGGCAAAGGCTGGAGGCTCAGGAACAAATTTCTTTGCTTTTACAGATGGGGCAATCCAGGTGGTACCTCGCCAGAAGAAGGCCTAGGGTTTTATTCTCGCCTATTCCTAGTGCCAAAGAAAGGAAACACTTGGAGGCCAATTCTGGATTTGTCCATTCTCAATACATACCTAGACATTCCAAAGTTCAAGATGTTAACATTACAGCAACTTCTGCCTCTGCTAGGCAAAGATCACTGGATGATAACTCTGGATCTCAAAGAAGCCTATCTTCACATTCCTATCAGGCCCAGCTGCAGGAGATTCCTCGCTTTTGGCTGGCACTTCTCATTATCAGTTCTCTGCATTGCCCTTTGGTTTATCTGCTGCGCCCAGGGTGTTCACAAAGGTTCTGGCTCCTGTAATACCTTTCTTAAGGCTGAGGGGAATTCAAATTTATCCTTATCTGGACGATTGCCTGATTCTTGCTCAAGACAAAGACAAGTTACTTCAACAGCTACAGTATGTAATGGCAGTTTTAAGGTGCCTAGGGTATTCTGTGAACGAAACAAAGTCCAGTCTAGTACCCTCTCAGGACATGTGCTTTCTGGGTGTGAGACTGAATACAGCCTCTCAGATGGCTTTTCTGACCCCGGACAAACAAAGAACTCTTCACCTCTACTTCCAGCAATTATCAGTACGGTCCAGGCTGACTGCAAGGACAGTCCTTCAAGCCTTGGGGTTCATGGCATCTTGCATTCTGGTACTTCCCAGTGCCAAACTGCATATGAGGAAGCTACAATGGTATCTCAAAAGTGGACTCAACACTGCCACGATTTGGACACTGTCATTCCAATAATGCCGTGCATCCAGAAGGAATTCTTGTGGTGGGCACAGGAATGTCACCTAAACAAAGGACTCTCTGTGACCCGACCAGAGGCGAGTCAGATCTTAACGACGGATGCCTCAGACCTGGCTTGGGGAGCACACTTCAATGGAAAATGGATTCAAGACACATGGCCTCCCAAATTACAGCATTTGCATATCAACATGAAGGAGATGTTAGCAGTCCAGTTTGCCCTGATGGCTTTCAAGGGCCTACTTCAACCAGGACAGGTGTTGATTCAAACAGACAACACTACAGTCATGTGGTACATCAACAAGCAGGGGGACCCATTCTTACCTCTTTGCAGACAAGCTATGATATTGTGGGAGACTGCTCTGGGGTTGCACATCACTCTTCAAGCACGGTTTCTGCCAGGAGCACAGAACTCCCTAGCAGATGTATTGAGCAGACAAATTGTGGATCCCCACGAGTGGAAATTGGATCCTCAGGTATTTCAACAGTTGACAGTGGCTTGGGGAACTCCAGACATAGATCTGTTCGCTTCTCCTCTAAATTTCCAACTACCAAAATTTTGCACAAGGATGTTTCACCCAAAAGCTTGGAAAGTGGACGCTCTATCTTTCAGTTGGAACAACCTTCACGTCTATGCTTTTCCTCCTCTGCCTCTCCTTACCAAGGTACTCTTGAAAGTCAGGAGGGACAAGCCTTGCATGATTTTAATAGCACCAGATTGGCCACGTCAGCACTGGTATCCTCTGCTGAGAAGTCTAATTCAGGAGCCTCCTTGGCCTTTACCACAGCTTCCTCATTTGTTGTCCCAATCAAGCAGTCATTTGCTCAATGTCAGGGTGCAGTCCCTGCATCTAACGGCCTGGCGTATTCTGTTTTAGAGCCTGTGGGTTCTCAGCTTCCCAGCAGGTTTTGGATGTCATTTTGGAAGCTAGGCGGCCTAGCACTAGAAAAGTTTATGCTGATAAATGGAAGAGATTTTTTCTTTGGAGCACAACAAAGGATTTTGATGTCTCGGTACCTAATTTGAGTTGTACACTGCAGTACATTACTGAATTACTGGACAAGGGTTTGTCGTTTTCCTCTGTGAAGGTTCATGCTGCAGCCATTTCTGCTCACTATGATTGTGACCCTCCTTTATTTTCTCACCCTTTGTTTAAGCAATTTCTTAGAGGGCAAAAATATAAGACCCCACGTAGAGCTCCTACTCCTTCCTGGGATCTCAATTTTGTGTTGGAGAAGCTTACTTTGCCTCCTTTTGAACCTGCAGCTACGTCTGAATTGAAGTTTTTGTCTTGGAAGACTGCCTTTTTTTGGCCATTACTTCTGCCAGAAGGGTATCTGAATTGCAGGCTCTCATGGCAGTTGAACCATTTCTAATATTCCATAAGGATAGAGTTTCTTTAGTACTAACCCTACTTTCATGCCAAAAGTGATTTCTAATGTGGCCTTGAACCAGTCTATCCATTTGCCTACCTTTTATGCTGATCCCCAAAATAAGGGGAAAAAATCTTGCATTCTTTGGATATACACAGGCAGTTACGTTATTATTTGAGCAGAACTAAGGAGTTCAGACAGACTCAACAGTTATTTGTTACTTTTGCTTTGGGTTCACAAGGGAAAGCTGTTTCAAAGCAGACTATTTCAAAGTGGATTGGTAATTGCATTGCTTTTTGTTATTCTCATCATGGGAAGAATGTTCCTTCTGGGATTAGACCCCATTCCACTAGGGCTACGGCCACTTCTACTGCTTTTGAGGGTGTAGCTACTAAGGACATTTTGGAAGCAGCTACTTGGAGTTCAGTTCATACTTTTACTAAGCATTATCATCTCCCTCTTCTCCAAGTCCAGGGCTGGGTTTGCCACTGCAGTCTTACAGGGCATGTTAGCAGCCCCTAATGCCTTTTAGTTTGCCAGCCTCCCTTTTCCTTTGCTTTGGGATTCTACCCACAGGTTATGACTGCAGCAATGTGAGACGAAGAACATAGTACAGTTTTGTACCTACCATAAATGTAGATGCTCGAGGATCCACATTGCTGCAGTCCTATTTTCCCTCCCTCCTTCCCCTCTTTGGTTTGGGGGTGTTGTTGTTGCTTGTTATTATTGTTCCTTGGGGATAATTATTATTATTTTTCTCCTTTTGTGGCTCTGGCCTTTTCTTTTTAAGGCCTTCTGACATCTGGGGCAAGAAAGACTGAGGATATGGCGTCGGTCATGCGCTTAAGTACTACTACGTACTGACGTCAGCTCCGGGCGCACATGACCGACGCCAGCCTAACTCTTTGGTATTCGGGCCGACTGAGGACAGCGGACTACCCACAGGTTATGACTGCAGCAATGTGGATCCTCGAACATCTACATTTATGGTAGGTACAAAACTGTACTTTTTGTCACTAAGGTGAGGAGATGTGTGTGTGTGTGTGTGTGTGTGTGTGTGTGTGTGTGTGTGTGTGTGTGTGTGTGTGTGTGTGTGTGTGTATGTGTATGTATGTATGTATGTATATATATATATATATATATATATATATATATATATATATATATATGTGTGTGTGTGTGTGTGTGTATTTATAGGTTCATGGGTAGGTACTAGGCTATCTGCCCGAAGGCATTTATAAGCCTGGCCAGAATGTGTTGGCTTTCGCCGACCCCTTAGATTAGTTCCCTGTGCGTCTGTCCAGCAGAGCCACTGAACTGATCCCCAGAGTAAACTTTCTGTTTCCCATCCACTCGTCAAGGTTTCTCTTGAAGAGTGTTAGCGAGGACCTCTGCCTAATGTAGATTGGAATCTTGTTCCAAAGCATGGGAAGTCTCTGGGATAGGAATCTATCCCTCCAGAATGTCCTGTTTATTCTTGTGGTGAGGTTTAGATCCCTAGAGCGTGTGGCTTGAGGGGATAAGGTTTTCTTTAGGTGGAGCATGTCCATCAATTCTGGGTTGGACATTGCCTTGTATGTCAGGCAGAGATCACCTCTGAGTAGATGGTATGCAACCGAGTACAGCTGAGATTTCTTCAGTCGAGCTGCATAGGGCATCTTTTTGAGGCCAGTGATCCTCTTGGTGAGGCACTTCTGTGGTCTTTCCAGCTGTTGCAGGTGTCTTGTAAGGTACATCCCAAATGGGGCATTTTACTCTATGATGGGTCTGGTGAGTGATGAGTAGAGGGGCACAATGACCTCTTTTGATCTGGATGCGAACCTTGTCCTTTTCAGGGGTTTACTCAACTTCTGTTTGTTGACATGAAAGCACATAAGGGCTTTGTGCCCAAACCACTCTTTTAGTCTGCTTAGCTCAAGTTGACTAATGGTGTGGGAGTGTGGAAGGTGTCCCTGAAGATATGGAGGTTGGCCGGCTGTTGTATTCCAAGCAAGGTACAACCCATATAGCTAAGGCTACTACAGCAGTGATCATTCAGCCATCTACTGATGTGGTAAGTAACTGTTCTTTTTTCTCTCTTAGCAATAAAAGTTATTACAAGAACTCCTAGAACCTGTTTCCTCTGGCCAGGAGAGCAGAGGATATTCTTCATGTTTCAATGTTGCAGTCATAACTTTTGGGTTATCCCTGCTGGGGTAGCCCTCAGTCCGCCCTAATACCAGAGTAAAGCTTTTCCCCTGTGCTGGCTGCTGTCGCCTGTAGACTGATGACAGGTTGTCAGTGGTCTAAATGAGAGCAGCCGGTGCAATTACATCAGTCTTTTTTGCAGTGGAGCCGAAGCAAAAGCAGTTTGCATGTGTGCCGGTCACTCGTTGCCAGAGTGGAAGTTGAGTCTGAAAACAACTAAATCTGAGTACCCCATTGGGGACCTTTTTCTTGCACTAGCCAATGTCTGAAAAAGTCAGTAATTGTCTCCTCTGTGGAAAACAAATACCACACTGAGACTTCCATACCTTGTGCATTACTTGTCTAGGCCCAGACCAGGACGTCCCCCATTGTCGGTCCTGCGCACTTTTCAATTCAAGGACTATTCGCCATAGAGCTGAATTTGTAGGCAGGCATTTCTGAAGTAGTTCCTCACATTACGAAATGGCATGAAGTTCACACAGAACCGGATTCTGAAATTTCAGACTAGCTTGATTCAGATGAGGAACAACAACCTCTCACCTCCTTTGAGGATTCTGATGCAGAGAAATTCATTCCTTCTGCAACCCCCCCCCCCCAGGATCTCTCATTTGAGGAAACCCTGCACACTCTGAGAGCATTTCCACTGAGAAGCCCAAGATTATCCTCAGTCTAAGAAAAGACTAAGAGTTTCTAGATCTTCCTTAGCACAGACCCTTGGCCATCCCTCCTATTCTGGACATGGTGAATGTTTTCAGTGAATCTACCCCAGCTCCCTAAAAAAACTTGGACTGCAGGGGTGCCCACGTTGATTCACATAAAGCACTGCTTAAAAACCCAGCATTCCCAGGGTCCATCCACACAGAGAGGTTAGGGGCAGGGCTCTAGCTCCTCTAAAACTAATTCCCTCTGGACTCAAGAGCTATGGACAGATTGGGTAAGAAAGTGTACACCCCCACAACCTTAGCTGTTAGAGCTCTTAACTGCCAGTTCCATATGCTAAAATATCAACAGCACACCTTGGAACTTGAGAAACAAAAAAATTTATCTTTACCTGACACTAATACTGCCAAAGAATTAGCATATATTTTGCACTCTACTTCTCAAGTAGTTAAACACTCCCTACACTGTGGATTCAGTGCCCAGTGCCCTAGAAGCCTCAAGTAGGACCGCTATGGCAGGTTCAGTCATTAGGAGGCATGCATGACTAAAAGAACAGCCACTGCCTGATCATGGTAAATCAAAACTACTTGATGCCCCCCTGGATAAAGACTGCTTGTTTGGATCAAAAGTAGAGGAGGTCATCAAAAAGGTGGAGGATAAATCTAAATCTATGCAAACAGTAAAGGACTTCCTCCAGGTTCAACCTCCCAGATTCAGCAGAAACTTTCCCTCTAAGTACTGGTCTTTCCCAGCCCCCAATAGACAGGTTCAAGGGAGGCCTCGCAGGGACAGACCAGTTAGACCACAAAACCAAGGCCAGTGAAGAATTAAGAAGTGGCCCTCCACCACTCCCACAGCAGAAAGTTCTACATCCACTCCCTACTCTAAGAACGTGCATTGACTCCCACTCCCCCTCCCATCAGAGGTTAGGAGGAAGGCTAACTCTTTACAAACAAAATTCACCGTCTGTAAAAAAGGGCCAGTGGGTATTAAAAATCATTTTTCAGGGCAACAAATTTACCTTCCAACAAGTCCCAACCGTAACAGGTTACCCAAATCTATATCCAAATCAGTGGGCAGAAGTATTAAAACAAGTGCACATACTCTATGCTCAAGGGGCAGTGGAGCCTGTGCCACAGGAGCAAGCAGTAAAGGTTTTTTTTACTCCAGATTGTTCCTAGTGCCAAGAAAAGAAGGCACTTGGCAACCCATCCATTCAAAACATCATCCTAGAGGTCCCAAAATTCAAAATGCTAAATCTTCAAAAACTTTTACTAATGCTGGGCAAAATGCATTGCTAGCCACTTTAGACCTAAAGGATGCCTACCTTCATATACCCATAAGGGAGTCCTGCAGAAAGCACCTACGCTTCAGAGCAGGTTCACAACACTTTCAGTTCTCTGCACTACCCTTTGGCTTATCTACGGCACCCAGGGTCTTCACAAAATGCCTGGCTCCAGTGGTTGCCTTTTGCAGTCAGCAAAACATCCAGATTTACCCTTATCTGGATGATTGCCTAATCCAAGCAGACAACAAAGAGAAGGTACTACAGGACCTGCTCTTTGTACAAACAACCCTAACCTCTCTAGGGTTCACTATCAACAGGAAAAAGTTAAACCTAAACCCATTCAGGCATCACCTTCTTGGGCGCACTCCTGGACACAGCCTCCCAAACAGTCTTCCTCTCACCAGAAAAACAATGCTTTCTGCCAAATTACTTCTCCCAGTTAGCTCTCAGGAAAAAAACTCACAGCAAGGAAAATTCTGCAAGCACTGGGTTACATGTCATCCTGCATTCTGATGATTCTCCTGGCCAGGGTGCACATGAGGAAACTCCAGTGGCACCTAAAGAACCTTTGGTGCCAGCACTCTGAATCTATTGAGACCACTCTCCCCCTCATTCCATGCATAAGGTACGAGTTTCTTTGGTGGGCAGAGGCCTGCACTCAGAACAAGGGCCTTCCCTTTACCTACCTACCACAAGGCCAGACTGTCGCCACAGATGCCTCAGACCTAGCTTGGGGCATTCATTTAGCTACTTAGTGCTTCCAAGGTTCTTGGGACCTCAGGCACCTTCTTTGGCACATCAGCCTAAAGGAAATGATGGCAGTTCACAAGGCTATCACATCCTTCCAAGACCACCTAAAACCAGGTGTTCTCCTCATAAAAACAGATGATACCACAGTAATGTGGTACATCAACAAGCAGGGGGACACACACTCTTACCCTCTCTGCTGACTAGCCATGAGCCTCTGGCAGACAGTCTCCTCCATGAGCCTACACCTGATAGCCCAGTACATCCCAGGAGTAAACAACACCCTAGCAGACCATCTAAGCAGAAACTACGTAGACCCCCACGAGTGGAAACTCCAAAAGGGGACATTCCTCCAAATCACCCAGGCCTGGGAGACACCAGAGGTGGACTTCTTCGCCTCACAACACAACAATCAGCTGCACAAATTCTGCACCAGGGAGTTCCACCCCCTAGCTTGGAAAGTGGATGCTGTCTCATTCCAATGGACCGATCTCTTCATTTATGCATTCCCCCCTGACCTTACTCCCAAGGGTACTGCTCAGAATAAGGCAGGAAGGACCAAAAGCCATCCTTATAGCAGCAGATTAGCCCAGACAACATTGGTACCCCTTGCTGCTCAGCCTGACCAAGGAGCCTTACAGGCCCCTGTCTTTAACTGCAGACCACCTGACACAAACCAGAGGAGAGATTCTGCATCCAAACCTGCACATTCTCAAACTTTCTGCATGGCTTATCCCCAGGGACTGGGGATAACCCACAGTTGAGCCAAGCAGGTCCTAGACATTATTAAGGAAGCCAGAAGGCCCAGCTCCAGGAAATCTTACTCAGAGAAATGGAAACGATTCAACTCCTGGTGCCTATTAAAAGGTCACAGCAGCTCCCAGCCATCCCTCCCACTTATTCTGGACTATCTGGCGGAGCTACTTAACAAGGGCCTCTCCTTTTCCCCCCATTAAAATCCATCCTCAGCCATTTCAGCACACTTTCATGCTGAACAGCCTGTCTCCTCTCACCCTTTGATTAAGCAATTCCTCAGAGGTGTATCTAACATTAGGCCACCTAGTAGGGCACCCACTCCAGCCTGGGATCTGAACTATGTCTTAGAAAAACTGACATTGCCTTCCTTCGAACCAGCTGCATCAGCAGACCTAAAACACCTTTTCTGGAAGACTGCCTTCCTCTTGGCAATTATTTCAGCTAGGAGGGTGTCAGAACTTCAAGCACTCATGGCTATTGAACCCTTCATTATCTTCCATGCAGACAGGGTGTCTCTCAGGACTAATCCCTCATTCATGCCAAAGGTAGCATCAGGTGTAACCCTAAACCAGGCTATACAGCTCCCCACCTTTTTTCCAAACCCTCAGAGTAAAGGGGAGGGAATTCTGCACACACTGGATGTGCACAGACAGTTAAGATACTACCTGGACAGAACAAAGTCCATTAGGAAGACGGATCAACTGTTGATTGGCTTCACCCCAGGGAAAGAGGGGAAGCCTATCTCCAAACAGACCATTTCAAAGTGGATATCTCACTGCATACAATTCTGCTACACTTTTCATGGAAAAGCTCCTCCTATATCTATCAGAACACATTCCACTGGGGAAGCCTCTACTTCCACTTCCTTCCTTAGAGGTGTAACCCACCAGGGGCATCCTGGAAGCTGCCACTTGGACCTCGGTTCACATCTTCACCAAACACTACCACCTGCCTCTGTTCTCCAGGGCTTGGGCAAGCTTTGCCTCTGCAGTCCTGCAAGGCATACTAGCTCAATCCTAGGAATGTCATGCCTCCCTCCCACAAGTGATGACTGCAACAGTGAAACACGAAGAAGGTAGTAGAGTTGTGTACATTTACCATAAATGTAGATGTTCGCGTGTATTCACTGTTGCAGTCCTATTTTCCCTCCCACCTTCCCCCTTAATCATCGATTTTTTGGGGATTAACTGCCATCCTTGTGGTCTTGGACTACCAGAGCACTTAAACATTTCCTTCAAGGGGCTCCAACAGGTTAGGGCAAGAAAAACTGATGTAATGGCGCCGGCTGCTGTCCTTTATACCACTGACGACCTGACGTCAGTCCACAGGCGACAGCAGACGGTGCAGGGGAAAAGCTTGATTCGGGCTGACCGAGGGCTACCCAGCAGGGATAACCCACAAGTGGTGACTGCAACAGTGAGTACACTCTAGCATATACATTTATGGTAAGTGTACACAACTGTAGTGTTTCACTCCAGGCTGTTCTTTGTCCCAAGAAAACACAGATCTTGGAGACCCAGATTGATCTTTATTTATTTGCAGTTTGTTAACCAGATACATGAGCTGGTCTCTAACCCTTTTCAGTTACAGCCTGAATGCAGTAGGTATCCAAAGCATCCAAGGGAGTATCAGGAAAACCCATCAAAAAACTAGGCATGCTATACAAAACAAACATTTTCTGAGCACGCCCACAAAAATTATTCTAGCCAAAACCTACTTTCTACCCTTCCTACTCAATGGAGCACCAATTCTAACCAATTTACGACCTCCATAAAAAACTAACTTGAAAGCTACTACAACAGACTTTCCAAGTTTGCTACTAATTCATCCTCCTTTACCTATAAAGCTCTGCATACCCTTAGCTAGCTGGAACTCCCCATCTGCATTCAACTTATAACAATACATAAATTCATATGCAGATCATTAGTCTGCCCAGCTCTTACACTTTTCATCAATGTATAGTTTCCAAAAAGAACTCTTGGATCAGAAGACAAACAACTTCTAACCATAAGAAAAAGCTTCTACTCTGTAGCAAAAAAGTGGAACCAGAACAATGTCTAACCTACCCACCTTTAAAATGCTCCCTTAAAGAATACCTTACAAAATCTTGGACTTGTTCCTGTACCAATCCTGGCTGAACGTGCTATGTTTCACTCACCCCCTTCAACCTAGATCGCACTTCACAACCCTATCCAGCTTCCTACTCCACTCCCTTTATTTTGTTTTCCACCTACCTTACCTTACCTTATTTACTTCATCTCTGCATACCTTTCTTCTAATTATTTCTCTTTCCTCCCTACTCACCTAAGCTACCTGAAGACACCCTACCCTGGACTTTTCTTATAATCTCCTTTTCTTCATTCTTCTGTCTTCTGTAACCATAAAATGAACACTTCCCTCATACTAAGACATCACTCATTTTCACGTCACTGTCTCTAGTCATGTAATCTCTAATATCTCTTTAAATGTCTTATTAGAATTGTCTCCGATCTCATTTATAACATACTGATCTATGTCACAAATGACTATTGAGTTTGTTCTCACATATTTTGTCCAACTCATGTTATTATTTTTCATTGCACTCTACTATGAAACATATATTCTGTGTTTTTCTCATTACATTTTTTCAGTCTTATGTTTTCTACTGTAACATGATATTTTGTGATTTAAAATATCTGTACTTGATTTTTGAAATATTGTGTTTGTGGAGCCTTTCCCCCCAGGCCTCCACTGAAAGGGCAGTTTCTGGCCCAGTTGAACTTTCCTGGTAAACAAATGTCAAATAAATAAATAAATAAATAAATAAATAAATAAATAAATATTTAACAAGCAGTTAGCAGTTAGCAGCAGTAATGCTACAGTATTGAAGTGAATTTATTGGTCATGTTTGGAAGCATTTTTCTTTTACATTAATTTAATATTCCTTTGTATTTCTCATGGTAAGGTCACAAATGACTTTGCAAAACATTAAGATTATAATGTGCTGTTTGATTTTTTTTGTGTTTCACAATTTACTTGTTTTTTTCCTCTGTAACCATTCCTACAAAATGATACAATGGTATTGAGCAATTATTTACATACAGCCAGAAATCATTATGAGTAAACAAAACCATCTTACCTCTATAGAGGAATGGTTTCTTATTTACATGGTAGTTGCACTACTACATCATCGCATGCTAATTTTCATTGTGAGGTGTTCATCTGCACAAACTAGTTGACAACTTGTCATTCTATGAAAGTAAAAAAAACACTACTTCTGATGTATTTTGAAAATACAGTAGGTAATGAGACTTTGTGGGTTCAGTCTTTCATGATGTTATAGTAGGGATTTGCATCTGTGAGAAAATTGCTCTGGGAGGTGTCCTTACCAACAAAATGAAATACACAAATAGCATACTTTTTGCATAAAAATTGTATAATTACATATTGTATATGGTAGAGAGGCTAGATACAACTCCAAATGTTTACTTATGCTTGCTTTCCTACATGTCTGATACACTTTAAAGAATGTAAGGAGAGCAAATGAATGATTTAACTCAAAGTAGCTAATTACTATTTGTAAAAGCAATACTTCAATACAACTGCTGTACAATAAAGATTTAGTCAAATTATAGTCTGTTAATCTTATGTAAGAAAAAAAGATCAGTCAGTCTTTGTGTAGATGATCAATTACAGCAACTTTGAAAAATTTTAGAGTTTGATTGAATTTCACCTCAATGGGAAGGTTATTCCATATGGCAGTGCCCATATTTGAGAAGGCGGTTACACCTGTTGCCATCTTGTACTTCAATTTGATAAGTTCCAAACTGTCATCCTGTGAGCTTTTTAGGGCGTAGGTGACAACTCTAGTTAGAAGTAACCTTTTCGTGGAGGATAGTAACCAGTTGTAAGGAGATTATAGGTGAATGTAGCTTGAAGAAAGATGGGTGTTTCAGGTATAGGGAGCCAATTCATTTGTTTTAGCAGGCCACAGTGATGCATATACCTATCTGCCTGTAGAGCAAATTTAAATGTTTTGTTTTCTGTGATTTGTAGATTTTGAGTATTTTAGGTTTAGTGTAAGCAGAGTAATGGCAAACTGTATTCAGATTTTGGTATGAGTAAGATTTTAGTGATGTTTAGATGGGCTGTGGGAGGTTGGAGATCAGAGGTACAGTAACAAAGTATTTGATGTTGTCAGTTTTCATTCTGTCCTCAACTGTTGGGTTTGGATCCGAACCTTGGATCCGACTCTGACGTTACTAAAGCGCTTGGTAACCAAAAAGCTCTCAGGCTTCTCCCTCATCCATAATGCACCATCCACTAACAGAACTCAGATCTCTTTTGCCACTTTTCGTGAAAAGACACAGTCAAGCTTACCTCTTCGGTTTCCTTCAAGATAACTGTATATTTTCTCTTAAATTTTTCTCATAGTTCTTACATATACTACTCCCTTACTCTCTTTACATTGTTGTAATTCTTGTTTGCCATTGTTGGTAATCCGTTCCCTTTTTTCCCATCAGTGATACACGGTAGTGTAGTTTTTATTACCATTGTTGGTATTCTTTCTTTCTTTTTTCCTTTCACTATTTATTTAAAAAAATAGTTTTCTCCTTTCTTTACTGTTTTTCCTTTAGTCTCTGGCTTGTCTGAGAAAGGATCTTCCAGTTTTTTTAAAGTGTCTGAAATGTGGGCATAAATTTCCCCTTTCAGTCATACTGTTTACATTTACTATTTAGGCAGTCAACATCTACAGGAGGATTGTTCAGTTTGTAAGAATTTCAATCCCAGGGCTGTTAACGGATAAAAAGAATACATGTATTCTAAAAGGTTTATTATGCCATCACCAACATATGGAAAATATTAAAAATACCACAAACTGAGACGCCAGTGATTCACACAATGAAAACTTTTTAAAATAAAACACCAAATATAAAAAAAGACTTGTCAGAACAGCTCAGAAATTAGTACACCTCAGAACAGTAAAAACAATCTCTCTAGCACCTCAGCTGTTATGCCTTTACAGAGTATACCTAATATTTCTCATTCATTCCTTATATATACAGCTACCATTCAATTATTCAACTACATTTGTTTGTTTAGTTACAACAATCTCTTCCAATTAAGTTCCTTGTTTAGTCCCCCAGGGTATATGATCCCATATTTTAAAATAAAAAATTGATTCTTTTTGCCAAAGCCTTCTGTTAGTATTATTCATGTTAATTCCCTCGTTTTTTTTTACCTGCTCCAAAATTGTAGCTTCTGTTACATTTGGATCACTGTTATGTGTGTAAGACATGTTGAGCTACTGGATTTTCCAGTCTCCCTTTCTTAATGTCCCTGATATGTTCCCTTAGTCTGATAGCAAAACTTCTTTTGCTGTCACCTATGTAGTACTTATTACAGGGACATTTTATTACATATATTACCCCTTCACTGTAACAGCCATAGCTACTTTTTACTTGAAACATTTTTCCATTTATTTTTTCAAAACTATTCACCACATACTTACAACTTTTACATCTCCCACATGGAATAGTTCCCTGAAGCATTAATTCTTTGTTTCTCTCCATGTCAGGTAAATTAAATCTCCCATGTACTACAAAATCACGGATGCTTCTACCCCTTGTATAAGAAGTTAATAGCTGAATATTTTCCATGAAGTCCAAATTTCTACATTTTTCCAGCTTTCCCCAATAATTTCGTATTATTCTTTTCAATTTTTCTGAGAACACTGTGTATTTAGTAACAAAATATAATTTTTTGGTTCCTGTCTTTCATTTTTCCCCACATTTCTCTTTCTTCTCTTTCAAAACCTCTAATTTCTCTTTTTACCCTATTTATGCCCATCTCCACTGATGTCTTTTCATATCCTCTGTGCAGGAACATTTGTTTAGCCTTTTCTAGCTCCTGTTCACACTCTACCTTATTGTTACATAACCTCTTTATTGTCAGAAATTCTCCGTAGTGTATAGCTGTTAATGTATGGGGATGATGACACCTTTCCCCAAACAAAACATGATCAAAATGTACCACTAGTACCATTAGTACCACTTGCCTTGTTTATACGAGTGGGAGCCATGGTTTGGCTCCCTATAATGTTCTTGTCCATTTTCGTGGTTGTTTCTTGGCCATTTTCGGTTCTCGTTTTGGAAGGAGCTTTCCCTCCGAAAAGCACTGGCAAAAAATACACATAAATACACAAAATCATACAGAGGCTCTAATAAAAACCTGCAAAAGCATTGGAGACCTCCAAAGCAGACACCCAAACAACCTGCACTTCCCGTCACAAACCAGACAACACATAAAATCAGTGTGCCACACAATCACAGCCCTCAAAGCGAAATAACATACCTAACACACTAGTAATAGGTGACTCTATAGTCAGGCACACTGATGTCCCACTCACTAGTTGGACAAGCAGAAGGTTACTGTTAGCTGCCTGTCGGGAGCCAGAATCTGCCACATAACACAAGCACTCAGGTCACTCCAGAACAAGTACAAATATGACTCTGTCATTGTTCATGTTGGTGTGAATGACCCGAGACGTACCTCTCTGGACTACATAAAAAGAGACATGGAAGAGCTCTCTGATCATGTAGCCCAGGCTGGTATTACCCTGACCCTGAGTAGCATCCTGCCCTCACCAAGAATGGTACCTCAGTATAAAGAAAAAATGATCAGTTTCAACAATTGGCTAAGCTTCTGGTGTCATTCAAAGGGGATCCAGTGTCTGTCAGCTGGGATGACATGTTGGACAAGCCACGTTGCTTCGCAAGAGACGGCTTGCACCTGTCACCCCTAGGCTTTCGAATACTGGCCAAGGCTCTTGCTGCCCCCATAGTGCCTTTTTTAGGCAAGGTTCAAAAGTCAAATCCACCTCCGTAAACAGCACAATTAACAAAAAACTGAGGGTTATGCTACTCAATGCCAGGAGTTGAAATCTCAAAATGCACGTGCTCGAAGCACTCCTCAGTATGGAGAACGTCGACATCTGTGCAGTAACTGAAACCTGGTTCAAGGCTCCAGAGAGCACCCCAGCACTACCAGGCTACAACTCATACCACATGTTTCGGTCACAGAACACGGACCGAAACACAAAAGGAGGGGGTGTATCCATATTCATCAAGGATACCTACACCTCCAGGTTAGTGGTGCAGCATGATACCTCTGAGATCATCCATGTGCAACTAACATCGGGCAAATCTGCAGTGCAACTTTTGGCCTGCTACAGATCACCCTCCATGACCCAGGACCACCACTCCACCTTTCTGGAGACACTGGAAAACATGAAGGTCCTACCAAACACCCTGATATTGGGTGATTTCAATTACTCTGCCATTCACTGAGAAAACTACTCGAGTACAAATTCCCAGGCCCAGCGCTTCCTGGAATTCATCAACTCAAACGCCCTGGATCAGCTGGTAAACTCCCCTACCAGAGATGAAAACATATTGGACCTGGTCATCACCAACATGGGTGACAAGTGTTCCACACCAGAGGTCAACCCGTCACTGGTTAGATCAGACCATAAACTAATCACTCTGGATGTCCACACCCTACCACCACCCCAACTAAGGAAACCACAGTAAAAAACTTTTCTAAAGCAAACTTCACCTTGCTTAAGACAGAGGTGGTAAGTTTCACAGCCCCCATGCTAAAGGATAATGCTGTCCAAGATGCAGAAACCTTTACAAATGCACTCTATGAGCACCTACAAGGATGCATGGATCATGCCATCCCTAGCAAAACCAAGACTCACTCCTCTAAAAGAAGGAAACAGGCTATACAATAGAAGGAGGAAACTAGTTCAGAAAAAAAGCAAATCCCAAGAAGGAAAGACATCCCTAATCAGTATCAGTAAGAAACTGAGGTCCCTCATGAAGTCATCCAAGGCTAACTTCGAAAGAAAAATAGCCAAGGATTCAAAAGATAACCACAAAGCTTTCTTTAGCTATGTTAAGAATCTAAGTGGCAACTCGCAGATATACACTGAACTAGTGAAAAATAGCACAAAATATACTGAACCTACTGATATTGCTAACATCCTGGCAGATAGATTCAGTGCAAACGTCACCCCCCTCTCACCTCCGAAAGGGCCCACAACAATACCGGAAAAGTGTAATGTTCCAAAAATCACAGACGCACAGGTGAAAACAGCCATTTCAAAAGCCAAAAACACAGCATCAGTGGGACCAGATGGCATCCCAGGCTGCGTCTTGCGTGAACTAACCCCCCTCCTAAACACGCTGTTCAACCTCAGCCTCTCCACAGGCTACATGCCCATAGAATGGTGCACAGCAGCGGTTATTCCTCTCCACAAAGGAGGGGCCACAACTGACCCTGGTAACTATTGCCCCATAAGCCTGACTAGCCTGGTCTGCAAGGCTATGGAGCGCATCATCATGGAACTCATTAACAAAGACATTGGGAACCTCCAAACACTTGACCCAACCCAGTTCAGCTTCGTTAAGGGCTGATCATGCCTACTAAGCCTGGTTGACTTCTTTGAGACAGTCACCAAGGCCATAGACAAGTGAAAGGTGGTTCACACAGCCTACCTTGACTTCGCCAAGGCTTTCGACACCATTCCCCACTCTGGTATTACAGAAAAACTCACCAGCTTGAACATAAACCCCTACATCACGGGATGGGTTGCCAACTGGATTACAGACAGAGCTCACACGGTAAGAATAGCGGGCTCTAGGTCCGACTCTAAACCAGTCACAAGTGATGTCCTGCAAGGCTCGGTCCTGGGACCCCTACTGTTCAGCATATACTTCTCAGAAGTACAGGCAAACACAGGAGGACTATGACTAACCAAGTCCGCCGATGACTGCAAACTGGGAGCCATAATTGACTCTCCGGCTGACACGGACATCCTCCAAAAGAGCCTTACTGAGACGGACACCTGGTGTCAAAGTCATGGCCTCAAGCTAAATGCCAAAAAATGCATAGTCATCCTGTTTGGGCAAAACAAAACACCCACAAATTACCACATAGGTGGCAGCCCCCTTAATACAGAAGAGGTAATAAGAGATCTGGGGACCCAGGTAGACTGTAATCTCTCCTTTGACAATCATATTGCCAAAGTATTTAGGAAATCCTTCTGTGACCCATCTAATTACTAAAGGGTTCGCATTTAGAAATAAAGAGGTTATAATGCCCCTCTACTCATCTCTCATTAGACCCATCATAGAGTACAATGCCCCATTTGGGATGTGCCTCACAAGACACTTCAACAGCTGGAAAGACCACAAAAGTACTTCACCAAGAGGATTACTGGTCTCAAACATATGTCCTGTGCAGCCTGACTGAAAAAACTTCGGCTGTACTCAGTGGCATATCACTTACTCAGAGGTGATCTCTGCCTGACTTACAAAGCCATGTCCACCTCTGAATTGATGGGCATGCTCCACCTAAAGAAATCCAAGTCACTGCGAGCCACGTACTCTAGTGAGCTAAACCTCGCCACAACAATAAATAGAACATGCTGGAGGGATAGATTGCCGTCACAAGACTCCCCATGCTTTGAAATAAAATTCCAAATTACATCAGGCAGAGCTCCTCACTAACACTCTTCAAGAGAAACCTTGATGAGTGGATGGGTAACAGAAAATACACCCCTGGGATCACTTCATTGGCTCTGCTTGACAGAGGATCAGTTAATTAATCAATGGAGTGGCGAAAGCCGACAAACTCTGGCTAGGCTTATAAATGCCCTCGGGCAGATAACTTAGTACCTACCTATGAACCTATGAATTATCCAGGATTACCCCTTTAGGCAACCAAGGGCATTGTCACTATTATAGTCTGTTAAGGACGCCAAACTGCCTGCTGATGTAGAGAGTCTTCTGAATCCCTGCCCCTTCCTGGTTCTGTTCAAACCTCACCCGGTTATGTTGTTGCTGCTGATTGGTTGAGACTAAAAAATGCTGAATTGTGCTCATAGTCTTGCAAATCACAGGTTAATTTACCCTTTTTGCGATCCACCAGCTCCTTCTCAAAGGCTGATAGTTTCTCATTAACCCCTGAGAGGAAATTGCCCAGTACTTCATTATTAGTGTTTTGTACAATGTTGCGACATAGGGACTTTGTTTCCTCTTGTTTCCTCTTTCAGTTTGTATTTTTTTACCAAGTCCCTCTATATGAGTATTGTAACCCACTCTGTGTTGCATTTATGGGCTGCTGCCACCTAGCGGGTATAGAACCTTTTGTCTTCCATGTCTTCTAAGTTGAATGGAGTGGAAGGAATCTTTACTGCCCACAGCCCTCTAGGTGTTCCATTTAATTTTGTGTACCTCTGTAGACTTTGTAAGTTCAGAAAAAGAGAGGTTGCTTTAAAAATTAACTTTTCCACTTTATCACACACTACCTGAATTTCTGGGGTTAAGTTAGACTCCCGGGTCTTCCCATTCCCTGAAAATGGATTATTAAATTGCTGTTTTCTATCTTCTTGCCATTTGTCATAGACTGCTGGTGCTGCTTCCCCTCTATTACCTTGGCTGTGCTCAAGCACATTCACCTGGGCTGCTGGTAAGGAATTTTCTCTTGTTGGAACCATAAAACGTCTCAGTAGTTCTCTGATTAGTATCCTGGGATGTCTCCCTAAATATCCTAGATAACATTGTAAAGGACTCACTGGCCATAAAGCACATATGTTCTAAAAGGTGTACTGACATCTTCTTTTGATGAAGCTATTTCTGGGGATCAGTCCCCCAAAATTAAAACTACGGAGTCCTTATCTAAGTCTCCTAAACCCTATACTTCCTCAGCTCCATCTTCAGAGCTGTAAAGCAAGAGATCAAGATCAGATTCAAAAACAAATTAGAATCACTCTCCCTTGGATCCAAAAAAGAGGGAATTAGTAGATCCTATCTCTTCGGATGCGATGAAGAAACCTACGGATCCAACTGCTTCGGATTAGGTAATCTTTCCTAGGAAAAAGTATTCCTCTGCATATGATCTACTGCCTTCCGGAAAGGTGCCAATGTAAGTCACCTTCACTTGCCTCATCTCGTTTGTCCAGGAGTTTTACTGAGGAGGATGTTGACAGAATGATGAGGAAGTTTCTCTTGATGCAGATTCAGATGGGTGTTTTACCGGCTTCTACCCCTTCTGGTCAGGAAGCCTGTCCACCTACCACACCACCACTACTTGCTCCTTCTCTGATCCCTCTGGTTGCTTAACTTCATCTTCAGATCCAAGGCTTACTCTGAGTGTACCGGCTCTGATATCTTCGGATCTGTATGACTCCCTTATCTAACGGATATGACTTGTTGGGAGTTAACTCAGAGGGTTTCGGCCCATCACTGCACCTCAGTGCTTCGGCACTGGATAGCTCGGCTCTAAATTTCTTCTTGGAGAGATTGCTTTTGGGGCAGAGTGAGACAGTGGTCCAGAAGCCTGCCTTCTCGGGATCGAGGTCTTCCTTGTCTCTAATGGTCTGCCTTCAAGGTAGTGAAGAGAGTATCTTCTGCACCAACAGGACGGATCCAACACCCTTTGTTTTTTAATCTAGTTCCCAGATATCCCTACACTTGGAACCGCATCATTTTATGCCACATGGACAGCCAGCTCAAGACCCCCAGACCAACCCAATAGGGTTTTGTGATGTCTTCTGACATTTCACCAGTGCATCCCACTGAGGAAGTCCCTGGGAAGAGAAAGCACAATAGGAGGCAGTCGGACTCTCCACATGAGTTAGTCACTGAGGATACAGATTTCAATGAAGGAGAAGGGTTCCCACAATCACCTCCAGAAGACGTCTCATTGAAGACCTCTTTGAGATCCTGAAGCAGTGTGGTGGTTGGACCTGCAGCAACCCTTCAGCAGAGGAATCCTTAATTCTGGAGGCTTTTGGAGCTGGCTCATCTACCTCCTGGGTTACTCTGCCCACCACAAGCTTATTGATCTCAGGATCTCAGCGGATGTGGAAGGAGCCTGACTCAGTTGAGCCAATCTCTAAGAGGCCAGATTGGATTATGGCTACACCTGTTGGGAAGGAATTTTGGAGTAAGGGAGTACCCATGGATGCCATGGTCATGGTAGAGGCCACCAAAATGAAACTTGCTAAACAAAGTTTTTCTGTTCATCCCCCTAACAGGGAATCTAGGGTGATGGACAGGTTTGGGAGGCATGTCTATGTGTCAGCGACCTTTGCTTTTAGGTCACTAACTATTTGGTACATTTTACTAGGTTACAAAGGGACTTGATCAAGGAGCTTTCAAAATGCCTTTCAGGGACTGTTACTGCTGAGGCTCAATCATCTCTGGCCTCTCAGCTACCCTACAATCCATTTCAAATTCATCCATGAGGCTTATCTTGCACGCAGCTAAAGGTGCCTGAAGGGCAGCAGGCTCAGACATATCCATTAGAAGACATGCCTGAATGCACTTATGTGTTTTTGTGGAGCCTTTCAAGTCCTCATTCATCAATGCATCCTTTAATGGCAGATCGTTGTGCGGCCTGAAAGTGAAGGACACATTATTCAGATGTGAGATGGATGGAAAAGACCCTATCTGCAGTGGGCGTGTGTTTTTAACCTCTCAAAGATATCTTCTAGGACTCAATGAGGTGGTTGGAAAATGTGGTTCAGGAAGTCACAGGGTTCTTTCCAAGACACATGTGGAGAAAGTTCTCTTAGGAGTGGGGGGGGGGGACTCTAATAGACCCACACCATCCATGCAGCAGATGAGGCCCAGAAAGCCAAGGGTAAAGAGATTATTTCTCTGATAGACCCTATCAACGCTCCTGAAAGGAAGCCTGATTGTTCCCTCTGGAGACAATCAGGGGTCGACTATCATTACACCAGAGAACCTGGCTAGATATAACAAGAGATACTTGGGTGCAGAGGACTATTTCTAAAGGCTGTATGAGTCCCTTTTCCCTTCCACCCCCATCTGTATGAAAAATTCCCAATGTTTCACCCAGTCAGAGGAAAGTAGCAGCACTAGGACACAAAAGCCGCTAGAAAGAGTCATCCAAGAGGTCCTACCAGACCAGATAGAATCTGAAACTTACCCAAAATTTTTTTAGTGCTAAAGAAAACCGGGACTAGAGACCAGTTTTAGATCCCAGCACTTTGAACAAGTCATTTTAACATGCAAGGTTTTGGATTGTCACAGTTCAATCCATCCTACCCTTCCTAGGCAAGGATGACTGGATTTGCTCGATAGACCTTCAGAATGCGTACTATCATAGAAAAATGAACAGACAATCCAGAAGATGTTTACACTTATGGCTGGGATACAGTCACTGTCAGTTCAGAGCACTGCCCTTTGGACTCACCACAGTCCCCAGGGCATTTACCAAATGCATGGCAATGGTAGCAGCTCACTTGAGACTGCAAGAATTCTGATTGTTTCCATATCTAGACAACTGGCTCATCACTGCCCCAGCCAAGCATCTGCTAACAAGAGCAAGACATCAGGTACTTCAGATTTGTTCTCATTTGAGGATAACTGTAAATTACGCAAAATCTCAGAACCAGCATAAATATTGGAATTCATAGGAGCAGTCTTCAGTACAATATCAGTGGCAGCTTCTCTTCCTCTTTTAGGAATTCGGACTATCAGATTCCAAGTCATGAAAATAATTCACAGTACCAAAATTTCAGCCCAGTTGATCCTTCAAGCCTTTAGCCCCACTAGCAAGATTTCATATGAGAATTCTTCAATAGATGCTAACAACACACTGGTCAAGTCTTTACCAGGGCATGTCTGCGCAAATAAGAATCACTCAGGTGTGCAAAAGATGCCTCTGATGGTGAATTCAGTCAGATCTGTTTTTACAAAGCTGTCCATTTATTCTCTTTCAACCCAAGGCCATAATGACCATGGACGCTTCCCAGATTGGGTGGGTGGGGTTCCTGGGGAAAATGGTCCAAGGCACTTGGTCCCCCGAAGAAGCCAATTTGCATATCAATATCCTAGAGATGACAGCAGTGCTGTTAGGGTTGCAGGCCTTCTAAGACACTCTCCCTCTATGGACAGTTGCGATTCAAACAGAAAATATGTCAGTAGTTTGTTACATCGACAAACAAGGAGGAACCAGATCTTACCCCTTGTGTCGTGAAGTCCTTAGAGTGCGGCAGTGGGTGATCTCATTTAACCACTTTCTCATAGCAACACACATTCCGGGGAAGTCGAGTGTGATGGGAGATAAATTGAGCAATTCCATTCTTCTACCTCTTGATTGGTCTCTCAACATGTAGGTGGCAGAAATGATTTTCTGTCAGTGAGGCCAGTCTTACTGTGATCTGTTTCTTCTCACTTAAACAAGTGCAGCAGCTACTTTGCCCTAATACTGCATTAGGGGGAATCACCAAGGGATGTGCTACTTCACAGTTGGACTACCGGTCTACTTTACGCTTACCCACCAATTTCTCTGATTCCAAAATTTCTCTAGAAAGCAGCCAGGTTGAAGAGCAAAGTCATCCTCATTGCACCTTACTGACCTCAGCAGATTTGGTTCCCCTTCCTATGGCCTCATCTACTTTGCCAACCTTGAGTTCTGGATCTGATTCCATACCTCCTGTCACATTCAACAGAAGTGATTCATCTAGATATCTCAGACCTGGAGCTAACAACATGGTTTATTGAATTCCATTAATAGCCAGACAACTGATGCTTTCTTCCCATATCCATCATATTCTTTTATCATCCTATAATCCTTCTACTAGAAAGCCTTATAAAAGTAAGTGGAAAAGGTTTGTTTGCTGGGTGCAGCAAAAATACGTTGATCCCTTTTCAGCTCTGATATATAGCATATTTGGAATCTTTGGCAATAATCTTCAATGATGGGGCTAGCTCCTGTACGATTAAAGTTCAATTAGCAGCAATATCTAACTTTCATATTAGGTTTGAAAATTCTTCTTCTAAAGTTTGTAAAGCATTCTTGAGAGGCACAGTCCTTGTACAGACCCCCGTATAAAGATCCTACTCCACCATGGGATTTGAACTTGTTACTGCAGGCCTTAATTCATTCCCCCTTTGAACCAGCAGCTGAATGCGATCTTAAGTTCCTGACCTGGAAAACTATCTTTCTAGTGGCCATTACCTCTGCTAGAAGAATTTCATAACTTCAGGTATTGTCATCTAAACCTACTTGATCTTTCATAAGGATAGAGTCACATTACATACCAATGCATCTTTCCTTCCCAAGGTGGTGTCAGAATCCAGTATCAATCAGTCCATTAAATTGCCAGTATTCTTTCCTAAATTTGCAAACAAAGGCGAATATATGTTGCATTTATTGGATGTTCATAGACAGTTATGTTTTTACTTATGTAGGACAGAAGAAATCAGGAAGACAGATAATTTATGTGTCTCCTTTACAGATTTGAAATTGGGCAAACCAGTTACAAATGTAACTTTAGCCAGAAGGGTGACTGTTTGCATTTCTTTTATCTATAACAAGTTGGGTCTAACCTTACCAAAACCCTTAAGAGACTATTTAACTAGGTCCACGCCAACTTCTTCAGTGTTTCTGTCTAGGGCTTCCATGGCTGACATATGTGCAGCTGCAACCTGGGCCAGTCCTTGTACCTTTATCACTCATTATAAACTGGATCTGGTCTTGAGAGGAAGAGCAGCCTTTGGCTCAGCTTTGTTCATGAATATCCTTCCCCAAACTCCACTCAGAATTCTAGGTAGCTGGGGGCTCTGTCCCAACAGTTGAGGAAGAATGAAAATGGACAACACAGATGGAACATCATTGTAAGTATATAACTTCTTTTTCTGTTGGGTTAGAAACTTATTGGTAATATTTTCAGTATGGAGAGAAAAGTTGAGGAGGGTAGGGTGTAGATTAAGGCAAGTTACTTCTGTTGTGTGGCATTTGGTATGGCATTTCCATTATCCTCCTTCAGCAGAACACGGGGGCAGGAAACCAGTTTCTTAGCAGTGCTAAATAGCATCAAATTAGGTTTAGAGGCATTTAGTATAGTGGATATAAAAAGTGTACACACCCCTGTTAAAATGCCAGTTTTTTGTGATATAAAAAATGAGACCACAATAAATAATTTCAAAACTTTTTTCCCCACTTTTAATGTGACCTATAACTTGTACAATTCAATTGAAAAACAAACAAATCTGTTAGGGGAAAGATACAAAAACTAAAAAATGTACAATAAGCTGGTTGCATAAGTGTGTACACCCTTAAACTAATACTTTGTTGAAGCACCTTTTGATTTAATTAGAGCATTCAGTCTTCTTGGGTAGGAGTCTATCAGCATGGTACATCTTGACTTGGCAATATTTGCCCACTCTTCCTTGCAAAACGTCACATTGAAGGTGGGAAACGTTTTGAAATGATTTATTGTGGTCTCATTTTTTATATCACAAAAATTTGACATTTTAATAGGGGTGTGTACACTTTTTATATCCACTGTGTTTGTTATTGTATATCCAGGAGGTTAACTTTGAGAAAGCAGTCTGCAATTTGTGAAGTGGTGACTGATGTGTTGAACTAGATTCTGCCATTAAAATGTCATGTGCATACATAATCAAGTTATCATTTATAAAAATATAGAAGAGTAGAGACCCTAGTACAGAACCCCAGAGAACTCCAAAGTTTAGAGTTTCACTGTCAGAAAGTGTATTATTTACAAAAGCATGGAATGTTCTTTCTGTTGGGTAGCTTTGAAACCAGTTGGTTGTGTTGATGGTAAAGTTTAATTTGTATAATCTGTGGAGGAAGAAGTTGTGGTGTACCATCTCATAGGTCCTATGAGCTCATTACTTAGTTTCATAGTTTAGTACTAGGCTATCTGCCCTGGGGCATTTGTAAGCCTAGCCATAGTGATGTGGCTTTCGCCACCCCATGAAATGGTACAAAAATGCACAGAATAGATTTAGAATACTGTGCCTCTGTCTAGTAGTGACACAATGAATATATATATTATATAATAGAATTAGTTTACTGTGCCACTGTCTAGTAGTGACACAGATGTGACCCCTGGGGTAAACTTACAATCTCCCATCCACTCATCAAGATTTCTCTTGAAGAGAGTCAGTGAGGGGCTCTGCCTAACATGAACTGGGATCTTGTTCCAAAGCATGGGAAGCCTCTGGGTTATGAATCTATCCCTCCAGCATGTCCTATTCATACTTGTGCCGAGGTTTAAGTCTTTAGCTCTCGTGGTCCTGATGGATTTGGATTTTTTGAGGTGGAGCATGTCCATCAGTTCCTGATTGGACATGGCCTTGTACGTCAGGCAGAGATCACCTCTGAGCAGGCGGTATGCTACTGAATAGAGCTGGAGTTTCTTTAGTCTGGCAGAATAAGACATATGTTGGAGACCCTTGATCCTCTTGGTGAGGTACTTTTGTGGTCTCTCCAGCTGTTGCAAATGCCGGGTGAGGTACATACCAAATGGGGCATTGTACTCAACCATGGGTCTGATGAGGGAGGAGTATAGGGGTACAATGGCATCCTTGGATCTGGATGTGAATCCCTTCATGATAAGGTGTGCAAGGTAGAATGTTTTTCTAACCACTTTGGCAACGTGGGTGTCAAATGAGAGGTCGCTGTCGACTTGGGTCCCTAGGTCTCTGATTACTTTTTCCGCACTCAGTGGGTTGCTGTCTATGTGATAATTTGTGGGTACTTTGTTTTTCCCAAAGGGATGACTATACATTTTTGGCATTTAGTTTAAGGCCATGACTCCGGCACCAGTTGTCCGTTTCTGTGAGGCCTTTTTGTAGGATGTATGTGTCCGCTGGTGTATCGACTATGGCACCTAGTTTGCAGTCATCTGTGAACTTTGTCAGCCACAACCCTCCCATGTTTGCTTTAACATCTGAGAAATAAATGCCGAACAAGAGGGGTCCCAGGACAGATCCCTGTGGGACACCACTTGTGACTGGCTTTGAGTCTGACATTGCTCCAGCGATTTTAACTTTATGGGTTCTGTCCTTTAGCCAGTTTGCAACCCATCTAGTGACATAAGGGTTTAAGTTTAAGCTGTTGAGCTTATCTATGATGCCTGAGTGGGGTATTGTGTCGAAGGCCTTAGCCAAGTCCAGGTAGGCTGTATGGACTTCTTTGCCCTCATCAGTGGCTCTAGTGACTGTTTCGAAAAAGTCAACCAGATTCAAAAGGCAGGATCTGCCCTTTACAAAGCCGAACTGGGTGGGGTCAAGTGTCTGTAGGTCCTCTATGTCTCTGTTTATGAGTTCCATAATGATTCTTTCCATAGCTTTGCAGACCAGGCTGGTTAAGCTTATGGGGCGGTAGTTCCCAGGGTCTGTAGAGGTACCCCCTTTGTGGAGTGGGACCACTGTTGCTGTACGCCAGTATTCAGGTACATATCCTGTAGTAAGGCTAAGGTTAAGTAGCATTTTTATCTGCGAGTTTAGCTCCTCTTGGAGTTCACGTAGCACGCAACCCGGGATACCGTCAGGTCCCATTGATGCTGTGTTTTTAGCTTTGTTGAGGGCGGTTCGCACTTGGACATCTGAGATGACAGGGAGATTACATTCAGCTGGGATAAGTATTTCTTCTTTTGGGGGTGAGGGAGGGGAAAAATTTGCACTGAACCTGTCGGCCAGAATGTTGGCAATATCTGTGGTTTCAGTGTATTTTTTGTTGTTGTGAACTAACTCTGAGCATATGTGAGGGTTTCCGCCCAGGTTTCTAACATAGCTGAAGAAGGCTTTGTGGTTATCTTTAGTGTCCTTAGCGATTTTTCTCTCAAAGTTGGCCTTGGATGTTTTTATGAGAGAACGTAGTTTTCTGCTAATGTTGATCAGAGATGTCTTCCCTTTATGGGATTTTGCTCTGTCATGCAGTAACTTCCTTCTTTTGTTATACAATTTGTTAATGGCTGAGGTCCACCAGACAGGACACTTGCCTTTGGTGGAGAGGAACTTGGATTTATTTGGGATTGCATGATCCATGCATTCTTGGAGATGTCCATAGAAACCATTTGTGAAGGATTCGGCATTGTGGAATGTGGTATCCACTGGCCCAGTGGGCTTAAAGGATACCATCTCAGTCTTAAGAAGAGTGAAGTCTGCTTTTGAGAAGTTTTTCACTGTGGTCTTTTGTGCTGGGGGTGGAGGTGGGATATGTATATCCAGGGTGATTAGTTTGTGGTCAGATCTCACTAGTGAGGGGTATACCTCCGGTGTGGAGCATTTTGTCCCCATGTTTGTGATGATCAGGTCTAGTATATTATCTCCATTAGTGGGAGAGGTGACTAGTTGTTCCATTGCATTTGAATTTATGAATTCCAGGAATCTTTGGGCTAGGGTGTTAGGGCTAGAATAATGTACCCAATCTATGTTTGAGTAGTTGAAGTCTCCCAGTATGATGGTATTTTATGATACATTCATATCCTCCAATGTCTTCAGGAAGGCTGAGTGGGGTTCCTGAGATTGGGAGGGTGGTCTGTAACATGCTACCAGTTGTATAGCAGTTTTGCCTATGGTTAGTTGCACCTGTATGGTCTGTGATGCTTCATGTGTTGCTACTAACCTGGAGGT
This sequence comes from Protopterus annectens, assembly GCF_019279795.1. Classification (NCBI taxonomy): domain Eukaryota; kingdom Metazoa; phylum Chordata; order Ceratodontiformes; family Protopteridae; genus Protopterus; species Protopterus annectens. The sequence continues at coordinate 1,134,310,745 of NC_056744.1, read as the reverse complement.
GTGGGTGTCCTTGATGAATATAGACACTCCCCCTCCCTTTGTGGTTCGGCCCGGGTTTTGGGGCCGAAAAGCATGATACGAGGTATAGCCTGGTAGCGCTGGGGTGCTCTCAGGAGCCTTGAACCAGGTTTCAGTTACTGCACAGACGTCGATGTTCTGTTGTATAATGTGCTAGTTACTATATTAGGTGTAGTGATGGTAATTAATGCATTTCTAAAGCCGTGTTGCTGTTGGTCGCAGAAGAGGCCATATTTGTTTGTGTTGAATGAGTTGTTTATACTAGCTTTTCAGAGGTTTTGGAAATAAGACATAACATGGATAAACAGATTATTAAAAGTTCCCACAATCAAGATATTAAACTTCGAGGTCCTCTTGCCCCACTTCACCTCTCCGGTCATATTGGTGACATTAGATATCATGTGGTATTAAATCTCAATGATACCTATCTCACATACCTAGTTTCAAAGGACACAGGCGTAGGAGGTCACCATTACCAGTTTACCTCCCTTCCCTTTGGTTTGGCTAATGTATCCAGAGTTTTTACAAAATGCCTGACACCAGTTCATAGGTTCATACTAGGCTATCTGCCCTAGGGCATTTATAAGCCTAGCCAGAATGTGTTTGGCTTTTGCCACCCATTTTAAATTTATTTTGCTATGCCCTTTTTCGAGGTTAGTATACTGTGCCTCTGTCTAACAGTGACACAGAAGTGATACCCGGGGTAAACCTACGATCTCCCATCCACTCATCAAGATTCCTCTTGAAGAGAGTCAATGAGGGACTCTGCCTAACCTGGACTGGGATTTTATTCCAGAGTGAAGGGAGCCTCTGGGTTATGAATCTGTCCCTCCAGCATGTCCTATTTATTTCAGTGCTGAGGTTCAAGTCTCTCAAGTGCGTAGCTCGATGGGATTTGGATTTTCTGAGGTGCAGCATGTCCATTAATTTCGGGTTGGACATGGCTTTATACGTCAGGCACAGATTGCCACTGAGTAGAGCTGGAGTTTCTTTAACCGGGCAGCATATGGCATCTGTTTGAGCCCTTTGATCTTCTTGGTGAGGTACTTTTGGGGTCTTTCCAGTTGCTGCAGGTGTCTGGTAAGGTACATCCCAAAAGGGGCATTGTACTCAATTATGGGCCTGATGAGGGATAAGTAAAGAGGCACGATGACCTCCCCTGATCTAGATGTGAATCCCTTCATGATTAGGTGGGCTATATAAAGTGTTTTTCTAACCACTTTGGCCACGTGGTTGTCAAATGAGAGATTGCTATCAACTTGGGTCCCCAGGTCCCTAATTACTTCTTCTGTACTTAATGGATTACCACCTATGTGGTAATTTGTGAGCACTTTGTTTTTGCCAAAGGGGATGACTATACACTTTTTGGCATTTAGCTTGAGGCCATGGCTCTGGCACCAGTTGTCTGTTTCTATGAGGCCCTTTTGGAGGATGCTTGTGTCGGCTGGAGAGTCGATTATGGCCCAGTTTGCAGTCATCTGTGAACTTGGTCAGCCACAGTCCTTCCGTGTTGGCCTGTACCTCCAAGAAATATATATCGAACAAGAGAGGTCCCAGGGCTGAGCCTTGTGGGACACCACTTGTAACTGGTTTGGAGTCTGACATGGCTCCAGCAATTCTAAGCATGTGGGTTCTGTCCTTGAGCCAGTTTGCAATCCATCTAGTGACATAGGGTTTATATTTAAGCTGGTGAGCTTATCTATAATGCCCAAGTGGGGTATTGTATCAAAGGCTTTTGCGAGGTCCAGGTAGGCTGTGTGGACCACCTTCCCTCCAATGGCCTTGGTGACTGTTTCAAAGAAATCAACCAGGTTTAAGAGGCAGGATCTGCCCTTAACAAAGCCGAACTGGGTAGGATCCAGTGTCTGTAGGTCCCCAATATCTTTATTTATGAGATCCATGATGATCCTTTCCATAGCTTTGCAGACCAAGCTAGTCAGGCTTATGGGGCGATAGTTTCCAGGATCCGTTGAGGCATCACCTTTATGGAGAGGGACCACTGTTGCTGTACGCCACTCTTTGGGCACATATCCTGTAGTAAGGCTGAGACTGAACAGTAGTTTTATGTTTGGGTTTAGCTCTTCTTGGAGTTCATGTAGGGCAGCCCGGGACACCGCCTGGTCCCATTGATGCTGTGTTTTTGCTTTGGAGAGGGTGGCTCTTACCTGAGCATCTGAGATGTCAGGGGGGCAGCACTCTGCTGGGATAGATATTTGCCCTTTTGGTGGGGAGAGGGGGGGAGAAGATTGCGCTGAACCTGTCAGCTAGGATGTTGGCAATGTCTGTGGGTTCGGTGTATTTTTTGTCATTTTGGACTAATTCTGAGCATATCTGAGAATTACCACCCAGGTTCCTAACATAACTAAAGAAAGCCTTGTGATTATCCTTAGTGTCCTGTGCAATTTTTTTCTCGAAGCTGGCCTTAGACAATTTTATGAGTGCCCATAGTTTTTGCTAATACTGATCAGTGATGCCTTCCCTTTTGGGATTTTGCTCTATCATTTAGTAGCTTCCTCCTTCTATTGTATAGTTTGTTTATGGCTGGGGTCCACCAGACAGGACGTCTGCCTTTGGAGGATTGGGTCTTGGTTTTATTTGGGATTGCATGATCCATGCATTCCTGACCGTGTTCATAGAATGCGTTTATAAAGGATTCTGCTGTCTGGGCCGTATTTTCCACAGGCCCAGGGGGCTTTGAAGGATTCCACCTCGGTTTTGAGGAGTGTGAAATTTGCTTTAGAGAAGTTTTTCACTGTGGTTTTCAGGGCAGGGGGTGGGGTCGGGATGTGAATATCCAGTGAGATTAGTTTATGGTCTGATCTTACCAGTGAGGGATACACTTCTGGTCTGGAGCATAGAGTCCCCATGTTGGTGATGATCAGGTCCAGTATGTTTTCCCCTCTTGTGGGAGTTGTAACAAGTTGTTCCATAGCATTTGAGTTTATAAATTCTAGGAACCTTTGGGCTAGGGTGTTGGAGCTAGAGTAATGCTCCCAGTCTATGTTTGGGTAGTTGAAGTCGCCCAATATAATGGTGTTTGGAGAGACCTTCATATTTTCCAGTGTTCTCAGAAAGGCCGAGTGGGGTTCCTGGGTTTGGGAGGGTGGTCTGTAGCAGGCTATAAACTGGAAGGCAGTTTTACCCACTGTTAGTTGCACATGGATAGTCTCTCATGCTTCGTGCTTTGCCACCAACCTGGAGGTGTGGGTATCTTTGATGAATATCGATACTCCCCCTCCTTTTGTGGTTCGGTCCAAGTTTTGGGGCCGAAAAGCATGGTATTAGGTATAACCTGATAGTGCTGGGGTGCTCTCGGGAGCCCTGAACCAGGTTTCTGTTACTGCACAGATATCGATGTTCTCCATGCTAAGGAGAGTTTCGAAAGTGCATCTTGAGGTTTAGACTTCTGGCGTTGAGTAGCATTACTCTTAGTTTCTTATCCCTTGTGATACCTATGGAGGTGGTTTTGTCTTTTGAGCCTTGCCTAAAAAAGGCACTATGGGGGTAGCAAGAGCCTTTGCCAATATCCGAAAGCCCAGGGGTGACAGGTGCAAGCCATCCCTAGCGAAGCATTGTGGCTTGTCGAGCATATCATCCCAAGCTGACAGGCATTGGATCCCCTTTGAATGACACCAGTACTTAAGCCAATTGTTGAAATTGATCATCTTGTCTTCATATTGTGGCATCATTCTTGGTGAGGGTAAGATGCTACTCAAGGTCAGGGTCATACCGGCCTGGGCTACATGCTCAGAGAGCTCCTTTATGTCTCTTTTCATGTAGTCCAGGGGGGGTACGTCTCAGTCATAGCTCCTTGCAGGGCCAAGGTTATCTACATCTACCATTACATGGATGACTGCCTGATTCACTCTGAAACTCTGGAAGACATGCATAGGGCACTTGAGTACACCCTGGCAGATAGCATAGAGGACTAAGGCCTTGAGCTGTTAATGAACTGCATTCTGTGCTCAGAGTACAGAATTTGAATACTTCCACCTTCATTTGCCTACCGTGTGACTCTGATCAAGTCATTTAACCAATCAGCATGCTCCCAGGTCAGCCCTAACCAGGGGTCCGCCTGTGAAGTAGAGCATCCCTTGACGGGGATATTAGGACAAAGTAGCTGATGCGCTTGTTTAGGGAAAAGTAAAAGATCGCAGCAAGGCTGGTCCCATTGACAGACCTGATGAAACGGTACGGTTTACCATGAAAGCGCTTAACCATTTGTTTTACAGCTTTTATTTCTATTAAAGTGGATTTTGATATAGCTGCCATGGTGGTTGGTATCTTTTTACATTTTGATTTTGCTATTGTTGATAAACTGACCTTTATCCACTATTTTCTGTTTCGTTTACACACAAACACACACACACACACACACACACACACACACACACACACACACACACTTTTGCGTATTTATTCATAGGTAGGTACTAGGCTATTGGCCCTAGGGCCTATATAAGCCTAGCCAAAAGGTACCCTGGCTTTCACCACCTAAGAAAAGTATTTTCCTGTGCCCCTGTCGAGCAGAGCCACAGAAGTGATCCCCAGGGTGAATTTCCCATCTCCCATCCAATTATCAAGATTTTTCTTGAAGAGTGCTAATGGGGAGCTTTGTTTCATATAGATAGGTAGTTTGTTCCAGAGTATGGGAAGTGTTTGGGACAGGAATCTATCCCTCCAGCATGTTCTGTTTATTTTGGTAACAAGGTTTGGGTCCCTAGTGCGTTCAAAAGCATTCAAAGCAAGTTTGTTGTAAATTTTTTCTGAGTGTTAAAAGTTTGTTCTGTAGTCTGAAAAGTCCACTGGTTTCAAAAAGTGTTCATCCTGTAGACACAAGATACCAAACCCCAAAGACCCCCTATTCCCTCTGTGATATTGCCTAGGTCCTTCTCACTTACAGTTGCAGTATCTGTGTTGCCTTCGGTACCAGAGCACTTCAAAGCAGAAGGGAGAAACTTATTCTAAAATACTTACTTTCCCCTCAGACAGGATCCCAAATGCCCTCTGAATCCAAGGTACCCTCCACCTCTCCTTCAGACAAAAAGAGGGGAAAAAAAAATAAAGAAAGATCCAAAGAAAAAGAAAGAGCGAAATCTAAAGAGAAGCATAGACACAAACAAATTGAGAAGATATAAGAAGTGAGGGTAGAAAAAAAAATAAAAAGTTCTCGGGATCCAAGAGCTCTTCCAGGCTGGACACCTAAGTTGTTAAGGCAGTCAGATCTAACTGCAACTAGGATGCAAAGTTCCTCCCCAAAACCTTCTTTTTCTCAGGGGTTGGTCAGCCCTAGTCTTCATTAACTGATAATTCAGCAAAAGCAACCATCGAGACCAATGTATGTAACTTATTCTTTGAGGTCTGGTTGATCCACCAGAAGTCTAACCAAGATGGATGTTGACCATATGATTAGGAAACGCCTGAAGACACAGATTCAGCAGGGGGTCCTCCAGCCTCATCCTCGTGGAGATTGCCGGGAACGGGCCTTTTGACACTGCCCAACCTATTTCCAACACTGTCTCCATTTCTGGAGCCAACGTTTATAGGCCTGAAGTCCTCCACCACCCCAGCATCAGATCCAATAGCCCTGGAGACTTCGGCTTTGTCATTTTCCCTAACTTTTCTTGACACTTGTGGAGTTGACTAGAAAGTTTTTAGAGCCATCCCTCCCAATTTGTGTTTTGACTCTGAGGCCTCCAAACCAACTTCTTTTGAATAGGGAAGCCTGTTGACTTTTTTGATAGGGGTATTTTTCCCCTTGGTTCCTTAACTGAGTCAGATTTCACAGCCATGGAGAGGGCTTTGGCTGGACCAAGGAGACTGGTGCACGCACAGAGTTTAGATCCATCCCAACTCCTTACGGATCCTGTGTCTCTTTCCTCTCATTCGGGATGACAAGGACAGGCAGACCCATTCAGCTTCAAGGCAGTGTGACGTTCATGCTCCCAGTCAGACAATGAGATGTCTCTATCAGAGCCCCTGAGACGCATCCCCCATAAAAGTACATGCAAATGGAAACATATAGACTCCTCTCCTGAGTGTCACTGAAGGCACAGACTTGGACGATGGAGAAAGTTCCCCAAGATCACCCCCCCCCGATATCTCTTTTGGGGATATTCTGGAATTGATGAAACTGGGGGGGGTGATCCACAGAAACTCCTTGTGATGAGTCCGTGTTCTCTGAAGCTTTTGGGTCTGGCCCATCAACATCATGGGTGGCCCTACCACCTGACACTTCATTAGATCTCATTGCTCAGAAGGTGTGGAAGGAACCTGATGTGGCACAGCTTATTCCAAAAAAGGTGGACAAAACTTTGGTTGCTTCAAATGATAGGAAACACTGGTCAAAGGGTCCCCCTGTAGATGGTATGCCGGTAGCAGCAGCCACAAATAAGGAACTGTATGAAGAAAGTTCATCTGTCAATCCCCTGAACAGGGGGTTAAAGGCACTGAACAGACTAGGGAAATGGACATGTGCTTTAGTGACTTTTGCACTTAAAAATAAACTATTTAGCGCACCTGACATATTTCCAAAGAAACTTGATCAAGGAGCTTTCCATCTCTGTTTCAGGTAGCTTACCCTAGGGGCTTTCAAAAGATGGAGGATGCCCAAATGTCTACCCTACAATCTACCTGAAATGTGGCCATGCGACTGTTATCTAATGCAACTGATGGTACATCTCAGAAGTACAGGCAAGCACGGAAGGGCTGTGGCTGACTAAGTTTGCGGACGACTGCAAACTGGGTGCTATAATACAGTCTCTGGCCAACATGGAGATCCTCCAGAAGGGCCTAAATGAGACTGATGCATGGTGTCAAAGCCATGGTCTCAAGCTAAATGCAAATAAATGCGTAGTAATCCCCTTCGGAAAAAACAGAGTACCCGCAAACTACAACGTAGGAGATAATCCCCTGAAATCTGAAGAAGAAATAAGGGATCTAGGGACCCAAGTAGATAGCCAGCTTTCCTTTGATAACCATGTTGCCAAAGTGGTTAGAAAATCCTTCTATGTGACCCATCTGATCATGAAAGAGGTTTGCATCAAGATGTTCATCGTGCATACAGCTGCAGTCATAACAGATGGGTTCTCCTGCCGTCAGGCGGGTCCTCGGTCGGCCGAATTCCAAAGTCTAGGTCCGGCGTCGGTTGTCGTCGCTTCTTCCCTGACGTCAGTGCGACAGGGGTATAAAAGAACCAGCCAACGCCATTTTCCCCAATCTTTCTTGCCGCGTGGTGCCCGAAGCAGAAGCAGTTCGCAAGTGCCGGTCGGCCAGCTCCTGAGATTACGAAAAATTTGGAACCGAAGTCTTCTTAAAAGCTAAGTACCCGTTGGAAACTTTTCTTGCCTCAGACCGATGTCAGACAAAGTTAATAATTGTATTTCTTGTGGGAAGCAAATACCGCATAAGGATTTCCATTCCCCTCTGTATACCTTGTTTAGGCCCAGACCACGACGTCTCGGTCTGTCGCTTTTGTGCTACATTCAACAAACGCACTATTAAGCGTCGGGCGGCGTTCACCCAGCATTATTTTGGGAAAGCATTTAACTATACTATGTCGTCGGATACTCCGACCCTGGTTTTGTCTAAAAAACGCAAAGACAAGGACCGACACTCGAGGTTCGCGGCCTCTACTGACACCACACCTAAGCCGACTACATGTGGTCCGGTTCTCAGCGAGCCTCTGATTACCGACGACACATCTTTGGTGGTGTCTCCTGTACCCGAGGTTGCAGGCACCTCGGCCCACACCCTGACTACAGATACCGAAGCCACGCTTGGCGTTGAAACACAGAATGTGGACAGGTCCACCTCCACTCAAGGTGTCTTCAGACCTTCTTCTTCTTTCTCCATCAAGGCTTTCACCAAGTCCAAAGCTACCATGCACCCTAAGAGACCAGCTACACAGGGCCCATCTCCAGGCCCCATGCCTAAGAAACAGATGCTTAAAATGGCTGAGGATTTAATTACTCTAATCAGAGGTTCTCAGCCACCTCCGGACTAAAGACCCTGAGTGGAGGAAGATTCCCCCTCCTCTGATCAGGGCTCCATTATTTCAGAGCACTCTGATTATCAGGAACAGTCTTACTCCCCTTTTGAAGACTCAGATGCAGAGGAATCTATCCCCTCTGTATCCCCCCCTGAGGATTACTCATTTGGTGAAACTCTGCATACCTTAAGGGAACACTTCCACTGGGAAGGCCAGGATTATTCAGATTCCAAGAAAAGGCTCGGGGAATTTCTTTTGTTACCCCAGCACAGGCCTCTGGCTATACCTCCTGTCCTGGACATCCTAGATGATGTTTACTCGGAGGCCTGCCTTAACCCGGATTCTTTCCCTCCAGCTCCAGTTAAGCCTGACAGGTACTACAGGGTTCCTGACTCACACCAATTTCTACACAAAAGCCATGCGGCTGACCTAGAAACCATCTCACAGGGGCCCAAGGGAGTTAAGGCCTCCATTGCCAAAAACCCATTGCCTTCCGAGAGAGATTCCAGATCCTTAGAAAGGTGGGGAAAAAAGGTATATACCTTGGCTACCTTATCCACGAGGGCCTTAAACTGTCAGTTTCATATGCTAAAATACCAACAGTTTCTGTTATCTCAATTGAAAAGTAAAATGTCACAACCTGAACAACCAGACATGAAGGAGTTGCAGGATTTGATGCATAGTGTAGAACAAGTGGGTAAACATACCTTACAAATGTGGTTTTGATGCTCTAGAGGCCTCATGTAGAGCTGCTGTTACATGCTCAGTCATACGTAGGCATGCCTGGCTCAAGGAACAAGCCTTGCCTGATCATGTCAAAGCTAAATTACTAGACTCCCCTCTTCAAAAGGATGTACTATTTGGGGCAAATGCTGAGGAAGTATTACAGAAAATGGAGGAAAAGGCTAAATCAATGCAAACTGTGAAAGAATTTCTGCAAGTCCAACCCCCACGTTTTAGTAGAAATTGTCCTTCCAAAAACTGGTCCTTTCCTGCCACAGACAGACCCCAAAGAGGCAGATACAGGCGCCCGAGGGGCAGAGGACAAACACAAGGCTTGTACAGAGGCAGACAATGGCAAGCTCCTACACAAAGAGGTGGTGAGGGCAACTCGCAATCTTTCAGAAAGCAAAACCAATGACTTTCCCCTTTGCATGCCAACCAGGTCTCAAATGGCAGCCCCCTTAGGAGGAAAGCTGGCACTATTCTCAAAAAATTGGCATATTGTCACAAAGGACAAATGGATCCTGGACATTATAAACAGAGGCTACAAATTCCATTTTCATACCCTTCCAAAAATGAAAGACATGCCAAACCTGCCACACAATCAAAGGGCAGAGGCACAAAAGCAAATTTCAGGTCTTATAAACATGAAAGCTATTCAAGAGGTACCTACACGAACAAGTTCAAGGTTTTATTCCAGGCTATTTCTGGTGCCAAGGAAGGGAAAAGATTGGAGACCAATTTTGGATCTTTCCATCCTAAACACATTCCTACTCGTACCAAAATTCAAGATGCTCACTCTACAGCAACTTCTTTCCATGCTGGGCAAGGAGTCTTGGCTGGTAACATTGGACCTCAAGGAGGCATACCTGCATGTCCCAATCAGACAAAATTGCAGAAGATACCTCAGATTTCTTGCAGGTTCAACCCATTATCAATTCTCTGCATTGCCCTTTGGTTTATCTACTTCGCCCAGAGTATTCACGAAATGCCTGGCATCAGTAATGGCCTACTGCAGACTTCAAGGGATACAAATATACCCTTATCTGGACAACTGCCTGATCCAAGCGGACAGCAAGCACATTCTTCTGAAACATCTGGCTTATGTAATAATATTATTAAACTCTCTAGGATACACAGTCAACAAAGAGAAATCAAGACTAATACCATCTCGGAAGATAATTTTCCTGGGTGCCAATTTGGACACAAACACCCAGATGGCCTACCTCATGCCAGAGAAGCAGGGGCAACTAATTCAATACTTCAGAACACTGGCAAATTGCACCAGGCTGACTGCAAGGAAAATCCTGCAGGCTCTGGGATTCATGGCATCTTGCATCTTACTAATCCCATGTGTAAAGCTGCATATGAGAAAACTACAATGGTACCTAAAAAACACATGGTCTCAACACAGCCACAGTTTGGAAACAATAATACCATTAATTCCATGTCTGCAAAAGAAATTTCTGTGGTGGGCTCAAGCATGCCAAACAAACACAGGCCTTCCATTAATCAAGCCTCAAGCAAATCAAGTCATCACAACAGACGCCTCAGACTACGCCTGGGGGGCGCACATGACAGACCGGTGCATTCAGGGCAAATGGACCCAAAAAGAAAAGCACCTTCACATCAATCAAAAAAAAATGCTAGCAGTGATAAATGCTATTATAGCTTTCAAGGACCTTCTACAGCCAGGTCAGCTATTGATAAGAACAGACAACACCACAGTTATGTGGTACATAAACAAGCAGGGAGGAACACATTCTTATCCCCTATGCAGACTGGCCATGTCACTTTGGAACATGGCCATGGACTTACAAATGGAACTACAAGCACAGTACTTGCCAGGCAAGGAAAACACGCTGGCAGACAACCTAAGCAGGAATATGACAGATCCACACAAATGGAAGTTGCATTCAAAAGTTTTTACAGAAATAATCCAAGAATGGGGAAGGCCAGACATAGATCTCTTTGCCTCTCACAAAAATCATCAATTGACAAAATTCTGCTCAAGGATCTTCCATCCAAAGGCCTGGAGAGTGGACGCTCTCTCTTTCAGTTGGACATCAATGACAGTTTATGCCTTCCCACCTCTTCCTCTGCTGCCCAAAGTCCTATTGAAGACCAGAGCAGACAGACCAAAGATGATCCTCATCGCTGTGGACTGGCCAATGCAACACTGGTACCCACTCCTGAGGAGCCTGACGCATTCCCCACCATGGACCCTGCCTCTAATGCCTCTTCTTCTGACTCAGCACAGCTTCAAAACTCTTCACAGTCAGCTGAAAACACTCAATCTAGCCGCATGGAAGATTCCTTAGCATCGCAGCAGGCCCTGCTCTCCAAGGAGGTGCAGGATGTCATTTTGGAGGCCAGAAGGCCATCAACTAGAAAAGCTTATTCTGCAAAATGGAAACGTTTTTGTGTTTGGAATGAGAAAAAGGGCCAGTGCCCTGGAAAACTGAATTTACCTCAAATACTACAATATTTGGCTGAACTGCTAAGCAGTGGACTTTCGTTCTCCTCCATCAAAATCCATGCCTCAGCCATTTCTGCAGAATACAACACTGATCCACCTTTATTCTCTCACCCTCTATTAAGACAGTTCCTCAGAGGGGCTAAGAATTTAAGACCTCCAAGAAAACAACCAATACCTGCTTGGATCTTAATTTCATTCTGGAAAAACTGACTTTGCCTTCTTTTGAGCCAGATGCCTCATCAGATTTACAATATTTGTCCTGGAAAACAGCTTTCCTTCTGGCTATCACTTCAGCTCGTAGAGTTTCAAAACTACAGGCTCTTATGGCTGTCCAGCCTTTTATCATCTTCCATCAGGACAGAGTTTCATTACGTACCGACCCGTCCTTTATGCCTAAAGTGGTATCCAGGGTAGCTTTAAATCAGGCCATACACTTACCTACTTTTTATCCTAATCCTCAAAACAAAGGGGAGAGATTACTGCATTCCTTGGACATCAACAGACAACTGCGTTATTATCTGGACAGAACAAAACCTTTCAGAAAATCAGAACAGCTTTTTGTGGCCTATGTGGTAGGAGCTCAAGGAAAGTCAATATCCAAACAGACAATCTCAAAATGGATAGCCCACTGCATACGCTTTTGCTATTCCTTTCATGGCAAAACTGTACCTACAGGCATTAGAACTCATTCTACCAAGGCCACAACCACCTCTGCAGCCTTCCTCAGAGGAGTTCCTACCAAGGATATTTTAGAAGCAGCCACTTGGAGTTCTGTACATACCTTCTCCAAGCACTACAACCTACCATTATACTCCAAATCTAGAGCAGGCTTTGCCACTGCAGTCTTGCAGGGCATTTTGGCTCCTCCTAGCTCCACCTAGTGCCTACCACCCCTTTCTTAGCTTTGGGATTCTACCCATCTGTTATGACTGCAGCTGTATGCACGATGAACATAGTACAGTTTTGTACCTACCATAAATGTAGATGTTCGAGTGCTAATACAGCTGCAGTCCAGATTTCCCTCCCTCCTTCCCCTCTAGGGGTCTTCTTTTATGGTGTATTTGCTTGCAACTACTGGTCTTTGATTATATTGCATTGCATTATTACATATTTTTATGTATTGCCTTCCTTCTGGGGGCACCTGACATCTGGGGCAAGAAAAACTGAAGAAAATGGCGTCGGCTGGTTCTTTTATACCCCTGTCGCACTGACGTTAGGGAAGAAGCGATGACAACCGACACCAGACTTAGACTTTGGAATTCGGCCGACCGAGGACCCGCCTGACGGCAGGAGAACCCATCTGTTATGACTGCAGCTGTATTAGTACTCGAACATCTACATTTATGGTAGGTACAAAACTGTACTATCTAAGGATGTAATGGTGCCCTTCTACTCTTCCCTCATCAGACCCATTATTGAGTACAATGCACCAATTGGAATGTACCTGGCTAGACATCTCCAGCAGCTGGAGAGACCACAGAGGTACCTAACCAAGAGAATTACTGGCGTCTGTTTGTTGCCCTATGCAGCAATATTGAAAAAGCTAAGACTGTTCTCTGTTGCATACCACTTTCTCAGAGGCAATCTCTGTCTAACGTACAGAGCCATGTCCAACCCAGAATTGTTGAACATGCTCCATCTTAGCAAAACCAAATCTACTCGAGCTACATGCTCTAGGGATATAAACCTCAACACAACAATGAATAGAATATGCTGGAGGGATAGATTCCCTTCGCAGAGACTTCCCTTACTATGGAACAGGGTCCCGATTTACATAAGACAGAGTACCTCACTATCACTCTTCAAGAGGAACCTTGATGAGTGGATGGGTAATTGAAAGTTCACACCGGGGATCACACCAACAGCACTACTAGATAGGGGCCAAGGGTACTAGCTGCTAGTACAAGGGTCTAGGGAACTACTAAAGGGGCGGTGAATACCGCACAACGTGGCTGGGCTAATATATGCCTTCGGGCAGATAGCTCAGTACCAACCTATGAACCTATCAAGTGCAGCCAGTACAGGTATTACCATGCGATGCCATGAGTGGATGCAGCTGTGTGATTTCGCATAAGACTTCAAGGAATCCTTTATCAATGCTCCTTAAGATGATTCCACCTTGTTTGGACCTAAAGTAAAAGCAATGCTTACCAGGAGTGAACAGGACAGTGAGACCTTGTCTGCCATGGGACTCTTGTTTTTCTGCTTCTCATAGATCCATTTGCAGGAATCAAAGAGGAGGCAGAAAGCTGTGGTTCAAAAAGCCCCAAGGTTTTCACCAGGATAGTCCTGGGAATAGATTTCCCCAAAGCAGAAGCAGAGGTAATCCAAATGGATGCTGCCTAAGAGGAAGACGTGGACCAAAAAAACAAATATTCCGTGGGCCCTTCACTGAGAAACTGGTGCTGGTACATGAGTAGTTTTCCCAGTTAATGGAGGGGTAGGTGAAGTTGCGCAGTATGAGTGTGTTAGATTGGACCCTAATATTCTCCAGGGTGCTTAGGAACGTGGAATCTTGGGACATGGTTGGGGACCTATAGCAGGCTACGACCTGAATCTCTGTCTTACCCAATGTTAGCTGCAGCTGAAGTATGTCTGATGCGTTATGTTGGGCTACCAGTCTGGAGGTGTGCGCATTCTTTATGAATATGGAAACACCACCACCTTTGGAGCTTCGGTCCAAGTTCTGTGGCCGAAAGGTGTGGAATGCGTTATAGCTTGGTAGTGCAGGGGTGCTATCTGCTGCTTTAAACCAGGTCTCTGTTACAGCACAAATGTCAGTATTCTCCATTTTAAAGAGCGCTTTAAGTGAGTGCATTTTGAGATTTAAACTTCTAGCGTTAAGCAGCATGACCCTCCGATTACATTTGTTTGTAGCTGTTATGGTGGTAATTTGGTCTTTGGAACACCCCCTAAAAAGGCACTATAGGGGTGACAAGAGTCTTGGCCAGTATCCGGAAGCCCAAGGGTGACAGATGCAGGCCTTCTCTGGCAAAGCATTGAGGTCTGTCAATCATGTCATCCCAGGCAGATACTGGATCCCCTTAGAATGACACCAGAAACTTAAGCCAGTTGTTGAAATCAATTGTTTTCCGCTAGTACTGTGGTGTCATTCTGGTTGATGGTAGGATGCTGCTCAGGGCTAGGGTCATCCCCGCCTGGGCTACATAATCTGAGAGCTTGAATCAGATGAAAATAGACAACATTGGATACAAAAGTTACGTATTTGACCATAATGATGAATCTGCATTGTCTTGTTGTGATCTGGCTCAACTTCCCCTCCCTCCTTCCAGATTGTCATTTTACATCTTCTGGGGCTATATCAGACTTTGGCAGAAATCTGTCTATCTCTTGTTCCACTTTATTCTGTTGTGGATAATGTTATTAAATCCCTTTTATATTTTTATTGTTTCTGTAGTTATTAGAGACCATTTGAAATCAGTCAGCAAACTCTGTTTGAGGTAAATCGGCTAGGAGGAGAGAACTGTGAGTAGTGGAGGAGTCATAGCTCTTGGATCCAGTACTTTGGTATAAGGCACCAAGGTCGATATAGACAAAAATAAGACAACATGGGTCTACCGTTATGGTAAGTACATAACTTTTGGTTGTTGTTGTTGTTGATGTTATTACTGTTATGCATCAACAAGCTATGTTTCTCCATGAGTGAGCAAAAAGCCAGTTTATGTACAGCCAGAAAGGTGATATTCTTTTGGGCTGACTTGGATACCATCTTAACAAAATCTTTTGTACCACAAGAAAAGGTGGCACCCCCTTTTTACCTTCTTTCACAATATGATGGGGAAACCTGTGATGATAGGCAGAGAATTTCTGAGCACTGTAGGTCAGACTGCATTTACCATACTCGTAGTACTATTCACCAGACTGCTCATGAGAAATCTTCAGCAGTACCTAAAAAGTACGGGAACTAGCAGTCTCCCCTCCTGGGACATTCCATTTTTGTCATACCCTATTTAAGGACAGAGATGGAGTGGTGGATAAAACAAATCCAAAAGAAGAAGAACATACTCTTCAGGTCATCTCCCCCAAGCCAGACCTTGTGCATTGATGCCTAAGACTTGGCAAGATGTAAACTCACCTTGGAGTGTGCACATACACATAAAATAGATGATCACAATTATTCAGTCTGTCAGAACCTTCAAAAGAATCTGGATAACAGACAACAGCACAGTCATATGCTATTATATAAACAATCCATGAAGAGGAGCACTCTCTTACCACCTCCACAAACTATGAGTTTAAGAGCATGCCCTGGAATACAGTTTGCTTCTTGAGGCAACCTGTACACTAATGCAGAGCTCCATGTCAAATCAGTTAAGCTGGATCTTAGCAAATCACTTGTGGATTCTAGATTGACAGGAACACCTTCTTAGACCTCAGGAACAGATGAGATGTACCACAGATAGCCTGTTTGTTCTGCAAGCAACAGAAAGTTTAGAAAATTCTGCTCCAGAGCTCTAAAGAAATATCTTTGGCCAGTAAACACCTGTTTCTCTGCTTTTTTTTTTTTTCAATATCACTTCTCCCCTGAGTAGTTCTGCACCAGAGCTCTAAAGAAATATCTTTGGCCAGTAAACACCTGTTTCTCTGCTTTTTTTTTCAATATCACTTCTCCCCTGAGTAGTTCAACAGCTGAAGGCAGACAGGCCAATAAGTATCCTGATTGTCCCATTATGGCCCCGGCAGCACTGGTTCTCCCACGAGTCGGATGACAAGAGAAAAACCTCAGTTAATGCCTTGGTAAGTGAACCTTCTCATGCAGCTCATGAGGCAGGGATCCTAGTACATACCAAACTGTCCACACTTGGCCATTGCCTTGGCATAAAGGGATAAAACCCTGACTTTGACTGTATCTGTCTGGGTTCAGCTAGCAGCTCAGGTGTCTGAGGCACAGGTAGGGGTGGATGGGCATGCCCATCTTCGGAGAGAGGGTTTGCACACTTGTGCACAGTCCACAGGTAGATCACCAGCAGATGCTGGGAATGCTTTGGGGGGCAGGGGAGTGGAGTCTGTGGAAGATGAGATTAATGGCTGAAATGCTATTGAGTCAGGAGGATATGCCAGCATGCTTCACAGCAAGCCATCCCAAGGATGTCATGAGTTTGTATATGGTGGGGGGAGGTGACAAGGGTGTAGGGCAGAATTGGAAAAACACCCCAGCAGCTGAATGACATTGCACTGGGTTCTTCAAGCTTGTCAGTGACTCTGGACAGGCCTGGCGAGACTAGGGCATATCTAGCAGACTGGCTGAATACAGAGAGGACATGGGGAGAAGATCATGTTCAGATGTTGGAGCAGAGGAAAAAAAGCTAGTAACTTTTTAGTCATCTGTTTTCTGAGGACATGCTAAAAAATTTGAGGGAAACTAGGTTAAATAGAAAAAAATTCTCCCTCTAGTACTGATGGAGTAATCATCATGAAAACAAGGCACATGTGCCGGGGATTCTTCAGTATTCATTTGAAGTGTTGTCTTCAGGTTTAGCTCATGCTTCTGTGAAGCTGTATTTTTGTGCTGTTTCTTTGTGACTGTAGATCCTCCACTGGGTCCAGATCACTGAGGAAGCAATTCTTGAAAGGCATCCTTCATATGAGCATCCTAGAAGAAAAGTGACCCCAGATTAGGACCTGAAGTTTGTGATGGAAAAACTGACTTTACCACCATTGAACAAGTAACTTTAGCAGTGTCTCAGTTCAAAAACAGTTTTCCTGATAGCTATCACATCTGTTTGGAGGGTGTTTGTGCTACATGCCCTCAAGTGCAGAGAGCTTTTATTGCAATTTCATACAGACATGGTGACCTTGTGCACTAACCCCTCATTTATGATAAACATCATTACAGAAGTAGCCCTGAGCCAAGACATCCAACTCCCATTTTTTTTTAATCGTTACAGTAACACACAAATAATTCTGTACTCTCTGTGCATAAAGCTGAGATGCTTCTTAGACAGAACTGAATCATTTGGAAAGTGAAATCAGCTGTTTTTTCTCCCCCTTTGCAAAAAACAAACTATATCTTGGTGGCTAGCACACTTCATTAACTTTTCCTATTGAGGGTAAAATGCAGGTCCCATTCAACACTGAGTACTGCAGCTACCACTACCTTTCTGGAAGGTAGAGTGTGCAGAACATTTTAAAAGGAGTCACCTGGCCCTCAGTTTACATCTTCTCATTACGCTGCAGGCTGGTCTTGATATTAAGGATATGGTGTGGATTTTTTCTGCTGTCTTGAGGGGCATCAGTCTTCACTGGAGCAATGAGCTAATCACCCTACTTGGATTGGATCAGCTTTAGGCATCTTTTCAGCAGCAGTTCAGACTAAGACACAACAGGATGCACAGTAGCAAGCCACACTCTCAATGTGATGTCTCCATAGCAAATGTGAAGTATAATCATGCCCACTTAAACAGTTCCAAAGTTTAACTGTGAAAGTTGGAGAACACAGTGGAAAAGCGCACCCCAGACCTTATCTGTGAGGAAGATGTAAAACTGCACATCTAATGCTTAGCTCTTAAGCTTCAGTCTGCCAGATAAGAAGCAGTGCCTTTTGAAAGTGTAGAACATATGGTATGGAAATGCTGTTAACATAAACTAGGAAGGTCATGTGTCTGAAACATTTTGTTAAAAATATCTGAAATTTTACTGGGAAAGTGAAGTCTGCTAGAACACGATGTGTTTGCACTTCATCTGCTTTGGTAAATACATTGTGACTGCAACACTAGAGCTGCAGAGATTGAGCCTCTGGCACCCTGTAATGACTCTTTTTGATTGTTTGGCGAGCATACTTCTTATGTATATTATTGTGTTGTGAATGTGGTACCAAACATCTTAACTGTCCAGATTTTTGCAAAACGTCTCTGATTTGCCTCGTTTTTTGCCTTACTCTCGTGTGTGTTTTTTATTTTTTTTTGGATTTTCTGGTAAATCACTGAGGATTACAATAAGACAGTAATGCCAGATGTTAGGGTTTCATACTTCTTATTGTAAATAAAATGCACGTTAATGCAAAATTTGTTGTTCTATTAACTTATAAAGTAAATAAGAGTACTATTTAAAAATGTCCCCAATTTTTGTGTTGTTTCCCCGTTGTTTTTGTTTTTTTCCCCTAGAATTCTTGAGCAAAGAAGTTGAGTGGTGTGTGTGTGTGGGAAAAGGTGACATGAAATCAGGAATAAAGCTTAAAAACTATCTCAGAGCTGCCAGAAAGTCATGAATTGGCAATAGGGCACATTAGCAGTTAGGTACATAAAGGGTTAAACTGTGCTTTTTTTTTTTTGCCAGTTTCTCCAAAGTCAGCCTGCCACTCAACAAAAAGCACACCCATCCGTAACAACCGGTGTAAAACGCAAGGCAGTGTGTCATAATCTGAACAGTGATAATTTTTCCTATAAGTTATGACTGCAACTGTGACCCCCAAAAAATATATTATAGTTGTGTAGGTAACTTAACGTAATTGCAAATGTTCATGTCTGATCACTGTTGCAGTTATGTTTCTGTCCATCCTTTCCTTCCCACCTACTGCAGTGAGACCATGAAGTGCAGAAAGTAGATATCCCATACTGCTTTATCACTTTCCCACTTCACACCTATAGCCTTTCTTCCCTGCTGTTCTTGTTCAGGTTCCTCAAGGAGGGCTTGAAGTTGTTACATCTTAGACTGCATTCCCGGGGCAAGCCAAACTTGCAGACCCTAATGATGCAGTCGTATCTCTGTCCTTCTTGAGAAAGAGTAAAAATAAAATAAAACCAAAAAAAAAAAAAAGCAAAGGCAGTGTGGGCAGATGCTGCATGTATACCTGCTACATTAAGACATCTGAGGTAAGGAAATATCAACCTAGCCTTGGGAGTAAGGGTACTGACTTGTGAAGATCAGGTCAGACATTGGACTTGAGAAGTGACAGAGATCCCTATAGGTTTTTGCTACAACAGTGACCACACACAGACATTTACAGTTATGCTGAGTTGCTCACACCTGCACTGTTTTGACAATCAGTACTTTGATTTTTTAGAGAGTGAGTTGAGTTTCAGTGAGTTACTCTGGTCTAGAGCTATGATGCTGGAAAAGAGAAGGTCCTTTTTTATATTTGTTTAGTAAAACCAGTTCTAAAGCCAAGTTTGTAGGGAGTTCAGGCTATATTGCAGAGTTTGCTACACTGTAAAAATGCAATCTACTTAGCAGAGCAGTATTCTATTTCATTTTTGTACTGAAGTCTCCATACTTTGAGACTGTACTGAGAGAAATTGTTTACGAATATGGTGAAAAGCAACAATTCAAGGACTAAATCTGATGAAGATCGCTGCAGTTGATGCCCACTGTGAAGGTAAAGGTAAACAGGAAGAGGAAGCAGTCAGACGACCAAGAGTGTAGCAGAATGAGGGACTAAACAAAATTAAAGACCCACAATGTTTTCTTCTGTTGATTGACATAGCAGTCTGCATCCTGCCGAATTAATTTGTTCTTTGTTTATTTATGAATGTTGCACACAGCATACAACAGAATATGCACATGGAAACAGAAAGTAGACATTAAATGCAGACGACCTTCTAGCTGAGCCAAGTATTGAGTGTTAGAATTAAATATTCTGTGAGGCATGGGTATCAACATTTATTGTCCTATTCAAAGTTCCAATCAGGGAACTATTAATCTAGTCCTCATGTATAAAGTTATGCTTTAAAATACTCAAATTCTGGACATTTAAATTCAGACTTGTTTGGTATGTGCTAGAGTGTACAAGTCCTTCAAGAATGCAACTGCAGTCATAACATGTGGGTTGTCCTGCCTCAGGCAGCCCTCGGTCGGCCGGATTCCAAAGTCTGGGTCCGACGTCGGCTGATGTCGCATTTCTCTCCGACGTCAGAGCGGCTGGAGTACATAAGCATCAGCCAACGCCATTTTCTTCAGTCTTTCTTGCCGCGCGGTGCCCGAAGCAGAAGCAGTTCGCAAGTGCCGGTCGGTCAACTCCTGTATTCTACGATACCGAAGTCATCAAGAAAGCTAAGTACCCCGTTGGGGACCTTTTCTTGCCTCAGCCGATGTCAGAAATTACTGAAAAAGTTAACAATTGTCTTTTTTGTAGTAAACAAATACCTCATAAGGATTTCCACTCTTACTGCCTCCCTTGCCTGGGCCCAGACCACGACGTCTCGGCCTGTGTAGCCTGTACTCGCTTCAACAAGCGCACTCTCAAGCGCCGGGCGGAGTTCGCTGAAGATTTTTTCGGCGACAAATTTGCTTACACCATGCCGTCGGATCTTCCGACATCGCAAACTCCCAAAAAGCGAAAAGACCGGGACCGACATCCTCGGCCCGCGTCTACCACTGACTCCACGCCAAAACCTAGCTCGAGTGCTCCGGTTCCCTCTGAGATGGTCTCTCCACCACTCCGAACCGAAGACACCGCATTACCGACGACTCCGATTCCAGATATTACTCCGACGCCAGTTATAGACTTTCCTCCGGATACCGAAACCGAGGAAATGCCCGAGACCATTGCTGTAGACAAGGTCACTCCTGCACGTGGAGCTGCCAGGCCTCCTATGGCCATGTCTATTTAGGCCTACACTAGGGGCTAAGGCAGCCAGCAAAACAAAGCATATTGCTTCCAAATCCTTACCTCAGCCGACTCCGGAGACTCAAATTATGTCCATGGCTGCTGATTTAATTTCCATGATCAGAGGTTCACAGGCCCATCCTGAGAGAGCATCCCAGCCTCCTCCTGATAAAAGGCCCCGGGTTGAACCCTCTGACCCTTCTCCTTCAGATAAAGACTCTGAGGGCTCTGTCCACTCTGATAGCCAGGAAGAGCTCTTCCAGACCTATGAGGACTCGGATGCAGAAGATTCCATACCTTCGGCCTCCCCTCCTGAGGATATTTCTTTTGGGGAAGTTCTGCACACCATGAGGGAACATTTCAAGTGGCAGGGTCAGGAATATTCTGATTCTAGGAAATGCCTTAGGACTTTCCTTAAGAAGCCTCAGCACAGGCCCTTAGCTATTCCTCCTGTACTTGATGTTCTGGATGATTTGTATTCTGATTCTAGTGCTACCCCTGATTCTCTTCCTCCTGCTCCAGCCAAGCCAGACAGGTATTACAGGGTCCCAGAAACTCATTCCCATTTATTCAGGGCCCATACTGCTGATTTGGAAACTATTTCACAGGGGCCTAAAGGAGTTTCAGCCTTCACCTCAAAAAATCCTTTGCCCTCCAACAGGGAAGCTAGGTCATTAGAGAGATGGGGTAAAAAGGTTTACACATCCACTACCTTATCTATGAGAGCTTTAAATTGCCTTTTTCATATGTTCCAATATCAGGATTATCTCTTAGAAGATTTACAAAAAAACATTAGCTTCTCCTGATCCTTTAGACAGGAAGACTTTGCAGGAAGCTGTACATAACACTCAGCAAGTAAGCAATCACTTCCTGCAGTGTGAATATGATGCACTGGAAGCTTCATGTAGGGCAGCTATGACAGGGGCAGTGATGCGTAGACATGCTTGGTTAAAAGATCAACCTCTACCAGATCATGTAAAAGCAAAACTTCTGGATGCACCTTTGGAAAAGAACAAGCTTTTTGGTGCAAATGCTAAGGATGTGTTAAAGACCATCGAAGAAAAAGCAAAATCAGCTCAGACTGTGAAAGATTTCCTCCAGGTTCAACCCCCCAGATTCAGTAGTAATTGGCCTTCAAAAAACTGGTCCTTTCCTAATCCAGAAAAGTTTCAAAGGGGTAAGAACAGATGTGGCCGAGGAAGAGGCCAATACAGAGGCCCTTACAGGGGACGACAATGGCAGCCAGGAAACCAAAGAAGTGACGCAGGGGTTTCACCTGCCCAACAACCACAAACTCAATGACTTTCCTCTACTACCGCCTACCAGGGAACAACTAGAAGCTCCCTTGGGGAAATTATCTCTGTTTGCAGAAAACTGGCACAGACTGACAAAGGACAAATGGATTTTGGACATTATAGACCGGGGATACAGGTTTCATTTTCATACCTTACCAAGAAAACAAGGCATGCCAAATCTACCACAACATCAAAGGGCAGAGGCTATCAAGCAAATCACTCTGCTGACTCGAATGAAAGCAATAGAAAGAGTTCCACAACAAGAACAAGAACAGGGGTTTTACTCAAGACTGTTCCTTGTTCCAAGAAAAGAATCTCAATGGAGACCAATACTGGACTTGTCCGCATTAAACACCTTTCTCATTGTACCAAAGTTCAAAATGCTGACTCTACAGCAACTCCTTCCCATGCTGGGCAAGGAGTCGTGGCTGATTACTCTGGACCTCAAGGAGGCATACCTGCATGTCCCTATCAGACACAGCTGCAGAAGATACCTCAGATTTCTTGCAGGGCCAGAGCATTATCAATTCTCAGCATTGCCATTTGGCTTATCTACTGCACCCAGAGTATTTACAAAATGCCTGGCTTCAGTAATTGCTCATTGCAGGCTCCAGGGTATACAAATTTACCCGTACCTGGACGACTGCCTCATACAAGCGGACGACAAATTGATGTTGACAAAAAACCTGGATTATGTCATACGATTACTTCAAGCTCTGGGATACACAGTCAACTTCCAAAAGTCAAGACTGCAGCCATCCCAGCAAATAATCTTCTTAGGAGCCAAACTAGACACAGCCTCTCAGATGGCTTACCTGACAGAAGACAAGCAAGAGAAGTTAACTCAATACTTCAAAGGTTTAGCAAAACTCACCCAGATGACTGCAAGGAGATTCCTACAGGCCCTGGGTTACATTGCATCCTGCATTCTACTGGTACCATTAGCAAAACTACACATAAGAAAGCTTCAATGGTACCTAAAAAGCATTTGGTCTCAACACAGCAACAACTTGGAGACAATCATACCACTCATTCCATGCCTACAAAAGGAATTCCTATGGTGGGCCTCGGTGAGCCAGGAAAACACAGGTATGTCATTCAAAAAACCACAGATAACACAGACCATGACTACAGACGCCTCAGACCTTGGATGGGGGGCGCACATGGAAGGCAGGTGTATACAAGGACAATGGTCTCCAAAGGAAACACATCTGCATATAAACCAAAAGGAAATGCTGGCAGTAATGCATGCTATCGAGGCTTTTCAACACCAACTCCAGCAAGGCCATTTAATGATACGGACAGACAACACCACTGTGATGTGGTACATAAACAAGCAGGGGGGCACCCACTCTTACCCCCTTTGCAGACTGACAATGCAGCTTTGGGAGAAATCACTGAGTCTAAACATCCAGTTACAATCCCAGTTTGTTCCAGGAAAAGACAATGTGTTGGCGGACAGCCTAAGCAGGAATTTCACAGATCCACACGAGTGGAGATTACATCCGAAGGCTTTCAGACAACTCACTTCGACATGGGGCAAGCCAGAAGTGGACCTATTTGCCTCTCACCTCAATCATCTTCTACCAAAATTTTGCACAAGGACATACCATCCAAAGGCTTGGAAAATATCAGTGGCATTCCCACCTCTGCCACTGATGACCTCAGTATTACTAAAGATCAAAGCAGAGAAGCCCAAGGGAATCATAATAGCTCCGGATTGGCCAAGACAACACTGGTACCCACTACTACGGAGCATATGTCACACCAGGAGGTGGGCCCTCCCTCAGTGGCCTCTACTTTTGACTCAACACAATTTCGAAACACTGCATCCAAACCTTCAGACACTGCAGCTAACAGCCTGGGAGATCCCATAAATAACTTCAGCTTATCTCTCTCCAAGGAAGTTCAGCGGATACTAACAGAGGCTCGAAGACCATCCACCAGAAAGGTTTACTTAGCAAAGTGGAAAAGATTCAGCAATTGGAATACCAGCAAGGGACATGATGCATCATTACTGAACATCCCACTCATCTTGGAATATTTGGCAGATATGTTGCAGAGCGGCCTCTCATATTCTTCAATAAAGATACATGCATCTGCTATTTCAGCCAGATACAACACTGATCCTCCTGTTTTCTCTCACCCCTTACTAAGACAATTCCTCGGGAATCAAGAACATTAAGCCACCAAGAAAGGCCCCAGTGCCAGCCTGGGACCTCAATTTTGTCTTAGAAAAACTGACTCTACCTCCTTTTGAGCCAGCAGCTTCAGTTGACTTGCAATTTCTCTCATGGAAAACAGCTTTCCTGTTGGCAATTACCTCAGCAAGAAGGGTTTTGGAGCTACAGGCCCTAATGGCAATACCACCCTTTATTATTTTCCACAGAGACAGGGTTTCATTAAGGACCAACCCTACTTTTATGCCAAAGGTGGTATCTAGGGTTTCTCTAAATCAAGCCATTCATCTGCCTGCTTTCTTCCCCAATCCTGAGAATAAGGGGGAAAGACTTTTGCATACCTTGGACATTCATAGACAACTTCGATACTACCTGGACAGAACCAAGGCCAGTAGGAAGTCTGAACAGCTTTTGTAGCTTACGCCCCTGCAGTCCAAGGAAAAGCAATTTCAAAACAGACTATTTCTAAATGGATTGGACATTGCATCAGATTCTGTTATTCCTTTCATGGGAAGACTGTTCCAGCCTATGTCAGACCACATTCCACCAGGGCTACAGCCACCTCTACAGCATTTTTAAGAGGGGTGCCTACAAAGGACATTCTAGAAGCTGCTACATGGAGCTCCGTGCATACATTCTCCAAACACTACAATCTCCCTCTATATTCCAGATCCAGAGCAGGCTTTGCTTCGGCGGTCCTGCAGGGTTTGATTGCCACACCATCTCTCTCCTGGAGCATACCTCCTCCCCCAGCTAAGCTATGGTATTCTACCCACATGTTATGACTGCAGTTGCATTCTTGAAGGACATAGTACAGTTTTGTACCTACCATAAATGTAGATGTCCGATAGATATGCAACTGCAGTCGGGTTTTCCCTCCCTCCATACCCCTCTATGCCTAGGGTCCACTCCTATCCCCCTTGCTCTTAGCTGGGGATATCTGTTATGGTGTATTTGTTTTATTACTCATGTATTTGTTTGGAATCCTGTTTTTGTCTTCCAATTTGATTACAGCCTTCCTTGGAGGGCACCTGGCATCTGGGGCAAGAAACACTGAAGAAAATGGCGTTGGCTGATGCTTATGTACTCCAGCCGCTCTGACGTCGGAGAGAAATGCGACATCAGCCGATGTCGGACCCAGACTTTGGAATCCGGCCGACCGAGGGCTGCCTGAGGCAGGACAACCCACATGTTATGACTGCAGTTGCATGTCTATCGGACATCTACATTTATGGTAGGTACAAAACTGTACTTTTTCATTTACTGAAAAAATGAAAAACATAAGAACCAGTCAAAAATGGAGTGAATAAGCATTTGTTTTAATTTATTCTGACTGAGGAAGTTCCATCAGAATAAAGGAACAAAAGTGCTTATTCATTCCATTTTGGACTGGTTCTTGAGTTTTTTGGGTTTTATTTCAGTAAACAGGAGGTGTTTACAATTCGGTGTTTGCTATTTTACTTGAAGCGACTAGAATGCATTTTGGAACTTTGCATCATCTTGGTATGTATTAGTCAGCTTGAGAAACGCTGCATTTTCACCTCAGTTACTTGAGATGACTTAGGTTCATAGGTTGGTACTAGAATATCGGCCCTAGGGCCTATACAAGCCTAGCCAAAACAATTCCCTGGCTATTTCTTCCCACAATATTTACTTCCCTGGACCCCTATCTGACAGGGCGACTGAGGTGATCCCCGGGGTGAATTTCCTATCTCCCATCCAATCGTCAAGGTTCCTTTTGATGAGGGCCAAAGAGGCGCTCTGCTGGGCAGTCTATTCCAGAGTCTGGGGAGTCTCTGGGTCAGGAACCTATCCCTTCAGCATGTTTTGTTCATTGTGATGACAAGGTTTAGATCCCTGGAGCGTGTGGCTCTGAGGGATTGGCTGACTGTGGTTCTGTACTGCTAGAGTTTTATTTGTTTGTTTGTTTCATTTTATTATTTGATTCTAAGGCCTGATGCCTCAGTAGTGTTTTAAGTGTATTTCTTAGTTTATTGACATCATTGGAAGACTAGAGTGCAGAAATGGCCCAATATTAGTGGATTCTATGTGCAAGACATCTGATACCTTACAATTTGTAAACATCTGACTTAAAAGTAAAGCAAATGTCTGGTACCTAAAAATAACTTTTGTGTGTTAAATAAATTGTAAATGTCTATACTTTCACATTCAAATACAGACTTACCAGTTTTGAAAGGTCCCTCATGGTATTTTTGATATTTAATTTGTCTCTGCAACCTGTACTATTTGTATTTATTTTGGGTTACACTCAGCACATATGTCTGGTCTGTATTGTTTTTATTGTATAGTTATTTTATCAGAGCTGTTTTTTAAACTGTTTTGTAGTAAATTTGAATCTTAATCTGATAGTTCACTAATATTTTCCATGGTTTTACTACAGAATACAACAACGAGATGCATGGGAATAATTCAAGGCCTCAAAGTCCTGTAACAAATGAAGCAGTAGGCAGACTGTCAAGTAGTCCACCAAGATCTGGACCTCTGTGGTCAGGATTGGCGCTATCTCATAAGAAAGGTACAAACTGATAAATGCCCTTGTAGTGAATGCATATCGTATGCATGATTATTGTGTGCAACTGCACAGAATATGGATGTTGTTACTGCTTATGGATGAGCATGACACACAGTTTTGTTTACAGCTGAGCAGTTTTCATAAGTCTTTTACCAGACTGTAATACTGTGTTGCATATTATAATGAAAAGTTGATGATTTCAGGGTTTTGTTTCCTAATATTCCAGAAAAAGAAATTGGATCCCCAAAATAGTTTTAATACCCCTCTCATGTTGTGATCATGCCTCTCCTAATCTAACCCAGAATGCCTTTAGTAACTACATAAGTGGCTTGATCTTTTTGGTTACAAACGGCAAATACAATGGGTGCAGTAATGCTGATTACATGTATAGAAATATTGCCAACCTCAAAACTAGTCAAAGAAAAAAAATAATTGTGTAACACATTTTGGCCATATGAAAGTGCTGAATACTTAAAGGTAGGCAGAAAGAAAGGGAAGAGTGAGTGACATGAGGATTCTTTTGGCAGCAGGTTGTATTCTTATATTTCCAAGACGGGAGGGGGTGTCCATTTTACCTCATCACAGTCCTGCAGGACAGCCATGTCTAGTTATAGCGATTGTTTGGTCATCTGTCCAATATTGGGTAGGCTTGGAGCTTGCATTTATTTTCCCTTTAACTCGTAGAGGACCTGGGCAGTTGGAGGCTAGGCCCTAATTCACTTGTGGCTACTCCTTCCCCAAGTTGCCACGGCACACTCTGTTTATGGGTTTACTGTGATCTTGAGGCTAGGCAGTCCCCTACAAATGTATCAGATCTTCATTGATGCCAGTATTGAGTTGAGGCCCTGTATCAGTGGTCTTCATGCTGAACCTTAGATTAGTCTTCCTTCCATGGTCTTTCTGATGCTGATAATGAATGGTTGCTGGTGGAAAAATATAGCTTGGTGAGGTACCTATTACACTTCTTGGACATGAGGGTAGGGCCCCTGGCCCTTTTGAATATGGACAAAGCTTTGCTGGGCCATCCTGTTTTGACCTAGCAAAATATCTGTAATGTCCCTTTTGGGCAAGGGGCATATGGCCATTTCCCTTGCAGAAAGTTTTTATTTGCCTAGAACCATGGCTGATTTTGACATTTACTCACCAATGAGTTCTCAGTTCGGTGAAAAAGAATATGTTGACAGCCACTCATAATCATTTGTCCCATCCCTTTGGGTGATAGTGCTAGAGACTATTATCAAGACTGGATCTGCATTACTCTGGAGAGCAGTCCTTCCACCACTGACCTCTTCTTCTTCATTTTTCTCTTACTGGACCAGCATATTAAAATATTTTGTTGATGGCCGTGTTTTTTCTTTTGGCTGGCAGGTATTTCCTTCGTATCACTGATCGTGTGTCTCATAGTTGAGAAGAATAGTTGATTCTTGCTGTTGCTTCTCCTTAGATGCAGATTGAGGCATGGATTTGGTCTCCATCCCTTGGCCAGTTCTGGGAACCCTTCCTGGGTTTGACCAGGGATGTCACCCTTCATTGGCAAAGAAGCGACCCCATATCTGGACATTGCATAGCACTTTTTAAATGACCAGCTTCCTGACTGACTCTCAGGGGGAAGTGCTGTAAGATTCCTGAAATTACTGATCAGTGTTCCACTTGGATTTCAGTTTGATATTGTTCGCCATTTGGGTAGAGTGATACTTTGTACCACCACTATCTGTCTGCTTTAAGCATCCTGGTTATTTTAGATGCTTGTAGGCTTGGACTGTAAGATAGAGATACTGTCCTGGTTAACATTCTGCTTTTAGTTCCTTGTAGAGAGTAAGACTGATGCCCAGCTCTGGGCTGATCAGGCAGTTTCATTAATAGTGCCATTTTCCTCCCCGTTGTAGATTCCTTGCCCTGTATGGCTGCTAGACTTTGTGCCAGGCAGACTTGCCTATTTACCCTTACACATTTTGTGTGCTGGAGTACATCTATGGGATAATCTCTCTTTTTAATGGAGATACATCTCATGCATGATTCCACTACTACACCTTGTACAGGAGAGGAAATTTTCTGCCCTGATATGGGATTTCTTTCCCTTTCCTCACTCCCATTTTTACAAAGAAATTGGTCATTTTGATTCCTTAACTGGTTCTTTCTTTGTACACGTTCTTTGTGAGAGCAGATCAGTGAAAAAAATGACAGGCTTTTTCACTTCTTGAAGTGTTGTAGCCTTTCTGAGAGATGGTGGGTTAAATGGACTGGTAGTTCATCTCTCTCTCTCTTCTAAGGATGGAAGGGCTCATAGTTGTCAATTTTCACTCCCTACAGAGTTTGCAAAAACGTATATCATTAGATGTTTCCATATCCTGGACCTAGCAGAGGTCTTTAAAGGATGAGCTGCCTTCAATGCTTGTTTGAATTTTCTGTGTTAGAATGTGCCTTTTTAGCACATGGTTACATGGTGCTTTCTTTTCCTGGCATTCTATTACTTTTCCTAAAGCGTCGGGTTAGACCACTCCATCGGATCATATTGAATCACAGACTCCTCCCTTGCTGGAGCGTAGTTTTTCTCTGAAACCAGTCTCCCTTAGATTGCGCTCCCCTTTTTTGCAGGAGAGACCCATTCATCGATCATCCAGACCTCCACCTCCTCCACCATATCTGTCCATTCTAAGCCTGACAGAAGCTGACATGGATAAGATGATAAAGTTCCTTAGGACCCAAATTTAGTTGAGGGTTCTCCCGACTGTAACCTCTGTCAGACCCTTCAGTTTCAGTCCTTCTCCCTATGGTGACTCCTGTCCTGATCTGCCTTCCTGTTTCAGGGACTTTAGATTTGAATTTCTTCCAGGGATTGCTCACATTGGATCCAAAGTCTTGGTTGGCTTCCGTTCCAGCAGCATCTCTGACCTGACCGGTTCCGAGGGTCTCGGATCTGGAAGAATCTCGTAGCCAAAGTCTCAGCACCAGCTGCTGGGGTCAGAGTTTGACTCCAAAGTTGTAAGAGCCTTCCTTTACTCTTGGAGCCTGGATGTTAGATAGCTCAGG
The DNA here is from genome assembly GCF_019279795.1 of Protopterus annectens. NCBI lineage: Eukaryota > Metazoa > Chordata > Ceratodontiformes > Protopteridae > Protopterus > Protopterus annectens. The sequence goes on along the minus strand of NC_056744.1, from coordinate 1,134,280,932 downwards.
TCCAGTGTCAGCCTCTTAAGCAGAGTGAGATCAGTTCTCAAGACCAGTTCAGTTTGGAAGCTGTGGCTCCTACTACAGCAGTGTTGGGTTCTCCCTTGACTTCTGCCTTCAAGGTGTTAGAGAGTGCACTCTGCACTTCTGATGAGTGGACTTCCCTTAGTTTTTTGGGTGTGTCCATCTCCCAGTGAAAGGCCTTGGGTCCTGATCCTGCCCCTCCTATTCAGTCTGGACGGCCAGTTCCTGAGCCTCGAGGTGGTCATCATTTAAGATCCCTTCAGTCTTATGAGCCCATCTGGAATATCTCATAGCAGAGGCCCCTCGGAAGCATACATGCAAGAGGAGGTACGTTGACCCCCTCCAGATGTCCAGGAAGACCTATATTTTGATGATGAAGGATCCCCCAGATCATCTCTTAAAGACATCTCATTTGGAGAAATTCTCAAGCTCTTGAGACAGAAAAGTGGTTGGTCCTCTGATGCCCCCTCTTATGAGGAATCAATGCTTCTTGAGGCCTTTGGATCTCACTCAGCTACTTCTTGGTTGGTCTCCTTGACCTTTGAGATGGTGGATTTAATATCTCGATGGATGAAGCTGTATGTGGCTGAATTTTTAGCCTTGAAACCAAATAAGTTTCCTCTGGCACCAAAAGATCACAAGCATTTGCGCACGGACCTGGCAGTGGATGCCATGGTGGTAGTGGCACCAAACAAGAAAGAGCTGGCCAACAAAGGTTCTTCTATCCATCCCCCAAACAGGGACTCTAGGGCATTGGAAAGATTTGAGAAGTGTGTTTATGCTTCAGCTACCTTTACTTTGAGGGCACTGAATTGTGTGGCACATGTAACAAGATTTCAGAGAGATTTGACTAAGGTACTCTCCAAATCTCTCTTGGGTCCATGTCTGTGGAGGATAAGAAAACTGTGGACTCGCATCTGGCCACCCCACAGTCCCTTTTAAATGCCTCCATGCGCCTGATATCTAATTTAAGTGAGGGTGTTTAGAGAGCCACTCACACAGGCATTACCATAAGGAGACATGCTTGGATGCGCTTGTGTGACTTTGCGGACCCTTTTGGACAGAAAGTCAAGGACATGCTATTCCATTCCCTTTTCTTTATTCCCCCTTTTAAGAAAGAAACCCCCCTTATGTGCCACCCTCTCAAAGGAATGCAGCCACCATAGAGATAAAAAAAAGTTGCTAGACAAGTGAATCACCCAGGAGGTCCTACCAGGCCAACAAAGACCTAGAACTTACTCAAGGTTCTTTTTGGAGCTAAAGAAAAAATGGGGACCTGAGCCCAATTTTGGACCTCGGTCACCTAAAGCAATATGTCAAGCACACACCGTTCTGGATGGTCACAGTACAGTCCTTATTTTGAGGAAAGATGATTGGATGTGTTCGATAGGCTTTCACGATGCGTACAACCACATTATGATGAATAGACAGTCCAGAATGTTTCTCCACTTCCGGCTGTGAGCCAGTCATTTTTATTTCAGAGCCCTGCCCTTTGGTCTTTCCCCACCCCCCACCCCCACCCTCCCAAGGTGTTCACCAAGTGTGTAACAATGGTCACAGCTCACCTTAAACTACAGTGGTTCAGGATGTTCCCATAGCTAGGCGACTGGCTCATTACTGATACCACCAGATCTCTTCTTCTTCAGGACAGGGACCGTCTACTCCATCTTTTCTCCCAGTTGGAGATCACGGTAAATCTGGGCAAATTCAACAGTGCCCAAGTAGGTATAATAACCAGAATATCCAAGCTGCCAGGCAACAGATTTTCTACCCTCGAAACATAGGCACTAAAGGTTCTGCCTTGTTTGATGCTATCAGCTAGATTAGATCTCCATCTTCTGGTATTGGTGGTACTTCCATCACCTTTGTCCCTCTGGACAGATGCTACATAAGAGTTCTAGAGTGGATACTTGAGGTACAGTGGTCCATCAGGTACCAACCCATGGGTTTTCCAGTTTGTTTGGCAAAGATTTGCAGGATGCGTATAATGTGGTGGATTTAGTCTTCCAAGGTATCTCAAGGCCATCCGTTTGTATTCCCCCTCCCCTAAGGCCACTGTGACCTGCCACCAGGGTGGACATAACATTTTTTTACTTGAAAAATGATTTTTCCAATGGCTGTAACTTTAGAATGGGTGTTTCACAGCTACAAGCCCTTTCCTGCAAGCCACCTTTCATCACAATGATAGAGTCTCTCTCAGACCCAATCCATCCTTTGTTCCCAAAGTAACATCTGAGGCTTCACTGAACCAATGCATTAATCTTCCATTTTTCTTTTCTCATCTGTCCAGGTTAGGGTGGGAGGCATAATGTGGGGAAGACTGTCCAAGGCACATTGTCTCCTTCAAAGGCCAGTCTGCACATCAGTGTTCTAGGGATGAGGGCAGTTCTAGCATTGCAGGTCTTTCAGGACTTCCTCCCCTGTAGGGATGATTTCTATCAAGATGGACAACATGTCAGTTGTCTGGTACATCAACAAACAAGAGGAACCTAGTCCTATCCCTTATGTCAAGAAATGATGAGAGTGTGGCAATGTGCACTGTCTTTCAGTTGCCTTGTGATAGCTATATATATATATAGTGGAGAAATCCATTGTTCTGGCGGACAGCTTGAGTAGGTCTATCCTTCCTCACAAGTGGTCCTTCAATCCAGGGTGAATATTAAATTTTTGATTTGGAAAATAATTTTTCCAGTGGCTGTAACTTCAGCATGGAGAGTTTCAGAGTTACAGGTCCCATCCTGCAAAACCACCTTTGGTCACAGCGATAGGGTGTCTCTGAGAACCAGTTCATGCTTTGTTCCCAAAGTAATGTCTGAGGTCTCATTGAGCCAGTGCCTTAATCTTCCTGTTTTCTTTTCTAATTTCTCCAGTAAAGGGGAATATATGCTGCACTTGTTGGATCTGCATCGCCAACTTAACTTTTACTGCAGTCATACCAAATCCTTTAGGAAGACAGATCACCTATTTGTTTCCTTTTCTAAAGCCAAGCTAAACTAGAGTTTCCAAAGTTTCCAGATGACTATCAGATTGTATTTCTCACGTATATATAGAAAAAGGCTTGACCCTGCTCAAACCAATCAATAAGGTCTGTCTAGACCTCATCAGCCTTCTTTTCCAGGGCCTCAATTGATGATATTTGAGCAGCAGCCACTTGGTCCGGTGTTCACATTTATTTCTCATTATAAGCTGCATCTTCTCTCCAGGAATAGGGCAGCTTTTGGTTCGTCTGTCTTGTTCCAAGGGCTAAGTATATGGGGACTCTGTTTCATCTGTTGTTGAATGGATGAAAGAGACAACTTCAGATACAAAAGTTATGTTAATTACTATAATGATAGATTATGTTGTCTACTTCCATCCTTCATCAACTTCCTACTGTCCTTCCCCCACTTCCATTTTTTTGGAAGATAATCCCTTTCGTTTAAGAAATGTCTTAAACTCTTTCAACTCCATAGCACCAGCCCTTCAAAGATCTTGGGTGCATTGCTAGACCTTCAGGATGATTAATGTCTGTCTGCCTCCCCCCCCATCTAAGGTTGCAGGCAAATTTGATCTGAGTAATGTTTGGGACAGCAGGGGATTTAGGGTAAGGGGAGGAGCCAGAACCATGGATCTTAAAGTCTAAGTCTATTCCAAGGTCAGATCCGAAGACCCATCTGTTGATGGACAGAATCAGACAACACAGCCCTATCATTATGTTAACTACATAACTTTCATTTCACTTGCTTGTTTCCTGTCTTGTTTGAATTTGTACAAGGAATGAGTTATCCTTTTGCAGACTTAAGTTTTGTGTAGTATGAAGCAGAATGTATCCTTTTTACACTTTGCAGAGAATGGAAAACTGCATACTTTGTTTACATGTCTTCAATAAGCAGCACTGACCTTTTTTTGAAGTGATTGCCATAATTAAATAATTTACTAATGGATGAGAACTGGTTTGAACCAGTTAAGTGATAACTTTAAACTTGGCCATCATACAGTATCTTACCATTATTATTCATCCCTTTTAAACTGCAGCACACTGGAATGACGTATGTCATATGATGTAGTTTGATCTGCACATTATTTTTTATTTTTACTGTATTTACAAAAATACTTTTGTGAAGGGCATTATTATTAAACTCACACTGCATACACATCCATTAGAAGTATGTGTGGCAAATACCAGTAGCTTTTTTTTTTTCTTAGATGTACTATCAACATGCAAACCAGTGGCATAACAGTGCTCTGTACGATGACAGCTAATACTATTGTTTGCATTTGTACCAAGACTGGATTAACTTTTTACAGACTTTTGTTTTGCATAATATGCATCAAAATGTTTCCTTTGACCATTCTATTCTTAATGCATGATTCTGTTCTTTACTTTTTCCCTTTTTTTTTTTTTTTAAACCTGTCTGCCTGTTGACAGTCAGCCTTTAGTGACCTATATAGCTCATTGGTCCCTTAGGGACAAGAGTAATCATTGGCCTATTGGTTACCCCATGAGACGAGGGGTCCCATACAGAAGCTTGAAGAAACTTGAAATTTGTATTGTTGAGATGATGTGATCAAGTTTCCAAAAACTTGGAACTTTTTGAATGGAGATCGTGGTAGGGTGAGGATTGGGGAATTTACCCTTTTCCCCACTGTAGTGTGATCTCGGAGTTGGTATTTATAATGTGCAGGGAGTGTGGGGGTGCAGCCAGAGCTTGCCTCCTTCAAAAATTTAGAAAAAAGGTAGATTTTGTTTTGTGAAGTTTGAGTTTTCAGAAACTCAATTATATCATTTCAACAGTTTTTCAAAACTCAATTTTATCTTCTCAACAGTATGAATTTCGAGTTTCTGAAAACTCAAACTTATGACATAAGACCTGAGATTTGACACAATCATGGGGCCATCATCCAGGGAGACATTGTGGTCTGCCCTACTGGTGCTAGTACAGTGGATATCAAAAGTTTACACACACCCCCATTAAAATGCCAGGTTTTTGTGATGTAAAAAAATGAGACCACAATAAATTATTTCAAGACTTTTCCCACCTTTAATGTGACCTATAACCTGTACAATTCATTTGAAAAACAAACAAATCTGTTACGGGAAAAAATATAAAAAATAAAACGTACAGTAACCTGATTGCATAAGTGTACACACCCATAAACTAATACTTTGTTGAAGCACCTTCTGATTTAATTACAGCATTCAGTCTTCTTAGGTAGTAGTCTATCAGCATGGCTTGACTTGGCAATATTTGCCTACTCTTCCTCGCAAAAGCACTCCAAATCTGTCAGATTGGGAGGGCATCTCTTGTGCACAGTCCTCTTCAGGTCACCCCACAGATTTTCTATTGGATTTAGGTCTGGGCTCTGGCTAGGACATTCCAAAACTTTATTTTTTTTCTGGTGAAGCCATTCTTTTGTTGATTTGGATGTATGTTTGGGGTCATTGTTGTGCTGAAAGGTGAAATTACTCATCTTCAGCTTTCTAGCAGACGCCTGAAGGTTTGGAGCCAAAAGTGACTGGTATTTGGAGCTGTTCATAATTCCCCCCCACCTTGATTAAAGCCCCAGTTCCAGCTGAAGAAAAGCAACCCCAAAGCATGATACTGCCACCACCATGCTTCACTGTTGGGATTGTGTTCTTTTGGTGATGCAAAGTGTTTTTGTGCCAAACGTACCTTTTGTAATTGTGGCCAGAAAGTTCAACCTTGGTCTCATCAGACCATAACACATTTTCCCACATGCTTTTGGGAGACTTGATGTATTGTTTTGCAAATTTTAGCCAGGCCTGGATGTTTTTCTGTGTAAGAAAAGGCTTCCTTCTTGCAACCCTACCCCATAGCCCAGACATATGGAGAATATGGGAGATTGTTGTCACATGTAGTACACAGCCAGTACTTGCCAGAAATTCCTGCAGCTCCTTCAGTATTGCTGTACGTCTCTTGGCAATCTCCCTGACCAGTTTCCGTCTTGACTTTTCATCAATTTTGGAGGGACATCCAGTTCTTTGCAATGTCGCTGTTGTCCCATATTTTATTCAGTTTTTGATGACTGTCTTCACTGTGTTCCATGACATATCTGATGCTGTGGAAATGTTTTTGTACCCTTCTCCTGACTGATGCCTTTCAACAATGATATCCCTTTAATGCTTTGTAAGCTCTCTGCAAACCATGGCTTTTGCGGAAGCAGGCAACTGAGTAAATGTCAGGAAAATCCTAGTAGGACAGCTGAACTTTATTTGGGGTTAATTAATTAGTCTCTTTATTGATTACAGGTGTGTACCCAAGAATACTGAATGCTCTAATTAAATCAAAAGGTGCTTCAGCAAAGTATTAGTTTAAGGGTGTGCACACAACAAAGTATTAGTTTAAGGGTGTGCACACTTATGTAACCAGCTTATTGTACTAGATATATATATATATATATATATATATATATATATATATATATATATATATATATATATATATAATTTTTTTTTCCCCCTAACAAATTTGTTTTTCAATTGAATTGTACAGGTTATAAGTCACATTAAAGGTGGGAAAAGCTTTGAAATGATTTATTGTGGTCTCATTTTTTTATATCAGAAAAACCTGGCATTTTAACGGGGGTGTGTAAACTTTTTATATCCACTGTACCTGCTAATACCCCTTTGCAGCTTCTGAGGGATGCTACTTCTGCTGGCTTTTTTAATATAAGAGCATGCAAATTAATCTGCATGACCACCTCGTCCTACGAAGCTACGCCACTGCAG